>NC_081351.1:18352133-18381379 GCF_029784015.1 Lycium ferocissimum
GCTTTGTTTTTGACGTATGTTAAAAAAGGGTAAGTTAAGGCTACAATGGCCCAAAGATGTAAACGTTTGTGAACAATGTATTATATGGTTAGGCAATAATTCTACAAAGAAATGGCACAGAATGCATGAACGCGAGGAATAAATATATGAGATTCTTCTATTGCAAGTGTTCTTCGAAAGATAAAGGGAGCCAACCCTCCAGGAGGGGGGCGTCCGTATTTATAGTGCCGCTCCATCGCGAAGCCCGCATAATGAACTAAATGAAATAAAATAATAAAACATGGACAAAACTTCCGAGCGGTTTGGCGGGAGTCGGGCGCGGCGCGGGCGACACACGCGCGCGGTTGGTGGTTGACTATGTCGTGCGGCACCGACGCGTGGCTCACGCGCAACGGGCCGTAGCCGTGGACCGGCCAAACGGACCAACGTCCCCGAACGGACCGATCCGTGTGTCGACCAAGGGTCGTATGGACGAAGTGGTGTCCTTGCCGGCCTCCGGTCAAGCGCTCCTCCGGTTTAGCTCGGATGTCATCGAGCACGGTCCAATCTTCCTTGCCTCGGTCCTCGTTTCCTCGGTTTACGTTATGTCCCGCTTTCGCCGCATGTACGCTATCGGTTCGGAGGCAAAGTTAAAGTGTACCCCGAAGAACACGGGCGAAACATCGGTGGAGTTTGGAGCGGGATCTTGACATTATTCGAAAGACTCGGTGCCCTTCGGGATGTCTCCCTTGCTGTTGATAAACATTAATACAAATTTGATTCTCCCTAAATCCTTGTTACTATTATCATTTCGGATTTAACTCATATACATTATAGCCTAATTATGACGGTCATGCTCGTTTTGGACCCGGCTGTGTCCTTTCGAGCCGGTCGGGCTCATGCGATGCCGGTGTCAGTGAGGAATGCGAAGGGGAGCCTTGGCGTAACTGGTAAAGTTGATGTTATGTGACCAGGAGCCGTGGAAATAGCCTCTTGCAGAAATGCAAGATAAGATTGCGTACAATAAATCTTGTGGTCGACTTTCTCGGCACACCGATAGAGAACTGGTACGCGGGGGCGCTTTTTACAATATAGCGTAATTCATAAAGTGTAAAGTACTGTAATTTTACTTGTGGGACTAGGTTGCATGTCTTATTTTTTACATAATTAGTTCCAGTACTTATCATGGGCAATTATTTGTAGTTACTGTATCTTTTAAGTAATCTGAGGGTGATAAATATTCTTTTAGGCTATCAGTGATACATGTTAAAACTCTATTATTTCTTGATTGAGAAAATTTAACTTATAATTGTAATCTGTAGCCAGAGATCATTCGTCATCTTAGTAGCTTGGCCATGAAAACCAAATATCTTTTACTTTATTTGGAATTTTGAAGTTGGAGCTGAAGATGGAGTTGTGTTTGATTATAGTTTTTGCAAAGAACATTTGATTATTTAAATGTATTGAAAGTTAAAAAAGTGAAAACGAGATTTTAAGTCTTTTTCAAAAAAAGTGAAAAACTCTCGTGACCAAACGGTCCTAGTTTTCTGTTTTTCTTTTTCCTATTTCAAGTAGTGGTATTTGATTCTTTGGCAATTAATCTTTGATGGGTAGTCAAAGAGAGGAAATAGCCAGCCATTAGTCAATGTATAATATTCCTTTCAAACTCAAACCTCCATCTCCTTTTTCTTAAAAAGAACTTTCAAAACTTTTCGTTGACTGGTCAACTCCTTCATTTTTATATCAAGTACTAGCGGTCTATCCCGTCTTTGCATCTTACGCAACACTTGGATTATAGTGCGTATGTGTATATAGTTATGCTTTGAATGGTGATTATATATATATATATATATATATATATATATATATATATATATTATGTTCAAAGCACAATTAATATAACATTGTAGTTTGTGCTCCGTATCTAAAACTTTATTATACTAATGGTTGCTACGAATATAAAATCGGCAAATTTATTAATATTTTTTAAAAGAGAAGACTTGTTTAAAAAGAAACTATTTTCGTCTCTTTGAGATAAAACAATAGCAATATTTAAACGTCGGTTGATACTTTTAATTTTAATTCGATTAATTTAAAAGTGTAAAATACTTATTATTTTTTATCAAATTTTGATTTGGATAATTCTAATTTAAATTATTAAATTAATTTTACATGTTTAAAACAAAACAAAGTAGAAATTGATTTTTATTTAAACGAAGAAATACTATTTTTTTAATTTTTGGTAAATATTCTCGGTTTTAGCTCATTTTACTTGTCATGTTGTCTTTTGCATGGTTTTTTAAGAAAACGTCGATTAGAATTATGATTTGACTAATTTACCTTATTCATTATTTGATTTCCATTTGATATATATTTTTCTACGACATTAATCTCTTTCACATTTATTGGAGTAAGAATAAAAATAAAAAAGTAATTAAATTCTATCTTATTTTAAAATATAAATATTTTAAGTATATTTATTTTAGTAAACATAACAAATAAATGACATGGCGGAATAGCAAATACAACGAGTTTAATAGCTAGATTAGATCTCGAGCTAATATAAAAAAAAAAAAAATGTATGGTTTGACTACTAACCTTTTGAAGAAAAAAATTTCATTTGCTTTCACTAATGAATTGATACGCACGTGGCAATAATCCATCATTATTGACTCAACGAGATACTTTGGAAATTACATGAATATTGTTTGATTTTTTAATATGGGGTGCATTTTTTTTTTGGACATTATTAATTTGCACTATTTTTATGCATATATATATATATATATATATACACACACACACACACACACACATACACTATGTTCAAAATACGATTAATATAACATTGTAGTTTGTACTCCGTATCTAAAACTTTATTATATTAGTGTTTACTACGAATACAAAGTCTGCACTTTTTTTTTGACATTATTTTTTTTTAATATGGGGTTCACTTTTTTTTTATATTGCTTGATTTTGTTAATATGGGGTCCACTTTTTTTTATCGTGAGTTTGGAGATGGTGGTTCCCCTTTTTTTTTTTTTTTTTTTTAATATATATATTGCTTGATGTTGTTTAGTATGGGGTCCACCCTTTATGGGGTGCACTTTTTTTTTTTTGGACATTATTAGTTTGTCTTTTTTTATGCATATAATATATATACATATATTATGTTCAAAACACGATTAATATAACGTTGTAGTTTTCTTTCACGTATCTAAAACTTTATTATATTAGTGTTTGCTACGAATAAAAAGTGCATTTCTTTTTTTTAATATTATATTTTTTTAATATGGGGTTCAATTTTTTTTTTTAATATTGCTTGATTTCATTAATATGGGGTCCACTTTATTTTTTTCCATGAGTTTGGAGATGGTGAGTTCCAATTTTTTTTTTTGCTCGGTATTATTTAGTATGGGGCCCACCCCTTTTTTTTTTAAAGGGACAACGGACGATGAAGCATGAGTCTAAACCCATGCTTTATATAGTTTCTTCTTTTTTTATTTTTTTTTATTTTTTATATTGCTTGGTGTTATTTAGTATGGGGCCCCGCTTTTGGACGTTATTAGTTTATTATTTTTTTATATATATATATATATATATATATATATAGACTATGTTCAAAATACGATTAATATAACGTTGTAGTTTGTCTTCGTATCTAAATCTTTGTTATATTAGTGTTTTGCGCTACGAATACGCATCGTGTTTAATATGGGGCCCACATTTTTTTTTACGAGTTGTTTGTTTTTAAATATGGGATTCATTTTTTTTTTCAATATTGCTTGATTTTGTTAATATGGGGTCCACTTTTTTTTCCTACGATTTTGGATGTGGTGAGTTTCACTTTTTTTAATACTCGATGTTGTTTAATATGGGGCCTACAATTTTTTTTTTAGGGCTTGATTAATATGGGGCCCAAAAAAATTTTTTTTTTTTTTTTACAAATTTTTTTTTTTAAGGGGTTGATTAATATGGGGCCCAAAATTTTTTTTTTATTTTTTATGGGGGGTCCACAAACGGACGACGAAAAGTGCCCCAACTCCCTCTTCTAAATAGTACTAATCAAGTATATATATTCACATTACTTCACCTAATCGGATGGTCTTATATCTTTTGATTTATAAGCTAAAAGTCATAAGTTAGACATTTTAATTATGATTTTTGACTTATTTTTATAATTTTAGCCTAAAAGCTATTTGACTTAAAAACACCTAAAATAAGTCAATCCAAACAGGTACTAAACGGGCCAAGATATAGGAAGATGAATGAGATCTTTTTTTTGGAAATTACCTATCGGGATTCAGTGTTTATACTAAATTAACACTCCCTCCCAGGGGCGTAGACAGTAAGGAGCTGGGGGTTAACCCCCTTCCCTTCGTCGAAAAATTACACTGTATATATAAGGTCAAAATTCTTTTTTGATAGGTTGGATATCCCAGTATTAAATTTGGTATTAATTTTAGGGAAAAGGGTCAAAAATACCCCTCTACTTTGGAAAAAGGGCTAAAAATATCCTCCGAACTTATTTTTGGTCAAAAATACCCCTCTCATCCTTAAAGTTTTCAAATATACCCCTGTCTTGATGGAAATTATCCCCCAAAATAACTCGAAATCATTTTTAAACCCATCATTTAAACCCGACCCAACTAAATAATTACCCATAAGATCCCTTATTCCCTCGAATACGTAGGTTTGAAGTTTGAGGGAATTGGGGGAATAAGGGGATCTTGTGGGTTATTATTTAGTTGGGTTGGTTTGAATGATGGAGCGGGTTTAAAAAATGATTTCAGTTATTTTGGGGATAATTTCCATCAAGACAGGGGTATATTTGAAAACTTTAAAGATGAGAGGGGTATTTTTTACCCAAAATAAGTTCGGAGGATATTTTTAGCCCTTTTTCCAAAGTAGAGGGATATTTTTGACCCTTTTCCCTTAATTTTATACTTTGTTTGGTACAAAGTATAAATTTATCCCAGGATAATTTTATATCTTGTGCCAAACAATATAAAATAAAGCTCAAAACTAATCCTGAGATATCCCACCTTGTCCCATCATAGTTGAGATTATTTTATCCCACCATTCAGATGGGATAAATTAGTCCCAGGATTATAATACCGGGATAATTTAGTCAGCGTACCAAACAACCCCTATAAATATAATAAATGTTGAACTCTCTTCACGTCTTCGTGTATTTATATTTTTAAACCCCCTTACTAAAAATCCTGAATTTGTCATTGCTCCCTCCGTTTATTTTTACTTGTCTACAGTGGACTTTACACTCCCTTTAAGAAATAGTAAATGAAGTTTATATTTTACTACAATACACATATTAATTGTTGTATAGCAATGTTGCGCCTCGTAAAGAAAAAGAGAAAAGGCAAGGATTTGCTTATGCCTCAACTCAAGGATAAGTAGTAACATAACAGTGAATCTGGAAAAATTCAATCACAGAAATTAGAAGACAAGTTTTAAAGAAGAAAATAGAAAGTACCAGATAGTCTTGTAACAGAAGTGTAGAAAGCTGTGTAAAGCACAATTTGTAAGTCAAATGAGGGGAGTCAGGAGTAATAAATATTCAAAAGACAAAGAAGAGTTTAACCATTTATAAGTTTAACGGTGCCACAATTAAATTTTTTGATTCCAGCGACAACCGTAACTTTTCCGGATATGATTTTCTTCAAGTTGGGATCGAAATAACATAGCGTCATGTAGAAGCTAATAATTACAAAACTTTGAACAACGATAAATCAAACGATAAAAAAAATATATTAAAAAAGAGGCATAATTAGATTCTAATATGGTCAATTGATCAACATATGAAAAAATCAATATAAAAGCATAAAAACTTTTGAGAGAATAATCTCTCATATACATAACTTTTTAATGATTACATTATGAATGCTATTCTGTTCAGTTGTATGAAAAGAATTCTTTAATTTATAGAAATACAAAACCTTTCCTCCAAGAAAGAAAGAGGTTATCAATGTCAATACCGGCTTTTCCTTGATTGTTCTTTAGTTGTGGCCCAACGGATGGCCTTTCTAGTCCACATTTTTCATTGTTTCCAAGAATAAACCATGTCAAAATGAACAAAATCTTGTCAACTAGCCAAAGTGGTAACCATGCCATCAACAACATAGCCAGCTTAAAAGTTGATTTCCCAAAAATCTCTCTGGGCAAAACATGAACCTGAATAAACAAAAACCCAGAGCAAAAACTATATTAGAGAATCTAAACTTTGTCGAAATGTGTGGTCATCTTATCGTAAAAATTGCCGAGTACGGTATTAATTATTCTAAATTTCTGACAGCACATTTGATGGTTAAGCATCATGGTTACAAAGATCAAGTGCAACTTCCATGCCAGAATTTCCACAACCAACAACAAGAACTTTCTTTCCCTTAAATTTCTCACCAGACTTTTATTCACAAGCATGAATAACTTCACTACCAAATTCTTTAAGCCCATCAATTTTAGGCACGACTCTTTCAGCATTTTCACCAGTGGCAACAACAAGCCGCTGGCAAGTGTACTCAAATTAGAGCCATTTGCTGAGACAATTTTCTGGTTCGACGAAGCTTGTCAATTATGGAGGGCGAAAACTGTTTCAGCAAATGGCGCTGAAGTTGAGTACATTTGCCAGCGGCTTGTTGTTGCCACTGGTAAAAATGCTGAAAGAATCGTGCCTGAAATTGATGGACTTAAAGAATTTGGTGGTGAAGTTATTCATGCTTGTGAATACAAGTCTGGTGAGAAATTTAAAAGAATGAGAGTTCTTGTTGTTGGTTGTGGAAATTCAGGCATGGAAGTTTCACTTGATCTTTGTAACCATGATGCTCAACCATCAAATGGTCTGTCGTAGCTCGGTAAGTAATTAATACTATACTCAGCTTTTAGACAAGATGGTCACACAATCGACAAGCTTCATCGTACTTAGCAGATTGGACACACTCATTGAACTGTGGGTTAATGTCAAAGTGCTTGGCATAAGATTCAAGGTATTCATTGAATTTTCTTTTTGTAGGGTACTCAGGGTAGTGTTCTGGAAATGGGAATTTGGGTAATTGACAGAATTGTTTAGGAAGGTGAAGTTTCAAACTATCATAAGTCCTTTTTTGCCATAATGATGCAATACAATCAGCTCTTTCCAAGATTACACAAGGGACACCTTATTTGATGTTTAGAAAGTTTTTTTTTGAATTTGAACTTTGGTTTTTGTGAATTGGAGAAGTAGTAGTAATACTAGTAAGTAGGAGTATTTGTTTTGTTGTAATGAGAGAGATAAAGTCAACATAGGAGAGTTGTTTGTTTGAAGAGAAAGGAGAGGGGAGAGGTGTTTATATAGAAAGTGTTGGGCAGTGACACATGAAAGGTGACAGAGGGTGGTAGGTGAATGTCATTCTCAAATCATAAGCTAAAGTCTGCCCTCTATTCTTTTTTGCTAATTTAATATCCTATCCGGATAAAAAAAAAGTGTCCACTTATCTTTTATTTTTTAGTTTAAAAAGAGTGTTCACTTATCAAATAAAAAAAGAATTAATCTTACTTTTTCAGATTTACCCTTATTAAGTGTTAAGTGAACAAATCCAATACCATTTTATTAGGGATATTTTAGTCAAATTACTTATTTTATCTAAAAATTAGTATTTTCTTTAGGAGTGTACAAAATGGCTAAGTGGACATTCTTTTTTATCCGGAGCGAGTACTTAATCAATTAATTATTGATCTTACTAAAATAATACACTTCGATTTTGTATTTCAAGTGGGAAGGTTTTAGAGTTGGTATGTGAATGATTGTTGAAGATGCTTCATGGCGTGTTTATTTTCCTACTTTCTACGTTTACGTTTAACATTTAGGGTATGTTTGGAAAGTCATGTGTAATTACCGAACTGTGTAATTACTAGGTGATAATTACACTGTGTAGAATAATTTAAAATGGCATGCTTGTTTGTCAAAACGCAATTATAGTATAGTTCCAATTGTCCTGTTTGATTGGACAAATATAATTACACATTTAAATTGAAAAATCAGATTAACATATAAACGATATTTATAGTGAGGTATTTAAAATAAATATTTTCTGCAAAAATATGTTAAATTAATTATAATATTATAAAAATAATCTGTATCTTGCAAATAAATAATATTATTACTTAATAAAAATTTCAATAACGACTTTAGTATTTTCTTACCACTCATGCGAATATAATAAAGTTAGGTATGAGGTTAGAAAGTATTTTCTTTGATAAATATTTATATTAATAATTAAATAAAATTAAGAAATTTGATAATATGATGACTAAGATTTTTTATGCTTCAGAAGTAGTACATAGATCGACTTTTACCCAAAAAAAAAAAAAAAAAAAAAAAAGAAGAGGAAGAAGAGAAAATTACAGCAACAATCACAATAAGTTAACCCCAAGTCCCCAGTATCCAATCATGATGGAATGCCTGAATTGCAAACATCAGAATAATAAACCTTGCGAGAGTGAAAACAGGGTTTTAGATGTTTTTTAAATTTGAAGTTGTATTTAGAATTTTCATGGCCAAACGATATTGATTTTTAGATAAAGTGAAAAAAATTCGAAAAAAAGTGAATAGTTCTCGTGGCCAAACGGGTTAAATTGCACATATAATATCTTTCGACATTTGTCGGTCCTTGCTCAAGTTCTTCTTCATCTGAATCTGAATCTATATCATTCAAATCGGGGGAATTTTCTATTTCCTCTTCTTTCATATATGAATCCTCCTATTGACACCCAATTTTTGAACTCCATACTTAAATTAATCATTTAACGCTTTCTTGTCATAATAGCATAGAAATACATTTAGTTCACATATATTAATATTAAATTATTTATTTACATCTATTTATTATTTATTATTCAATGGCCACACTATCCATTAGTTATGTTCTACTTCTATTTACTATCAAAACCAGTAATTTAGATTTACATTTATTAAGTATTACTCTTGTTGTTTTATGTCACTATTTTAGTACTTTAAGCATCAAATATTATTATTTGTCTTCTAAATTTAATTATCACGCGTTAATCGAACTTGCGTCATTATCTTTGTTATTTTGTTATACAGTACTTGATTAATCAAGCATTGTGCCTTATAATATATTTTTTAATCAATGTGCGTACACAATGTTAATTCTATTCCGTTAAAGTAAGCCTATATTATTACATTACATTTAACTATCTTATTAGTTTCAAAGTATATTTATTGTTATATAAAATCATGTAGTATAAATACATGAATAAATAGTTTAATCCAAGTCGTTAAATTAGGAAGCGTAAATGATCAATTTATAAGTAATTTATCCTAAAATATTTATCTGCCTAGTGCCTACACATGATTAATACTCCCCCGTCCAAAATATTTGTAGCATTTTTCATTTATACGCCCTTTAAGAAAACATTTATTAGGGTAGCATTTTAACTATTTTACCTTCTTAACATATTTCATCATGTTCTCTCTCCTCAATAAATATTTACTCTATCAAAGTATCAATGATGAAACCTCTTAATTGTTGATATGTGAACTCACAAAATCAGTCTATTGATATAACTAATACAAGGGTAAAATAAGAAAATAGTATTTAATTTTATCTTAATTAAATAAAATAATAAATATTTTAAAAGGGATCCTCTTTTCAAATAAGAATTAATTATATAGACTTTTACATACCACACAAGAATTTAATTTCTGAAAACAAAATCGTCTCCTTTCCTCTCTCCATTCAAAAAGTCAAGCCACCTTCACATTATTCCCATTTTGTTTTTGTAAACACAAAACTCAGTCCAACGACCCCCACCTAATCCTCCACTTTAAGTCCTAAAGTCAAAAATATCGTCTATCACACCAAATGGACGTTGGACAGCAATCCCTTTTTCTTCCATGTTAATTTCTTGTCTCTTTAGAAATCAGCATGTTTCCTGTCGACTTCTCATTTTTTTCTTAAACGAATAGTACTATATTTGAGACGTTGTTCTATGTTTATTGTTGAAATTTTAAGATGTGAATTAAAAATGAGAAAATATATCTTTTGGATTACATCACCCCCTTTGGATTGCATCCTTCATCTCACCCTTTCAATAACTATAAATTCAATGGCCTTGCCTCAAATGTCGATATACAAAAATCTGAATTCTTTCTCCTTCAAAATTGTTTCCTGCATTTGTTTTCAAAACAAAATTATAGTATAGCCGCCTGATTTGTTGCCGAATTTACGTTCGACGAAGTTGGTGGGGTTGAGGTATCGCTACGCCATCAACAGATGTATCCGTTTTATCCTGGGAGGAAGTAATCCATAACCTCGAGTACAGTGAGGGGATTAAATTCTTAAGGACAAGCAGTGAATTTTGTGGACTCGAATATTTTCATTTTTATCAATTTTACGTTTTTTCAAGATTAATTCAAGTTTCTGGTTTACTGATTTTGAACAAAATTTTACTAGCATTTATTAGTTTGTTAGAAATCATGTGTTAGGCTTTTCTTTCATTAGGGGATTAGACAGGGGCGCAGCTACCCCTGCCCGAGGGGTGTCAGCGAAACACCTTCGCCGGAAAATTATATTATTTAGATATGTGAAATTTTGATTTTATAGGTATATATACCAGTGTTAACATCCCTTGACAGAAGTTGAAGGTTTAGTTTAGTGGTTAAGGGGTTGCAAAAATTCCCTAAGATCCCTTGTTCGAACTGGGGTCATGCCATATCTATATTTTTTGACACCCCTCGCTCCGCCACTGGGATTAGACTGTGAATCATGCTTTAGTAGGTATATAATTTAGCCTAAAATATAAGATACGCTTAAAAGTATTCACCATGTTTAATACCCTATCCAAAACAAAATGTAAATCATGAACTTAGTGAATGCCGCACTGTTTTTGTTGGGATCTTTATATGCTTCCTGCACTTTATAAATTATTATACGAAATGTTGGTCTTAGAAGGTAGGGGTAAGGTCTGCGTATACTCTACTCTCCTCAGATCCGCTTTGTGAGATTTCACTGGGTATGTTATTGTTGGTCTTAGATCTTACATGTGTTTAATATCATGTCTTTGGTCACGAAATATAGATAATGTTCTTGATTCTAAAATGTTACTTTCACTTATAGGTCTGAGTGTCGTACGTTAACTTAAACTGATTTGTAATATCATAATTATCATAGGTGTTATGACCATAGGAGCTCTTTGGTTTTGTTGGGTTTGTGTGCGGTGAACTTGGAAAAGTTCTCCTCGGTTCCTCGAAGGAATATACGGTGATTAACGAAGGTCCGAGAAGATAAGTTCGAGGAGTGTCCGAGAAGATAAGTCCAAATCTGTGAAAGGTTATCTCACTCCTCGAAGATAAGTCCAAATCTCACAGATTTATCTCCGAGGATCACGCCTTCAACGGACGCGCCCGATATTTTAGGAACCATTTACCCACTTTGGAGTTAGTGTCTTTTAGTTAGAGTAGGACACTAGCACTATAAAAGCATATGTACCAGCCCCGTTAGAGGGCATCATCATCTTCATCTCATATGTATCTTAATGTTGTCAATCCTCTCTAAATAACAAAAGCCCGACCGTTACAAAAGCTTCATCTTTGTTTAATTTTAGTCCGTGCAAGGAGATATAATCTTCCCTCACTCGGACCCGCCATTTACATACACAGACTATCTCTTTCATTTTACATTAATTCTTTATTGTTTGTTCATTCGTTTCATCTTTGTTAACAAGCTTGGTCACATATCCTTTAAACCGCGTACAAATTCAATTATTGCTCTCCTTTTAGGGTAAACAGTTTGGCGCCCACCGTAGGGCTAAGGATAATAGTGACGACTTATATAGACAACCTTCACTTGTTTTGTTCGTTTTTGTGATTTCAGGCTAATCATGTCGAACCCGAGCCACTCCGTTCATCTCAGCGAAGATGAATCTAGCGAACACAAAGCAAACCTCGATGCGGTGCCACCCAATAACGCATCCGCTGTTGATCCAGTAGACAATCAGCCCATCCAAAACCCACGAGCTAATGGTGCGAATAGGCGTGGAGCCCCCGAAGGAGAGGCGGAGGAATTTAATTTACGTGTGATTTATAATTTGCAGCAGGAACACCACGTCACCATGCAACAGCAACAAGAGGCCATTGTCCAACTCCAAAGGGATCTCAGCGATGCATTGGCACCGAAGTCGGATCGGGTTTCTGAACAAATTCGGAGGGATATTGAGGTCGGTGACAGTTAGGACAGGCCGGTCAATGACGAGTCATCTGAGATGATAAGAATGCTCGATGCTTTAACCAAACGTATAGACTCCAACGAGAAAAAAGTGGATGACTATAATTCCCGGGTGGATCAAATCCCAGGAGCGCCTCCGATTCTCACCGGCCAAGAAACCAAATACATCGTGAGAAGGCCCTTTCCTCCGAGTGCAGCACCAAAGCTGATCCCGAAGAGGTTCAAAATGCCAGATATACGAAAGTACGACGGAACCATCGATCCGCAAGAGCATATTACTGCCTACACATGTGCTATAGCTAGTAACGATCTCGAGGATGATGAGATCGAGTCAGTGTGCTTGAAGAAGTTCGGTGAAACATTGACTAAGGGGGCGATGCAGTGGTATTGTTCACTACCCCAACACTCCATCCCCTCCTTTGAGTTACTTGCGCATGCCTTCGTGAAAGCTCACGCACGGGCATGAAAGGTACAAGCACGAAAGGCGGATATATTCAAGATTTTTCCAGAAGGATGACGAACGACTCAGAGAGTTCGTCACCCGATTCCAGCAGGAAAGAATGCTACTACCGCCGGTGCTTGACGAATGGGCCGCCCAAGCATTCACGAAGGGACTCAATCCCAGAAGTTCCAATGCGTCCCTCAAATTGAAGGAGAATCTGTTGGAATTCAGTGCTACGACTTGGGCAGACGTATACAATAGGTACGAATCGAAGATCAGAGTAGAGGATGATCAGCTTGGACTCCCCCCGGGTCCAGTAACCCGGACAAGGAACGACAGGTCAAAAAGGGTATTTGAATCGGAATACAACCCCCCGGACAGGTATCATCCTTACCTGCCTATAAGGCCCAGCTTCCGGTTAAAGAAAAACAGGAGTAACCCCCGTCCCAGCATGAATCGAGGTGACATGCGGATCGACCGTGGAGACAGGCGGATTGATCGAGGTTCGTCTAGCAGAAACCTCTAGTACAAAACCAACACCGCCGCTATCTCACATTCTGTAGAAAGCCCTAGGTTGTCGGAGTATAATTTCAATGTTGATTCATCGGCCCTGGTGGCGGCTATTGGAAAGATTGAAGGGGCGACATGGCCGAAGCCACTCCGAACCGACCCTTCCCAGCGGGATCCGATCGAGGATTGTAGGGGGTTAAGGGATGAAGTAGTCCGATTACTTAAGAATGGACATCTCAGAGAATTCTTGAGTGATCGGGGGAGGAATAACTATAAGAACAAAGAAGGCAACAAAAAGGTTGAGCCGAAAGAACCCCAGCACGTAATCAACATGATCATTGGCGGGGTTGAGATACCTCGAGGACCTGTCATGAAGAGAACAAAATTCTCTATCACGAGGGAAAAGAGGAGCAGGGACTATGTACCGGATGGGTTTATTTCGTTCAACGACGAGGAAGTAAAAGGCATCACTCAGCCTCACAACGACGCCCTGGTAATCTCTGTACTTATAAATAAAACTCACGTTAAACGTATTTTAATTGATCCAGGTAGCTCGACAGTTATCATCCGCTGGAAGGTCGTCGAATGATTCGGCATGTTGGATCAAATCATACCGACGACCAGGGTCTTGAACGGGTTCAACGTGGCGTGTGAGACCACCAAAGGAGAGATTATCTTGCCCGTGAACACGATCGGAGTTGTGCAACACGCAAAGTTCTACGTTATTGACGGAGACATGAAGTACAATGCCTTATTCGGGAGACCTTGGATACACATGATAAGAGCAGTACCTTCCACGCTACACCAAATACTGAAATTTCCAACCCCCGATGGGATAAAAATAATACCGGGAGAATGGCTCGCTGCCAAAGAGATGTTCGCAGTCGAGAAAACGGCACTAAAAGAATCTGCACCAAAGGCCATTACAGTAAGCCACACTAAGAATTCGGATGCGGACAAAGGGGCCAAATAGCAATCAAAGAATGAGGTGGCCGAGGAGGAAGATGGCTTCGGTATACCGAGATCCTTCGTGCTGCCGGATGAATCTGATGCAACGAAGTCAATAATAGAAGAATTGGAACAAGTTGTCCTCTTCGTTCATCTCCCGGAGAAAAAGGTATACCTGGGTACGGGACTCACCCCGGGGCTCAGGAATAAATTAATTGAATTTCTTAAAGCTAATTCAGATTGCTTTGCATGGTATCATTTAGATATGACAGGAATCCCACTGGAAGTGACCACTCATCGATTAAGCTTGGATCGGAGTTTCCCCCCAGTTAAACAGAAATGAAGGCCAATGTCAGAAGTCAAACACGCATTTGTCAAAGAAGAGGTAAATAAGTTATTAAAAATAGGGTTCATCCGGGAGGTTAAATACCCGGACTGGTTAGCCAACGTGGTTGTCGTACCGAAGAAAGGTAACAAATTTAGAATGTGCATTGACTTCAAAGATTTAAATAAGGCATGTCCGAAGGATTCTTTCCCTTTGCCTCACATCGATCGTATGATAGATGCGACGGCCGGACACGCCCTATTAAGTTTTATCGACGCGTACTCCGAGTACAATCAGATCCGAATGAACCCAGAGGATCAGGAGAAAACGTATTTTATAACTAGGTATGAAACTTATTGTTATAACGTAATGCCCTTCAGATTAAAAAACGCCGGGACTACCTATCAACGCCTAGTTAACAAAATGTTCGAAGAACAGATAGGGAAAACTATGAAAGTTTATATTGACGACATGCTAGTTAAGTCCCTGGAAACAGCGGACCATTTAAAACATTTGCAGGAAACCTTCGATGTCTGCGCGTATACACACTTAAGTCGAATCCGAGAAGTGTGCCTTCGGAGTAGGGTCGGGCAAGTTTCTAGGGTTCATGGTGTCAAACCGAGGAATAGAAATCAACCCGGACAAGATAAAAGCCATCGAAAACATCAAGGTGGTCGAAGATGTGAAGGGCGTACAGAGACTAACCGGGAGAATCGTGGCCTTAAGCAGGTTCATTTCCAGAACCTCCGATAAAAGTCATCGTTTTTTCTCCCTACTTAAGAATGACTTTGTATGGATGCCCGAATGTCAACGAGCCCTGAATTTAAGCACTATCTGTCGAGCCCACCCCTGCTACACACTCTAAAGGCCACGAGCAGCTGTACTTGTACTTGGCCGTATCCAAGATTGCGGTAAGTGGTGTGCTGGTCCGAGAAAAAAAGGGTATGCAATTTCCGATCTATCATGTTAGTAGAACTTTAGGGGACGCCGAGAAGCGTTATCACCACCTGGAAAAGCTTGCATTAGCATTATTGAGTGCGTCAAGAAAGTTGAAACCGTACTTCCAATGCAACCCCATATGCGTAATTACTACTTACCCGTTAAGAAATATAATGCATAAACTAGAATTATCCGGTAGGTTAGCAAAATGGGCGGTCGAAATCAGCAGGTATGACATCGAGTACAAACCCCGAACAGCCATAAAGTCTCAAATCTTGGCAGACTTCGTGGCAGATTTTACGCCCGCAATGATACCCAAGGTTGAAAAAGAAATATTACTAACCTCGGGTAAAACAACAAGGGTCTGGACCTTACATACGGATGGTGCATCCAACGTAAAGGGGTCCGGACTCGGTATCGTGTTGAAAAGTCCGATCGGAGATGTTATACGTCGATATAAAAATAACCTCAAAATTGACTAACAATTAAGCCGAGTACGAGGCCTTGATTGCAGGTTTAGAGTTGGCCCGGGGACTGGGAGCCGAGGTCGTTGAAGCAAAATGCGACTCCCTCCTAGTCGTGTATCAAATTAATGGGACTTTCGAGGTCAAAGAAGATAGGATGCAGAAAAATTTGGAAAAGGTTCAAGTGGTCTTACACCGGTTCAAAGAATGGACGATACAACACACCTCGAGAGAGCAAAACACTGAGGTTGATGCTTTGACGAACCTGGGTTCCTCGGTAGAAACCGAGGGGTTGAATTCGGGTGCAGTTGTCCAGTTGATGAGTTCGGTTATAGAAAGTAATCAAGTCAAAGTTAACGCAACAAGTTTGACTTGGGATTGGCGAAATAAATACATTGATTATTTAGTGTATGGAAAGCTGCCCCTGGATCCCAAGGAATCACGCCCATTACGAACTAAAGCAGCAAGATACTGCATGGTCGATGGTAAGCTGTACCGACATTCCTTTTATGGCCCCCTCGCCAGATGTTTAGGGCCTGGAGAAGACGACTATACAATGCGAGAGGTACATGAGGGAACGTGCGACAATCATTCCGGAGCCGAGTCGTTGGTCAAAAAGCTGATCCGAGCAGGGTACTATTGGGATCCTATGGAAACGGATGCGAAGAACTTCGTCCGCAAATGCGACTAGTGTCAGAGACAAGCCCCGATGATACACCAGCCGGGCGAATTGCTTCACACGGTACTTTCCCCATGGCCTTTCATGAAGTGGGGGATGGACATAGTCGGACCTCTACCGTCGGCACCAGGTAAGGCTCGCTTTATATTATTTATGACTGACTATTTTTTCAAGTGGGTTGAGGCACAGGCATTTCAAAAGGTCCGTGAAAAAGAGGTCATCAATTTCATATGGGACCACATCATTTGCCAGTTCGGCATCCCGACCGAGATCACATGTGATAATGGTAGTCAATTCATAGGGGCCAAGGTAAACAATTTCTTCGACTGACTGAAGATAAAGAAAATAATGTCGACTCCGTATCACCCGAATGCAAACGGACAGGCGGAATCCACAAACAAAACCATCATTCAGAACTTGAGAAAACGTCTCGATGAGTCTAAGGGCAGATGGAAAGAGGTTCTCCCCGAAATATTATGGGCATACAGAACAACGCCGAAGTCAAGAACCAGGGAAACACCGTTTTCTCTAGTATACGGCACAGAGGTTCTAATCCCAATGGAAGTAGGTGAGCCCAGCTTCAGATTCCAATACACCACGAGAGAATCAAACGACGAAGCTATGGCTATAAAGCTCGATTTAACAGAGGAATTGTACGAATCCCCCTTTTGTCCGATTAGCAGCCCAAAAACAGCGAATGGGCAGATATACAACCAAAGGGCGAACCTCCGACACTTCCAAATCGGGGACTTGGTCTTTCGAAAGGTGACGCTGCATACGAAGAACCCCAACGAAGGGAAACTCGGGCCAAATTGGGAAGGACCGTAAAGATAACCGGAATAACGGGCAAATGGTCTTATCAGCTCGAGGCAATGGACAGACAGCAGGTGCCAAACAATTGGAATGTGGCGCACCTAAAGAGATACTATTTCTAAGGTACGAACCTAACCCTGGTAAATTTCTTAAACTTATTATTTAACCCTTGCAGGTAAAAGCGGAATCGAAGCGGTGATAACCAGATTTAGGTCGAAAAACACGTGTTGCACTGTTTTTCCCTTAGTCCGATTTTATCCCAATTTGGATTTTCCGACAAGGTTTTTAATGAGGCAACAAAGTACAGCGTGTTACTTAAAAATGTCAAAGACTGGCTACGAGCCGGGACTAGGGACTCCCCGATAGCAACAATAGTGTTTTTCTTCTCATATTTCGAACATAAAACACTAGGGGAGTAGAGCATATGATCCCGTGAGATGTGAAACCGAGGGCATTTACGGGTTCTGTCATTTGTAAGGGCTAAACGACCGAATGAGTCGTGCTTGGATAGATCATTTGTAAGGGCCAAACGACTGAATGAGTCGTGCCCGGATAGATTATTTGTAAGGTCCAAACGACCGAGTGAGTCGTGCCCGAATAGGATAGGTTGCGAAGGCTAAACGACTAAATGAGTCGTGCCCTTAGGTTCTGTAATCATTTGAGATTATGAAATGAGAAAAACACTTCGGTTCATACACCCTTTTATGAAGTTTCGATCTGTTCTTATTTCCGACTACTCCCTTTCCTCAAGGGACTCACCGCTACGATAAGATAAAATAAACCACGGACCACGAACCCAAAATAAATTCTAAGAGAATTTGGACTCGATGCAAACATAAAGGCTTTAATAGTCCGGACTAAGACTGATCACTAAGTTCTGAGGTCGAAACATTATCAACCTAAAATGCTCGATGTGCTGATTCGGAGACGCTCGAATTCACGAGTGTAAAATAGGGCCAATGATGATATATGATATATGATGAAGGTAAAGGACCAAAAAACGGCATCAAAATAGCAGTCGAAGTTCGCAGTGCAATAACCTCGATTTGTCAGTTCGAAAACATCTACATTATATTCGGTTCAAGCATCAAAAGTTGAAACCCAAAAACAAAAACACATATATATATATACAAAAACACACATATATCGGCCCCAAATATGCCGAGACATTCACAGTTTTACCTCGGCCCAAAATTTTCCGAAACATTCACAATGTTACATCGGCTTAAAACATGCCGAATCATTCACGAGGAGCCAAAAAAAAAGAGCTAAAGGGGATTACTCATCTCCCGAGGAGGCAAGGTCTTCAGAGTTCGAAGGGTCATCCCCGGAGCTTTCACCATTAACGGCCTTGTTCATCTTGGCCTCCATCTCCTCGGCCTGAGTAATCTTGTCCCCAATGCCCTCGAGGCCTTGTTCCTGGATCTCACGAAGGGTATGAACCCGAGTCAACCACTTCATATGCTTGGCCTTCAGAATGGACCGGTTAGTAGCCGCTTGGATATCGGCAACAGCCTGATCTTGGATTCGATGATGAGCAACCAAGGAATGGTTCAGTTGAGTGGTCAGATCCCCCACGGCCTTAGCCTGATCATCCGATGCCTTTTGGGCTATTTTTAGAGCCTCTCCCTGCGCAGAATGCTCGGCAATTAACCTACCAAATTCGGCCTTAAGAGCATTAAGATCCTGCCTAAGTTCAGAAATAGCAACTAACCGTTCTTCAAAGGCCTCAGAAGAAATCTCGGCCTCCATGACCAGCCTATCTTTGTCCACCCGAAGGATTGTGTACTTCTCGGCCATAGCTGCCAATTCATTTCCTACCCAGAGGTTCTCTTCCCTAGCAAGGGCAAGTTCAGTTATTGCCACCTCGAGTTCAGCTTTGGAAACATCAAGATCGGTCTTGACGGCGTCGACCTCGTCTTTAAGGACGTTGGTGTCATGAGACTCCGAAAGCCTCTTTTCGGCCTCTCTCAGAAGGGACTCGAACTTATGGGTTTCGCGACTCTGGGCCAATTAACCCCGAGCATCGTCCAGCTGACTTCACAGCTCATCTTTTTCCTTCAAACCCCGGAGAAATCCCTCGTGCAGCAGCACCACGGCCTATATTTAAGAACAGGTTAGTATTTCAATTTTAGAGGGACAAATTACAATGGGTAATTCACCAGTACATACCCGGTTGGAAGCATGCATACTCTCGTTCAGTAGGCACGACCACGATACACCGTCTATCTTCTCCCGATCTTCATAGGACACTAAAGGTCGGAGGTAGCTGGCCACACCGACCGGGCATGACAAAAAGTGCATATCCTCCAGTACGAAAACGATGGTGGATCTCATCTTCCTCGGGTCAACATTTAGTGCAGGAAACGTGCTTATAAGGTGGGGTCGAGAACCCGTTTCAGTAATATACATTGGTCGCCTCCTACCTTGGGGGATTGGCAGGTTAAAACCCGAGGGATCAGCCCTAACAACATCAGTCGAGGCAGCCTCTTCCAACATGGTATCAAGGTCAAGATCTTCCCCGTGCAAAGATGGGGAAGAGGAGGTCCTGGGTAAATTTGAAGCATCGGTGGCACGTTCCTCACCGGATTGATCTTCCCCGATCTCAATAACATAACCCGAGATCCAGACTGGGCTCTGTGGAGGTTGCAGGTTCACGCCAGCCACAGTAGGGCCAACCACAGGGGGTGCAGTTTGTTGCACACGGAAGGCGATCATAAAGTTCATGTCGTCCTTTTCGGGCACATCCTTCAATGACCGTAATGGTTCACTACGGACCGTGGCGGGTTTCCTCCTTTTTGGACCCGAAGATGATGAAGGCTGTGAAGATCTGCTCCGTTTCCTACTGGGGGCAACCTCGGCGACAAGTTTCTCGGTGTCAGCGGGGTCAAACATTGAACTCACCCTGGGGGACGGGGGCGGAGGATCCCTCAGTTGGGTTTTGTTTCACTTCAAGCCTGCGGATGTAACAGAAAGTTAGAAGTCAAAAAGAAAACGAAAAAGAAAATCCAAGGGATGAAGCTGAATAAAACTCACCGTGATTTTTTACCTCCCATTTGCCCGCTGACAAATAGCTCCAAGATCGTAGCTCGTGGGGGCATTGGGCCATGAGGCTTTCAAGCCACTCTTCGAGGTCGTCAATAAAACGAGGGACCCATTTTTTTGGCTACAAAGCAAAAGAACACATGAATAGAAATATGGGAATAAACCGAAGAAAATTTTGAGCATCAAAGTTGCTTCCGTCGTTTGTTCCACTTCTTGGGGAAGGCACGATGGCTCGGAGGAATAATCTTCTCGGTCTTGACACAGACATACCGTACCAACCATTCGCGGTCCTTATCATCCACACTGGAAAGAATTGGGTACTTTCCACTCTTCAACAGCTTCACTATGCCCCCGCGAAAGAATCGGGTACAGTAAAGCCGGAACAAATGATCAAGGGTAAATTCAGCATTGACCTCGTTGGCCAAATACCGAATGCATGTAACTATGCGCCATACATTCGGTCCGATCTGCCCGAGGCATAACTGATATGTCCGACACATATCCAGGATGACTTCGTCAATGGGCGAATTCAAATTGAACGTAAAGGGAAAGGTGTACGCATTCGAATACCCCTCCACGTAAGTCGTAATATCTTCATTAGGGCCCGGGTCGATGATCTCCAAAGGACCGTACCTCCACTCACCAGCCGGTGGGGGTGTTGGGGGCGACGTTCCAACCGCGTTCGGCTCGGACCTTTGGCAGGACCGCCTCGGTAACAGTCGTGGGGTAACACCTTACGTCATAACCCCAGCCCTCATTGTCTCCCTTCGGGGGATTCTCATGAGTAAATTTCGAGTTGAAATTATATGACGATGACTTCACATCACTTACCTGAGGCTCATAAGGAACTTCGACATCTCCTTCGGTAGTAGTGCTGACGACACGAGGGGAATCGGCGGGAGTATTCTCACGAGAAGGTGGTCTAGAACTCGAGGCCATATTAACTTAGAGAAGAAGAACGGACTTGGGAAAGAAGTTTGGAAGCACAAACAGAATGAATAAAATGATGTAAGAAATTTGAAGATCAAACAGGGAGTTGTTGAAGATTTAAAGTTAGTTTTGGAAGTTTTTTGAAGTTTTTTGGTGAACTGAAGCAAGATTTGAAGGTTTGAATGTGGGGAAAAGTTGAAGGTTGAGGAAGCAAAATGCAGAAGTCGTAAATGGGAAAAGGGGGTGATGAGTCGAGTATTTATAGAGGGAACAACACGCTTCCCATTCGTCGCCTCCCATGCGACCGGTCGCGAATCGACATGTACTTCGTGCCGACCAATCAGTAACTGATGTGTGCCCCAAAGCAACCAATCGGGAACCGACGCGTCCCTCGTGTCAGAGAGAAGTGACATGATGGGACATTTGGGTTTCCCGCGTATTCCCAATGAGAAGCTTAATAGCTAAGTCTGAATGGTTTCTCCGAGCAAAAATTAAGTTCGAAAAAGACAGTCGAGCCATGAGCCAATTCAGAAACAAGACTTAATTAAGCATCCGAACAAGAAAATTGACATCGATCAAAATGACGGTACAAAGCGACTAGAATTGACATCGGTCAAAATGACCGTACAAAACAAAATCCTAAAATGTTGAGCTATAGACCTCGTCAACTTTGGGCTCCTCGCCATTTCCTGATAAAGCTGCTTTAAGCCGATCGTTCTTTGACCGAAGTCGGGCAGTCTCCTCGAGAAAGTTCTCCTTTGTTCAGGCTGGAGGAAACTCTTCATGCGGACTCGCAACAGCCTCTTCTTCGGGAGAGTCCTCGATCTCCACGATCGGGGCGGGACCTTTCCCGGAAGATGCTCTTCGGGAAATCCGACGAGATTTGACTCTGGCACTAATTCCCGAACCTCCCGCTAATGCCTCTGGTGTGGCTCTTCTCTTCGGCACCTTAGCCGAACCATTAGCGCTTCCTTCGGCTGTGTCCTCGGGGTTTACTTTGGCAGCCCTTGCCTGTGGTGCCTTCTTCACTGGAAGCCCTGATACACGATGAAACGAGTTAGGTTGAAAAACTGTAAAAAATGGTAGCAGAAGAATGGGATTTACCATGATTCTTGCCCCTTCATCTAATTGGGCCTAGGTCTTTCCAAGAACGGCCCACGTGTTCAGCAGCACCCAACACGGCGATTAACCATTCGAATATCCCGGGTAAGAGTTCCGGTTCAATAACAATTGGTTCGGAATTTCACTCCTCCGGTTAAGTATCGGGGCTGGCACGTTGCAGTTGGGCCATTCTCATCATGACGAACCGATGCGACCATCCTCGATCAAAGTCATCCTCAGGGTCGATCATGCTCCGAAGGCCCCGAGGGATCAGATGTATAATGCCCCCACGGATGACCCGGGGAATGTAAATATGGATTAAATGGTCCAAAGTAAATGGGACTCCGGCCATATTAGCTAAAAACTGGATGCAATAAATGAGTCGCCATATCTGAGGAGCAATTTGTCCTACGCAAATCCGATAACGTCGGCACGAATCTTCGATCACCTGATGAATCGGAAGCGTGAACCCGATAGCAAAAGGATAAGCGTATACGAGGGAATAACCTGGGATGTGGTGATTAATCCGCACATCTTGCCCAGCAAGTGAAATCTCAACACCGTCGTCCAAATGATACTCTATCCGAACCCTAGGAATTGTGGCATCAACGACAAAAGATTCGAAGTGCCTCACATGATAGTAGTGATGGCCAACCTTGCAATCATCCTCGAATTGAACCTAGTCAACTATTTCAGCCGCTTGAAGCTCGAGGTCTTTCATAACAGAAGGTTCAATAGGGGATAGTGGTGGTGAAGGTTCAGTAGGAGATGGTGGAGGAGAATTTGGAGGCAAGGCAGCATCGGTTAACAATAGTGGAGAAGAAGACATCTTAAACAAGCGTCAAAAAGCCAAGATTTTCAGAATATGTAAAGAACTGATGCTGTGCATGGCTTTATATAATGAGGAAGTTGAATTTGAAAAGGCTTCTAGTAACATTAGAATACAGAAGACCAAGGGATTCTGATGAGTGCACGTTTCCAAAGCAAACAACGGCACAACATTAATTATGCTCGGACTCAGGTTAGTCGGTTATGCGATCGTAGTGAAGCACGGTCTTGGGCTGAATGACGTTATTTCAATCCATTCCCCGCATCCATTTCTTTATTTTGGAAAATGGAGGGACTATCTGTGTGCGGTGAACTTGGAAAAGTTCTCCTCGGTTCATCGAAGGAATATACGGTGATTAACGAAGGTCAGAGAATAAGTCTGAGAAGATAAGTTCGAGGAGTGTCCGAGAAAATAGGTCCGAGAAGATAAGTTCGGGAAGTGTCCGAGAAGATAAGTCCAAATCTGTGAAATGTTATCTCACTCCTCGAAGATAAGTCCAAATCTCACAGATTTATCTTCGAGGATCACGCCTTCAACGGATGCGCCCGATATTTTAGGAACCATTTACCCACGTTGGAGTTCGTGTCTTTTAGTTAGAGTAGGACACTAGCACTATAAAAGCATATGTACCAGCCCCGTTAGAGGGCATCATCATCTTCATCTCATCTGTATCTCAATGTTGTCAATCCTCTCTAAATAACAAAAGCCCGACTGTTATAAAAGCTTCATCTTTGTTTAATTTTAGTCCGAGCAAGGAGACATAATCTTCCCTCACTCGGACCCGCCATTTACATACACAGGTTATCTCCTTCATTTTACGTTAATTCTTTATTGTTTGTTCATTCGTTTCATCTTTGTTAACAAGCTTGGTCACATATCTTTTAAACCGCGTACAAATTCAATTGTTGCTCTCTTTTGAGGGTAAACAGGGTTAATAATTGCAATATTCTAAATACCTCAAAATAATGCTTGCTGAAGCTCCTGTTTGTTGGTATAATAATCTCAATCCATGGATATTAAACTCGATTTCATTAGGAATAATAAGCGTTTCGATACAGCGAGCAACTTGTGTTGTAAAGACAAGCTAGAATTGTATACTTTATTTAGTAGAAAATGTTGGAAAATATGCACAGCAGAAGCATTCCAGAAATCTTGTTGCTTACATGAATAATAGACAACATATACATTTATGCTAAAACACATAATACCATGCTAGAACACATAAATTAAACTTGCTGGAAGTTAATGTGATAAATACCTCTCGAAGCGTGAACCAATATCTTCCAGCAAGTCATCGGATTTCAGTGTTGCAGTATTCTGCAGTGATGCCAAATTAATCGTCGAACTCATTCAATACTTGGGTGGGCAAATATTGTGAGAAAACTTATTCATCTTTTCTAGGTTAGAAAGAACCCTATGGGTGTGTTCGGTATGAAGGAAAATATTTTTCGGAAAATGTTTTCCAATTTTCTCATGTTCGTTTAGACAAAATTTTTGGAAAATATTTTCTTTAGGAAAACAAGTTCCTTAAAAATGGGGAAAATGACTTCCCCAATCAAAGTAGGGAAAACAAGTCCACAATTGACATTTCACCAACCACCCTACCACCACCTAACTCATCCCGCAACCACCAAACCCCAACAACTCCCACAACCCCACGCACCTCCCCCCCGCCACCCCCAATTTTTGTTTTTTTGAGTTTTCTACACCGCCCCCCCTCCCCCTCCCACCCCTCAATTTTTTTTTAAAAGTTTCTTCTTTGATTTTACACACCCCCACGCCCCACGCCCCTCCCGAATTTTCTACTTCATATTTAATTTTACTTTTATAAAAATGAAAAGTTTGTGCGGTTAAATTTGGGTGGGGTGGGTGGTGGGTTGTAGTTGGGGGTGGGTGGTTGTGGGGTGGATAAGAAAAAAAATTCCATTTTTTTTATAAAAGTTAGATAAAATATATGAAATAGAAAATTTGGGAGGGAGGGTTAGATAGAGAGGGTGGTGTGAGGTGGGGTTGGGGGAGGGTGGTGGAGTGGGGTAGGGGTGGGTAAAGATGAAGTGGTTAGGGGTGGTGGTTAGGTGGGGGTGGGTGGTGGGCGTGGTATGGGGTGATGGGGTTAGTGGGGCATGGGTGATATTTTTCAAAAAATAGTTTCTACCAACCAATCGAACATGAAAAAATAAGTAACAAATTCACTTATTTTTCACTATCCAACCGAACATGAGAGAATAAATAAAAATTCACTTATTTTTCAAGAACATATTTTCCAGGAAAACATTTTCCTCTATACCGAACACACCCTATATATAGGCATGTTTTTTCCTTGTCCAAAACCTAAACAAAAACAAGTTTCTTTCCTTCTCTACTAGGGTCCTGGATAAAAAAAAGAGTTCACTTAACCATTTGCACACCCCTTAAGAAAATACTAACTCATAGACAATAATATGTAATTTGACTAAACTACCCCTAATTAAATAGGCATTGGGATTTGATCATATAACACTTAATAGGGGCAAATATGGAAAAACAAGGTTAATTCTTTCTTGATTTGCTAAGTGGACTCTTTTTTTTATATAAAAAAAAAGGATAAGTGGACTCTTTTTTTTATAAAAAAAAAAAAGGATAAGTGGACTCTTTTTTTGATCTGGAGGGAGTAAGAAATAAGATTCTAAGTTCTAATTGAATATGGGGCACAACAGGGACCACAAAATTTATTCCTGAGGCTCCCTATTATGAAAATAATTCGAATTGGATTATTCTTATCATAATAAATTACAAATCATTTTACTAAAAATTCGTAATTGGACTCCTCCATTTATATTTCGAAATTTCCCGTTAAACACTTATGTAATTCCCTATGTTAAGATTACAGATACTAATCAATAAATTAAATCACTGACAAATTTAATTTAAGGATTAATTCCTTTAGAGTACTGGTTAACTTATCTCATGTGCCGGATTTATAAATCCACTTGCAAATTTGACACAATGAAAACTTATAAGTTTCTCAAAAAGGTGTATCATCAATCTCTATACCGAGACATGGATTTCATCAACTAACTTATTATTTCACCAAAATATATTATTATCATCCAATCTACCAGGCATATCGATCCATCTCTGGATCTCACCTTTTAATAAATCAAAATGACAATTAACAAATACAGCTCATAATAGTTATATCAAGATTGAGAATATAAGTAAATCTAACAGTTTAGAGAATATATTTTTGTCAGCTAGTCTGAAACATCTATCTCTACTCTGTCCTGTTCAATACATACAAAATGTACTAGCATAAGAAGTCGGAACAACACCGTTTCCATAATCAAGATAAATTATATTTAATCTTGTGCTACAATCATACCGATGGCTTGTCCAATATCCATCTTAGACTGTGAACAAACGCTTTATACTTATAAGAACAGATGATTTAATCCTCTGTGTATAAGGTAAAACTCCATACACTAAATCATCTATTATATAAGTAAATGGACACATAAACGAATATATGATCTATCTAAATCTTTATTAATAAATAATTGTTCAATAATAAATACTATGTCTATGCACACGGTCAATATATATATATATATATATATATATATATATATATATATATATATATATATATATATATATATATATATATATATATTCCTTGGTTAGTAGTATATATCTCAACCGAAAATGCATTGCAATATGAAGTTTTGCTATAGTGACACTATCAAAGTAATTCTAAGTCCAGCTTGTTGAACCACATTGGACAAGCAAAACTCGTTTGGGGTCGCTTATGGTGACTTTTTGTTTCCTTTTAGCATTCAATTTATTTGGTTTTCTTAACTACTATACTGCTAGTGAAGTCTTCTAGTGGGTACATGTCACACCCTTAATCCGATAGGGTGTAATGGGCACCCGACCCTTACCTAGGGCCGAGCGAACCCACTGACTCTAGTAACACTCGTAACCATTTTCCCCTTAGCCATAACATAAATACATAATGAAACTTTTTCGGAGGGCAAACATACTTTTCAACTATCTTTCAAATCAAGTAAAATCTATAACATATAAAACTTATAATAAAGTGCGCAATAATACATCGGCTTACATAGTTTGTATAACCGACATCTTATACCCACGACACTAGTCGCAAAGTCTCTAACCTAACATGAAACCATAACATGATAATCTTTTAGACTCGGTCCGGGAAAAAATGGAGCTCGCCAATCCCGCCGGAACATCTTCTACTAATATCTTCGATCACCGGGTGTACTTTGGCATGAAACGCGCCCAAGAAAAGGGGGTGATCGAATATGTGCTATGTAAAGCATGAAATGTAGTAAGCGGGATCATACCGAAATAAAATAGACAATCATAGGACTTGCTTTTGAAAACATATATCATGCATATCAATGTTATAAAATCATCGTAAAAACATATAGCGTGTCCCGGCCCTCTATTGAGGGACTCGGTGAGTAAAATCATAATATGCAAATATAACGTGTATGTGTAACGTGCCCCGGCCCTCTAATGAGGGACGCGGTAAATAAAACCATCATATACATGAACATGTAACGTGCCCCGGCCCCCCCATGGAGGGACGCGGTAAAAGGGAATCATCATATGCCATCCTGGCCACCTCCCCCATATCATCATATCATATAACGTGCCCCGGCCCCGCTAGTGTAACGACCCATTTGGTCGTTTAGCACTTTTAGGCATAATATTCCTAAAACACCCTTTTCGTGGTCAAATCTTGCTGTCTATAGTCTGCGATAACGGGTGATTCGATTATTTAATTGACGAGTTTTAGTCCTCATTTGACATGCGAGGACGAATGTTCTAAAGGAGAGGAGAATGTCACACTCCATAATAATCCGTGCTACTTGTATTAAAACAAGAAAGAATGAGTTAAGAAGGTTCAAGGAAAGTTAATCGAGTTAGTAAGAATATCGTTATAAATATGGTTGTCTTAAGTATCTCGAGGTGACCTGGTAACCTAAAGGATTTGAAATCGCGTTATGAGTATGTATATGAGGTAATGTGAGTGACCTTTTAAAGTATTTGAGATTATTAGTAATGATATAGAAGATGGACAAAAGATAGGAATATACTTTTTCGATTGGAGTTTCGTCGAAGCTTTGTGAGTTCTACTTATGGTTATTGTGATTCTACGGACCCTTCGAGACATGTATATGAATTGTTATGGATGTAAATGACTGTGTATATGTATGTATAAGAGGTTACATGAGGTTGGAAGAGGATTAGAAGTTAAACGAAATGAATCGGAACAATTTCGGTAAAATCTCGGACCCGATTTTAGCCTATATTGTAGGAGGCATATCTCCTAGTATATGAGGAGTTTTAAGGTGTTTCAAAAGCCTAAAATTAAGTTCATCGAGTCTAGTTTGCAACGCAACAAACAGCTCGTCAAAATGATATCGGGGTAAGGAGATATGGATGATTCAAGTCGGAATTTGAGTATTAAGACTATCTCAAGATACAAAGTAGAGACTTTAACTTCCGATTTCGTTTGAAGTCACAATTTATCTACAAATTTTGTTTGGTATAGAAGCATTAATGGAAATTAGAAACTACTTAATCGTGGTGTTAAGTTAAAATTAGTGGCAACAATGAGCCAATATGAACATTAACATGCCATGTCCAAAAGATGACTCAAAGTCATCTTAAATAAGACTACTATGGGAGACATACAAATATACATTTAAATGTGATTCAT
Source organism: Lycium ferocissimum (assembly GCF_029784015.1). Classification (NCBI taxonomy): domain Eukaryota; kingdom Viridiplantae; phylum Streptophyta; class Magnoliopsida; order Solanales; family Solanaceae; genus Lycium; species Lycium ferocissimum. The sequence continues at coordinate 18,381,111 of NC_081351.1, forward strand.
CCACTACACTTACATTATATTGTGGACAACCAAATTGAAAGAAAGGAGTGTGGAATTCAGCCAAGTGACTGAAAATAAGGCATCCATGTGAAGCATGCATTTGAATATTTAAGCATCTACTACTTTATGAAAGTATACATTATTTTAGGAAGACATTGAACATGGTGGAGGGATCATTTCACATTAAATATTGCTCATTCATCTTGGCATAATTACAATGGACAAAGGATGGTGTATGAATCATTCACCACACATACAATTGTCTTGTA
>NC_081351.1:18381479-18539597 GCF_029784015.1 Lycium ferocissimum
GGAGTGTAGAGTTATTTTCAAAAGATGTTCCGAGTCTCACGACCGTTTCGAGGCATTCGTCAAAGACGTTTGGGTGAGCTATTGCAACCCGCAGTCTCTCTTAGATTTCGTTGTTCTCTATCCTTAAACGAAGTCGTATCCAGTTTGAGTCTCCGTTATCTATTCAAATTGTAAACTTCTTAAGCTCTTGTATGAGTCTAGACTCGCATTTTGGGAATTTCTTATAATAACGGTATTTATTCCGCATGTTGTATCAAATTAAGGTAGTTATACAAGGGTTCGCCCACCGGGGGAGGGTTAGTGTGGGTGCCCGTACGATCCATGATTTGGGTCGTGACGGCTAGCAGCGGACGCGGTAAATATCGTGCCGACCTCCACGGAGGGACGCGGTGAACAATGCGAGAGGAATGTGCACGAATACATGCCCCGGCCCGGACGCAAGAAAGAATGGCTACGCTCGCACGAGCAGAGTAGTGAGAAACCATGCACATAAACCGTTTCGCAGACTCGAATGAAGTAAGCGACAAGAACCGATGTGGGATTCGCCAAACCGATGTGGGATTCGCCTAAACTAATGTGGGATTCGCCTAAAGGCGCCTTACGCTCACCCCCCCCCTTTGGGACTCGGCGTGCTCGCCGAGGTTTGCCCCACCATCGGGTTTGCCCCACCATTGGGCTTGCCCCACCACCGCTCTCTCGAAACCAATTGATCATATTCCAGAATATATACAAATCATATAACGTAAGCATATCAAAGCATCTTGAAAATCCGGACAAATATTATACCAAATAGCTTCCGGACATTACTCGGAAACATATCATATATCATGAGCATCTCAGAATATCGTAGAGATCATAGTCATATATCGAATCAATTCTGGCCCGCCTCGGAAAGTTACGGACCTTACATATTATGGAATTACATACGAACATATCGAAGCAATCCGAGCCTTTCTATGAAAGATACGGACGTTCGTAGTTGTGTGGAGTCATTTAAAAACATCACTCTTTTGGAAACACAACTTATATGCAATTTTTGAAATCCAAAACTTACTAGTGACATAAAGACCATATCTTGGTTACATTAAGAATATGAATATCGAGAAACAAATAAGAATCATAACATGCTCGGATTGCAAGACTAGAGTTACCTCGAAAAACGTGTCATAACTTACTTTCAACTAAGACATGCCAAAAGAAAGAAAGGTGAGCTTTACATACCTTAGCCGCTTCCTAAATTAATCCAAACTTGGGTCTCGACTTCTCACGATCTACAATAACGTCATTGAATATCAACCATTAGCCATAAGCACTTAAGAATCCGATTTCCAAACTTGACACTTTGTCTACGAAAATTTCAAAGATTTCCCCTATAAATCCAACATCCCCGAGAATTCAACTAGCCAACGTCAACAACAACCATACCAACAATCATAATAACAATATCCATGAGTGATCCGAAACGCATTCTAACATCAATAATTCCTTTCCACACAATCCGACAACATTTCCTTTATATTCACACAAACTACGTACATTCCAACCAACATCATTGATCATACGTTCAAGTGTTAGTCCGAGGCCATTCAAACACGATTTACAAGCATTCCAAGCAATTCATACAATATTCAAAACAATCCAAACCATATGCCACTTCACTCCGAAACTACCAATCTCCATAAAGACAACAACAATACGTTTCTTTCTTCCAAATTCATACACTACATCAACAATCCACACATTGGCAACATTACTTTCATAAATTCAAGCAACTATGTTAAAATCACATTATGTTCCAAATCAGCCCACAAAATTTACGACTTCCATTAGAATCATCAAACCTTCATTTTCATTACATAATCCACAACAAACAACAACCAAAACACTAAATAAAATTTGCTCGTCATACTTACACCAACCACATATACACGGCCACCATTCAACATACCCAAATTTCATGAGCTTCATTCCTTTCCACATATCACCACATGCATAAACACCCATAAAACATATAAGGAAAATTGAACCTTACCTTTTTTCCTTCAACTTGTCTTCTCGGCTAGGACTACCATTTGCAAGAACGGATGGTTTTCTTGTTCCAACAACTACTCCACGTCGACAAGGGCCTTCCAATTAGTAAAGAAACAAGGAGAAAAGAATTTTTCAAAATCAAAGTTTAGGGGCTGTGTTCGGCCAGCCCCATAGCCGACCCTCTCCTTTCTTTTTTTCTTTTTTTTCTCCATCACTCATGAACCTTCTAAAATTGGAAAGATGAATTGTGTCTTATTTTAGTACCACACACATATATATATATATATATATATATATATATATATATATATATATAAAGGGGGCACATGGCCGGTCATGTGCCCCTATTTTTCCCTCCAATTTTTTTCCAATTTTCTCAAATTCTCTAGAATTTTCTTGAATCAATAAATGATGAATATTAGTCTTGCATAGTCATCTTTGTCCATACACATATACTAAGCTTCCACAAATATATAATGTACACATGTGCCATTTCATGGCATGAAAATATTGGCCAACATATGGGTGGGGCCCACGGCCACCTTGGCCTTTTGGCCATTTCATGAAATTATTTTCCCCAACTCTTAGCCTCCAATTTTTCCTCGTTCCAACTTTACCCTTAATTCTTCATACCAATAAAAGATGACTACTCAACTTGTACGTTCTAAAAAAAATTTATAACCTTATCCTCAACTTCCCGCCATTACCTCGGAATATTCAAATGTACAAAATGCGAGGTATAACAGTACATTAGATATCAGCTTATAAAGCATAATGCAGCAAGAGATTGGTTTGACTCCTTCATTAAAGTGGGATTTTAGACTTTTGGAGTCAATGTTACACTAATCAGTTAATTGCTTTAAACATTCTGAAAGTCTCAAAAAAGTACCTGAGTGCTTCAGTTACCTCTCCTCCAATAGGTTATCAGGCTTGTTTGAAGAAATGGGTGTTGAAGCCATCACGCCAAGGGGCTTTAAGATCATCAATACCCTTCATAGCCTGTTAAACTTCCTCCTTGCTAATTGATGTTGCAACTGTTGAGTCCTACTCAGTACAGAACCACCAGTTATCACATTAGGGTGTATAACAAGTATTTCATCAGTACTAATACCCAATAATGTCTTATCAAAACTCTATAATTCCACCAGCAACCTCATTGTTGGATTGTAGAATACTCCAGTTCCTGACACAAGGCTTTTAATGTGGTTCTGACTTACCCTCTACTTCATAGAGGAAAATAAAATGTTGATTTTTTGTCCTCCTATGTTCAACCATTGAACCTTGAATTTCTATTTTAGAATGCTCTCTTCAACATTAGGCTATTTTTTTAGTCCCACTTTGATTATCTTTTTCTAGTCTATAAGAGACTTCATACCACCCTTCATTGCTTTGAGCTTCTTCCTATTGATGTCCATATTCTTTCCCTTTGGTGAAATAAAATCATTATACTTGAGCAGGTGATTAAGGAATTTCAATGATTTATAATGCTTCCCAACTTGTTCTTCCACAGTGACACACAATAGGGAGTGATTTGAGAAGTAAAGGTCCCTAACAACAACTTCAAGATAAGGTCAAGTTGTCATTCAACGTGGATTAATTAGAGCCCTATCAATTTTGTTTAGAACATGCATGGCTGCTGGTCTGAGTATAGAACCTACCACTAGATTTCAGCGTTGCAAACCCTGTGCTAAGTGGAAACTCTTCAAAATCTTTAACTTCTGCATCCACCACATGGCTAGTGTTATACGTGTGCCCACTGTTAAAAAAAAAATTCAAGTCACCCATATTTAACCATGGCTGATTTATAGAAATATTTGTGATTAGTTATGTTGGGACTAGTTATCCTGGTATTATTTCTTATTGATTGTTTGGTTTGTTGTATTTAAAGTAACGTGTATTGCATATTTCTAAGAAAAAGTTGTATGTTTGCAACAATATCCTCCATCTAATTTTAGTAGAAAAAGGGTTTGAGGGAGACCTCAGGACTATTTTTGTCATTTTCACTGTTTTGTCTTGGATTGTCATTCCATCTTCTGTCACGGATAACTTATCCCACGACTATTTTTAATCCTGAGATAACTTATTCCAGGATTAATAATCAAACAAGGGATATAGTAGTACTAAATTTTTATCCCAATATTATTTTTCCTTATCCCTTATACCAAACGACCCCTTAGATTTTCCAGGTCAGTCCATAAACCCATGGTATGGACTTGGAGTCCATACACTGCAATAAACTCCATTTGTATACCTTTGATGAGCCCTTTAATTAGATAATGAATTATTTGAGTATTCTCATGCAGAATTGTATTTAGTTACATTTTTCCCAATTCTCAAAATACAGGCCTAAAATAAAATCACAAACTTCCTCTTCATCCCATATCAATCATTCCTCTTTTTCTTTACAATTTTTTTAGAGAGAAATTAGTCAAATGTCCCCTCAACGTTTAGTCGGTTTAATTATGACGCACTCAACCTTTACAGGCGACCTATTATCCCCCTGAACAATTTTAAAGTGAATTCATTTTACCCTAGATGGTGAGGTGGCGTAGAGTGTAGTTCAGTCTGATGAGAGAGTGAGAAGCAAATAAAAATATAAAATAATACTTTTCAACATTTCTAACTTTTGTCTTTTCTTATTATTTTCCTTTTTTTTTTTTTTTTTTTTTTTTTTTTTTTATCTTTTATCCCTTTCTTCTTCTTTGTTACACACACTTCCCCTCACCGAAAGTATGCAATTTCCAACGATTTTTTTTTTTGGTCTTTCGTTCCCCTTCGAGTTTCACAACTTCCAAACTAATTTTCATTAATCACAAATCATTTTTTAGAAAAAACAAGATGAGAAAATGAAATATCAGGAGACCCAATTAGTAATTTCATTCCATTACAAACTAATTCAAAACCCAAATCAAGGAAAACTGAAAGAAGAGGTGATTTTTGAGCATTGGCCATGCTCTGTAGTCCAAAAAATCAACTTCGATCTTTGATCTTTCAAAACCCAATTTTGAAAACGCAAATTTCAAAACTGAATGGAAACCCAATTTTCATTCCACTACAAATTAATTCAAAACCCAATTTTGCTATGCTCAACTTTGATCTTTCAGTTTTCCCTTTGAATTGATTTTTTGGGCTATAGAGCATGGCAAAATTGAAAGATCAAGAAGTTAGAACAGTCGAAAGAGATCTTTGGTGAAGATAAAGGGAAATAAAAAATCAAAGGTTGTTTAGTGCTCAAGATAAATAGAAAAGTTAATTTCTTTGGCCAAGTCTTTTAATGGTGATTTTTGGTGTGATGGATGGTGGAAGAAGATAGATTAGGAAAAGAAACAAAAAGAAGATGAAAAAAAAAAATTAAAAAAAATTTAACTGGTAAAATACACGTGTATTTCACCCACATGAGGCAAATCTGGTTATAACTTTTCAGGGTGAAATTAATTCACTTTAAAATTGTTCAGGGGAGTAATAAGTCACCCGTAAAGGTTGGGTGCGTCATAGTTAATCTGACTAAACGTTGAGAGGGCATTTGACTATTTTCTCTTTTTTTAATTTAGATTTTTTTTTAAAAAATTAAAAATATTTTAGTCATTTAAAAAAATAATAATTTATCAGTAAATTTTTATCAAACACATTTTCTGCTTATTTTCAATTTAAACTTTTATTCAAATAGGCAAAAGACATAAATTTTTATTTATTTTGTTGCCACATCAGCTCTTAGGGGTCGTTTGGTGCATGGTATAGGCTGGGATATCCCAGCACTAATTTTTTGTACCGTGTTTAGTAGGAGGTATAAATTTATCCCATACCTTCTACCAAACACGGTACAAAATGAAGCATAATCCCAAGGGTGGGATATCCCACCTTATCCCACTTATCCCGGGATTATTTTATACCATCTTTTAGATGGTATAAAATAATCCCAAAAGGTGGGATAAATTAGTCCCGGGATTATAATCCCGAGATAATTTGACTACCTACCAAATTAATTTTTTAGTTATTTCAATAAAAAGCAATTTATCAAATTTTTTTTAATCATACACATTTTTACGCTTATTTACAAATTTTACACTGTTATTCAAATAGGCTATTTATAGATCAAAGCGGAGTCTTGACGTAACTGGTAAAATAACTGTCATATGATTAGGAGATCACGTGTTCGAGCCGTGCTAAATAACCTTTCCCAGAAATGCAAGGATAAAGCTAAGTAAGATATACTTTTGTTATTCTATCCTTTATCGAGGATATCGAATCGCGCACATAGCGAAAGCTTAATGCAGGGCATTACCTTTTTAATTATTCATAGGTTAACTCCACTACCTAGAAATATTTTTCAACACTTTTATCAGCTATAGCTCCTTTTCCTAATGAACTCAATCCGCAAACTGTCATCAACCTTTCCCAAAATATCCCTCATAAACCCCACTGTCTCCGCCGCCGCCGTGCGCCGCCAACTGTCGACCAAAAGCGGCAACGATGAGTGGAACGATGCTTGGGAAGCCGCGTGGCTGCCCGACGATCTTTCCGGTAAAAATCGAGCCCCATGGGAAGCCGACGTAAATTTCGCAATTTCCGATGAAAATACCGAAATTGCCCCTAGGGTTAGTGAAGTTGATGATGTGGAAACTAAAGCGTTTGTTGAGGACATGAATGAGAATTGGCACTTAAGAAAAGGAAAGCAACAGAAAAATAGTACTAGTAGTGATAATGGAAAGGAAAGTTCCCAGCTTTATAGTTTGGAGAATATAAAGAGGGATTATAGGTTGAAGAAGCAAAGAGTACATGCTGGTTTGTGGTTGAAGGAGATTGAGAAAATGGAAGAGGCTAAGCTTGGTGGCAATGCTGATGATATTGAGAAGCTTCTTGATAGTTGCTCAGAGTATGTATGCTTTCCTTGTTTTTGTTTAAAGTTGCATTTTTTTTATGTTACTTGTTTGAATTTTATGTTTTTCTTGGTTTTGGGTTTGAAATTCATGAATATTATCGTAAAAGCATTTGTATATAAACTAGACAAATACTATGGGGGTGGGGTTGCTGGGGTTTTGGGGGGGGGGAGGGTTGAGGGGGTCGGTGGTGAGATGTGTTGGGGGGGGGAGAGGGTTGGGGGGTGGGTGGTGAGATGTGTTGGGGAGGAGGGGGAGAGGGTTGGGGGGTGGGTGGTGGGATGTGTTGTGGGGGGCGGGGAGAGGGTTGAGGGAGTGGGTGGTGGGGATTTGGGTTGGGGGGGGATTGAGGGGGTGGGGATGTGGGTGGGAAATAGGGATGGTGGGGGTGGGGAGGAGACAATCAGTGTGGCTTCCTGACTGCCCCTAGGGTTAATGAAGTTGATGATGAGGAAACTAAAGCGTTTGTTGAGGACATGAATGAGAATTAGCAATTAAGAAAAGGCAAGCAACAGAAAAATAGTACTGTAGTGATAATGAAAAGGAAAGTTCCCAGCTTTATAGGTTGGAGAATATAAAGAGGGACTACAGGTTGAAGAAGCAGAGAGTACATGCTGTTTTATGGTTGAAGGAAATTGAGAAGATGGAAGCAGCTAAGCTAGGTGATTCTATTGCTAGTGTAGTGGCAATGCTGATGATATAGAGAAGCTTCTAGATAGTTGCTCAGAGTATGCTCTCCTTGTTTTTCTTCAAAGTTGCAATTTTTTCGCACTTTCTAATGTTATTTATTTGAACTTATTTTATTTATTTATTTATTTGGTTTTGGGCTTGAAATTCATGAATATATTTTATAGTGGACTATGCTTATGGACATAGAGGATACATAGACCTCCATTATTTTTGAATTGAGGCGTAATTGGTCATTGATTGATATTATTGATTGTGCATATGGGATATAGAAGACTCATGTAGTCAACTACAACTAGTTTAAAGTTGAGGCAGAGTTGATCGGTTAATTGATATAATTGGCCGTGCTATGGATATAGCGGATTTCCAAGTAGTTTGGATACAAGTGAATCCATTTACAGATTTAGAGTATTCATGCAGGGAATAGGGCGTAGTTGATTCATAAAATTGATTGTACTTATGGATATAGAGAACTCATAGCCTTATAGCCGACCCTGAATAGTTTGGGATTGAGGCATAGCTGTTTATCTTTCTTTTTTTTTCCCTTTTCTTTTTCGAATTAAGTAGGATTGGGCGTAGTTTATTGGTGATTGACTGTGGTTATGGATGTTGTGATTCATATATCCGACCGTAAATAGTTTGGATTGAGGCATAGTTGACTCCGCTTGTTTGATTTGTATTTTAATTGATTCGTAGTCAGATCATTAACTAGTTTGCATGTGATTGTGAGTTTTAATAGTTCTTTTAGAGGTGGATCTATTGTATGTAGACATTTTTTGAAATCTTTTGCATACATGTACTGTACGAGCCATTTGGTTAAACCCAATGCTAAGGGCTAGTCAAGTTTTGTATATTTCCTATTCTGGTCCTTTTTTCCTATATAAGAAATGTTGACACATCCCATAAGGGAAGACATATCTTCATTTTGGGGAGACAGAAGTTTTTCAACTACTTATACTAAAACATTGTCTTGAAAGAGACTCATGATGAGAGCAAACCAGAAGTAGTAGACCTGCAGTTATGGACTTATTTTGATAGTTTAGACGAGTAGCATGGCATTAAAAATATGCCAATTTTATGTTCTCTATTTCTCATTCTTGGCTAATGTTAGATGTTCTATTTTCCCAAATATCATGACGATTTCGAACATATGATCAAGCAAGATGGTACATAATTGCTTTTTACTAATTCATCAAAAAATACTGTATTTTTCTGTTAACTATGCTGTTGGTTGATTTAGGTGTCTGATTTTGTTTCCTGCTTCCTGTTTGTGGTATTGCCCTTCCACTTCTCCTCGCGTGGGTGTGGGGTGGGGTGTAACATCACTGCAGTTTGATGATAAATATTGTGAGGCTAAGATTGATACCATGACCCCCTGCCATATCTTGTTAATTTCATTTCGTTGTGTGTATAAATGCAGAATTTTTGATGCACCAAATGATGATTTAAGCAATTCAAACATGACTTCGGAGTTCAAAAATAAACCTGATGGCTGGGAAACAACTTCAAAAACGCAAGATGGGAATATATGGGAGATGTCACAAAGAGAAGAAGATATCCTAGTCCAAGAATTTGAACGCCGAATTGCATTCAACAAATTCCAGGTTTGTGGATAAAATCCGATTTTACAATTTCAAGCTTGGTTGTTGAACAGACTTGTCGTTACGTCTGGTGAATCAGTAAGCTTTGGTTCAGACATATGGCTTTGTTCCACAATCAGATTAGTTGGCTAACATCCTCCTTTCTTTCTTTCTTTCATCCCTCTTTTATCTTTTTCCTTTGATAAGAAAGGTATCAACATCCTTTTAACTGGACAGACCACGTGGGGCAAGGTTGTGCTACTTATTAGCAAAAACAGCTAGCTTGTCCAAAGTTTTACAATAGTTGAACTAGAAGTGTTATTTTCTGTTGAGCTTCCAGGACTTGTCTTCGACAAAGGGATTGAACCTGAAGGAGCGATTTTCAGTCATTAGCCATCACTTTCATAATTTTCTTTTTTTGTTTTTGTTTTGGACAAGTCACTTTTACAACAATTTATGAAATGAGAAAAAAGAAGAAGAAAAGCCAAGCAAGTTAATTAGCTTGCCATATCCTCTATCAGGCGCTCCATTAGTTCTCGGGCAAGGCATGGATGATTGTTTTATTAAAATCTTCTGTCATATAAAATGTTTTGAAGGGCTACCAGAATATTCTGCGTAATAATTTCCCAGCTGATGTAGGCAAAAGGAAAACTGTCTGATCTTTAGAGCCTCTTCCTCTTACATTGTAGAGCCCATACTGCATTTTCCTCTGAGAGTGGCTTTTCTAGTCACTCAGACATTTTCTTTCAAAGGGATTGGGATACCTTTATGTTGTGGTCTGGATCTCTCTCCATAGAGGTTTCCATAAGTTGCACTACCACATTCCTTGGTCTATCTTCCTCTTACTAGTTCCTCTCATATGGATGCCACCAATGTGGTATGTCCTCTGAGCAGTGTGCATTTAGGGGTAAACTCTTTTGTTGTTGTCTCGTTCCATCACTAGGCAAGTGCCCTCAAATCTCTTTGGCTAAATATAGCTCCTCTGAAACTCCGTTCTGATTCATCTTCTTTGGAGGTCCACATTTCTGGTGGTAAACATTCTCTTTGGAGCTATTCATTTCTGATAGCTAGTCCACGGTCTGTTTTCGATCCTAGCCTACATCGTTCACTGAGTATGTTTACCTTGCGTTATAATCCTAGTATATTATTGATGAATATAATCGGTGGCTGGTGGATAATGGATACCTTGGTCAGTAGCATAATATCTTGGCGCCTTCTGTCTTTCTTCACGAATCTTCACTCTGTAACAATATAAGCTTGAAGAGATACTATATTCTCCAATCCATGTCCTCTAAGTTCAGTTCAATCGCATTTGTTACTTGGGATTTACTTCTAGACAGGAATATAACATAGCTGCATGTTTCCAATATGGCGGATGGACCTCATTTTAAATTATGTTTTGACTATTCCAAGCAGTTTTTCTAAATATATATCTTTTCATGTGTTCATTCTAACACGTACCAACTATTCCTTTATATGATTCTGCTTACTAATGTATAATAGTAGCAATTTAGTAAAAGAATATTAGCCGGATTTATAAGATTCTGAGTGAAACATCGTGATCTATTGTTTGGTCTTGTTTCTAATGCTGCATAAATGTTCATTATGCAGATTGCCAGTTTCATTAAAACTCATATATTTAGTCGGAGGAGGCCTATAGATGGTTGGAAGTATATGATAGAGGAGATCGGACCAAATGCCAGAAAAGGGAAGGGCAGTGTTTCAAGGTTACCTAGCATAGCAGATGCATCAACTCGGCCTTTCAGGGAGGAAGACACATCGTCCGACACTACTTTCTTCTCTAATCGGGGGAGATCTGGAAGGTAGTAACAACAACATACCCTGTATAATTTCACCAGGTGGGGTCTTGGGGGAGTGCACGCAGACCTTACCCCTACCTAGTAAAGGTAGAGAGACTGTTTTTGGTAGACCCTTGGCTCAAGGAAAGATGCAAAGGCAGCAGTAATAACGGACAGCAATAATGAAAGGCAGAAACAGTAGGTCTGGACGGTAGCATTTTGTAAATTCTTGGTTCTTAGAACAGAGTGAGATTGCGAAATCTGGGTATGAATGTTGTAATTTTTAGCATTGAATTTTTAAGTTATATCGAATTTACAGTGTTTTCCATAGGCCCTATTGGAAATCATTTTCTTTTCCATTTAGATAAGTTTTAAGTAGGGAAAACTACGTATATATACATGTTAAGGAGAAATATTTACGAAACGTAACGATAGTTTTCCTTATTTACAAAATATAACGATATATTACAAAACATGACGGATTTTCATATATTTTTCGTTTTTTTATTTTTTTTTTCAGAAAATATATATATTTTTATTTTAAAAAAAAATAATTTTTATATATATTTTTTTAAATATTAATTTTTTTTTTTGCTCAATGGCTTAAAAAATTACCTCATATTTCTGTGTATGAAAGTTGTATGAAATGTGTATGTGTGAGCAAAATTTTTAATATAATTTTCATATACAAAATTTTGAGCGAAAACTTTAAGCGCCTTCGAATATTGTATGAAAATTGTTACAATGTTGTTGTAGTTGTATTAATTTTTCTGTAAATCTAACATGAACTTTATACATGAAAATGTGAGCGAAATTTTAAGACATGAGCAAGATACAAATTTCATATTGTTTTCATACACACAATTTTGAGCGGATTTTTAAGCGCTTCGAACGAAATATACACATTTCATACATTTTTCATACACTAAATTTTGAGCAAACTTTTTAAGTCTTGAGCGAGATATACACATTTCATACATTTTTCATACACTAAATTTTGAGCAAACTTTTTAAGTCTTGAGCGAGATATACACATTTCATACAACTTTCATACATAAGTTTTTGAGCAAAAAAAAAATATTAATTTTTTAAAAAAATAAAAATAAATTAAAAAAAAATATTTTTTTTTTAAAAAAATAAAAAAAAAAATTTTAAAAAATGATTTTTAAAAAATAAAAAATAATTTAAAAATAATTTTTTTTTAAAAATATAAAGCATGTTTTGTATAGGATTTGTAATGTTATGTTTTGTAAATATAAAACTATCGTCACGTTTCGTAAATATTTCTCCTTAAGATGTATATATATGTCAAAGACCCTTTTAAGTATTGAATTTACATCAGTATTAAAATTGGTAATAAAGCCATGTGCCATTTTAGGCTCGAGATAATCACACAGTCCCTTGTTCCGGCAGTTGAAACGCTTGAGCTTGAGTGACGTTCACTTTCTTCTTTGAGATAGAAACCTTTTGGGAAAATAGTATTTTGGTCCCTGTATTATTGCTCAATTTTAATTTTAGTCCTTATGTTAGTCAACTTAACAATTTTAACCTTCAATTAGCATAATTGCGTGATTTTAGTCCTTCAAGCTAACAGATGTTAACTTTAGTTATGGCAATTACGAAAACAACCAAATTACCCATTATCTTTTTGGAGTCTAAAGTATCCCAAAAAATAAGAAAATATAGCCATAATATATCTACCCCATTCTCGCCACAAGGCTCCTCCCTTGTTGCTTCAAGAAATAGCAACCCCCCCCCCCCCCATCAACCAACTGGTTACTAAGCTTTGCCATCCTCCATATATATGTCGTTATCGTTAGAATTTGATTATTTATATGACACTTGTGGCTGATAAGATCAATGGATTTTATTCGAGTATTTCTGAATATTCTTTTATTTATGATATGGCTGAGTCTCTCTTTGCTTCTTGTGAATGTCTTTGGTGTCATACATTGACTAATAAGAATTTTGTTTTCATCATTGTGTTATCATTTTTTATAGAAAATTTTGAGATTACTATTTTCAACATTTTTCAAACTTATATCTGCTTTGGTTTAGAGAATCCGGTCACATGAAATCCATTCTTACCGTGTCCATGAAAACATAAACAGAAAAATCAAAAAAAAAAAAAGGACAACAAATATAGAGAATGGCAGCAATAGCATATGCGGCTCTGATGTAGCAGAGAAGTGGTGAAATCTGAGTCTAAATACTCTATTTCCTAAATCTCAACATATACCTTAAGATAATTTACGAGTCCGGAGCCAAAATGGCTTCTTTTTACAGCCATTACACCAAAATGGCATGCCTTTTTTTTTTTAAACCCAAATGGGTATTTTCGTGCAATGTTGCACTAAAAATGCAACAAATTTTGTTTTTTTTTTTTTGGGGGAAGGAAAATATTAAAGGAAAATGGTTATTTTAAGTTATTTTAAGTTTTTAACCGTTAAAAACTTAAAATAACCATTTTCCTTTAAGTGTGTGTGGGTTCAGGTTTGCATTCAAATGGTCAATGCTTATTGTCTAGATTTGCATTGAAATGGTAGTTGCTATTTTCTCATCCGATTTTCCATTGAATGTTTGTTAGTGTTAACATGTTGAATAGGCTAACCATTACTAACCAGATGGTATAACGTATTGCTTCACAAAGTCATCATAATCATATTCAATATGCTAACCAAAATTAGATTACATTGTGAATCATCTAAATAGAACTTCACTTCAACCTAATTAGTACTACAACCATTGTTAATCATCTAAGTACAACTTCACTTCAACCTAATTAGTACTACTACGTAACCAAGAAAAAACATAAAATTACATAGGACACTAATACATAGACAAATCTTCAATGTTTTTGACCACTCCAACTCTTTGGGATATAACTTAATTACCACAAACTCACTGTCATGGACGCAAAGTTTTATGCCGGATCCGACAGACTTTTAGTTGTGTTTAACTAAAAGTCTGCCGGAGGGGGCAGACTTTTAGTTATGTTTAGTTATGCCGGTCCGCATAACTTTGGTAATTACTTCACAAATTTATGCGGTCCGCATACAAGTTTGCCCATTAAAAGTATGCCCCATCAAAGCATAAATTTGTTAACGAATTATCAAACTTATGCCGATGGGGGCATACTTATGCCTTATGGGCGACTTTGTCTTGAAGCATATATATGTATTTGTCATTCCAAACTAATTATGGGTTGCATTGTATAGTATGTTAATTGTTAAACACCACGGAAGGCACGAACCCATTGTCATTAACGTGAGATACTAACTACTATTCCCTTAATTCCAACAATTTATTGTTAGGTTTTGAAGTATATATACGAGGATCCACACGAATGCGTTAATATTGATTTGTTAATTTCTTTGGGATATAACTTAATTACCACAAACTCTTCGTCATGGACGCAAAGTTTTATGGTTACTTTAAATTTAATAGCTCGCATTCGAAAAAATCTAGTACTCTATATTCCGTTAAGTTGGACATATCGCTTGGGTTGCTTGTCTTAAGTCGAATTCATACTTATGTTAATTGTTGTTAATTTGTAAACCGAGATTAAGCATGTGAGTTGGAACAATATCTCGCATAAGAAGATTAAAATGCAAGCTCGATCCGAGGCATACTTTCTTAGAAATGCAAGCCGAATATCTTGGAGGGGGTGGACTTTTAGTTATATTTAGTTATGCCGGATCCGGCGTACTTTTAGTTGTGTTTAACTAAAAGTCGCTCCGGCGTACTTTTAGTTATGTTTAGTTATACGGGTCCGCATAACTTTGATAATTCCTTCACAAAGTTATGCCGGGTCCAGCATACAAGTTTGCCCATTAAAAGTATGCCCCCATCGGCATAAATTTGTTAACGAATTATCAAACTTATGCCAATGGGGGCATACTTATGCCTTATGGGCAGACTTTGCCTTGAAGCATATATATGTATTTGTCATTCCAAACTAATTATGGGTTGCATTGTATAGCAAGATGTTAATTGTTAAACACCACAGAGGCACGAACCCATTGTCATTAACGTGAGATACTAACTACTATTCGCTTAATTCGAACAATTTATTGTTAGGTTTTGAAGTATATATACGAGGATCCACACGAATCAAGTAGAATATTGATTTGTTAATTTCTTTGGGATATAACTTAATTACCACAAACTCACCGTCATGGACGCAAAGTTTTATGGTTACTTTAAATTTAATAGCTCGCATTCGAAAAAATCTAGTACTCTATATTCCGTTAAGTTGGACATATCGCTTGGGTTGCTTGTCTCAAGCCGAATTCATACTTATGTTAATTGTTGTTAATTTGTAAACCGAGATTAAGCATGTGAGTTGGAACAATATCCGCATAAGAAGATTAAAATGCAAGCTCGATCTGAGGCATACTTTCTTAGAAATGCAAGCTGAATATGCTGGAGGGGGCAGACTTTTAGTTATATTTAGTTATGCCGGATCCGGCAGACTTTTAGTTGTGTTTAACTAAAAGTCTGCCGGAGGGGGCAGACTTTTAGTTATGTTTAGTTATGCCGGGTCCGGCATAACTTTGAAATGAAACGTGCTTTCACCACAAGGATAGTTGTATTTCGTTCTTTCACTGCGTTTATGGCATTGCTAAAGAAGACAGTTAATGTTGCACGAAATGCAACAAATTTTTTTTTTTTTAATTTCGTTTTTTATATTAAAAACGAAATTAAAAAAAAAAAAACAAAATTTGTTGCATTTCGTGCAACATTGCACGAAATACCCATTTGGGTTTAAAAAAAAAAGGCATGCCATTTTGGTGTAATGGCTGTAAAAAGAAGCCATTTTGGCTCCGGACTCGATAATTTACCCACCTAAAGAACTTTAAGTCTACCAAAACTTGTTAACAAATAACAAAGCAAGCTTTGACGGTGGAATGCATTCTGAAGAGGAGTCAGAGGATGTATGTTAAAAACCAGATTTACCCTTTGATGAAACTAACACTGTTAAGCTTCCGTCAGTGTAGGGACTAAAATCACACAAGTATACTAATTGAAGGTTAAAATTGCTAAGTTGAATAACATAAGGATTAAAATCGGAATTAAGCACTAACACAGGGACCAAAAATGCTATTTGCCCAAACCTTTTCTCGTAGTCTGTAGATCTGTCACGCCCCAGTTAACGCCTCAAAATTGGGGTGAGACGTGATTGACACCTGTCTCTAACCGACCGTCGAGCAAACTGTTGTATCTGACTTGATTGAATTGTGTGCTTAACTAAAAACAATGACGTTATTGATATTATTCAATCATTTGAGTCTAAAACTGAATACTTAAAATTGAGATTCAAATCCATAATCATCCCCTAGGTGAAGTTATGAGCCTCTAAGAATACTAAATGCATGACAGTCCTTGGGGCATTCCGATCCTCAGAAATTCTAAATTTTTTATAATAAAATGATAAAGAATGAACTCCCACCGAACTAGTTAGTCCTAGTTGCACCTGCAATGTTGTCAGTTGTATCTGCGTCTAAGAAATGAAAGTAGGTCTTGGCATGCTGAGTATTACCAACAAAATACTCAATAAGTCTCATAGACCACCTCCTAAAAAAGATGGAGCAAGACTTTCTGGCATTAAAATGTACTATAAACACGAGAGACGTTTCACAAGTAAGCATGAATGATCATATAAAGTCTGAGAACTGGTATAAGCTGATAATTGAAGATGAGACTAAAAACTAAATTATCTTAAGATAAAATAATTTTTCTGAAAAAGAGTTACACATAGTAGCTCTGCGTATGTGAGATTTGGCAACACGCGTGGTGGAGTATCATCTTATCTCCTAACAAAACAAATCCCCTACGAGCCTGGAGTAGCTAACCCTAGCCCTCATGGCACTCACGCAAGGAGAGCTCGACTAGCTCTGCCGTCTAAATGTCATCGCATGAATAACGCCTGAATATGAAATGAAAACGCATGTATGTATATAACAAACACTTAGCACATGGCAAGTAGTAAAAGTTAAAACATGTGAAAGTTGAGTCATGTAGCATACAAATCACTTAAGGTTACATAAATCACATGTATTACTGTTATTTGCTGGTTTTAAAGACAGGATTGAGTATAAATAGGGTGGACTAAACATTAAATTAGAAAGATTATTACTTAGGCATTTTGTTGAATACATAAGGTACAAATAGGTTTTGCTAGAACTCCTTTTTTAATAAATAAACCTTAATGTACCTTAGCTATAGCGCAATTCATCCCTCGAATTCTCACGTGTGATCAACAATCAAAGTCTCCAATCGATAGAGTGTGAACAATCAATCTGTGCTAGGAATTAATTTAATCTAAGTTGAAAAAAGATTTATCCCACTTTTCAAATTCCTAGTATTCACCTCCCGTTTTGTGGAGGTAAGGTCTTATGTTCCTTTAATTTGTGTATTCACTTTTTTTATTTTAATTTACAAATAGGGGTCTATGTCAAATCTCTCGTCACCAAAAGGCGGATTAATAAAAAATTACTACGTATTTAATTTTTAGACTTTAATCCACAAACGCAACTCGAGTGTATCGCAAATTTTACCAATGCTCAATAGTCTTTACTGACGTAGAGGTCTTTAAATATATCTTATTGCGCCATTATGCTAATTTTGGCTATAATAATTCGACGGTTAAGTTTTACTGTATAGCTTAGGGGAAGAAATTGATGGTTATATTTTCACGGATGATCCAATTTGCTGCTAGAATTGTGTGATTTCTAAATAAATACTTTAGTAATTATTCCAACAATAGTTAGAGTTTTACTTTAGTTAATAAAATCTAAACCATTAATTTTAGAAGGGAACATATGTCATCCAACTATAAACACGAATTACACTTGATACAATGTATTCGTTTCACTAGGTCAAATATTATAATAATCATATGTCATCAACACGAATTACACCGTAAGATTCACAATCTAAAAATCTTACATGTTATAGTTGGGTTGCAACACGTTTCAGAGAAGATTTTTCACAAGAACTTCACTTGGAATTTTTCCGGATTGAGAGAGAAGAAGGAATGTATTTTCCCTTTTTGTGATTGAGAGAAACTGAACGGTTCGTAATTCTGGAAAAAACACTTCCTTTATAATAAGCGACACAATTGTTTGTGACTTTTTTTAACAGTTGCGTCTTTTTCTTATTAGTTTATAATAACTATAATAATTATTATAAATTGTTTTAATATAAATCTGGATTGACTATATGAATGGCCGGAATCCAATCTTCTGTGAAGATCGAGCCAATTTTTTTTTTGGGGTACAAAGTATAATATTATTAATAACTACTGTACGTAATAGTAGATGTTAATAATATTATAGAGTTGCGTTAAATAGGTTAATCACGTTTTTCAAGTTGAAGACAAAGTACAAAACTTAGCTCTTATTTATCTTCCACTTCCTTAATTTCTTTTAAGTATAAAGGGTCATATTTGGCCCTCTACTGTTGAAAAAGGTTCAATATTTCCCCCCGTTATACCATTGATCCATATATGCCCTTAATGTTATGTTGTCGGTTCATATGTGCCCTTAAAGTTATAAAAATGACACAAATTTGGCCATCAATCCTTCTTCTTACACCACTACCCAAAGTCACCGAGGCCTTCACTATGAACATAATTATTCTACTTAGTATTGCAGTTGTTACTCTACTTTGGATAATCACAATCAGAGGCGGATCGAGGATTTTAAGACGGCAGGGGCACTATTATCTTAACATAAATGCCAACAAAATTTTTTAATGACGACTGAGGGATAATATAGTGTCGGACCGGCCACTAATGGCGTAGCAATGACAAAAATACTAGTATATAGGTCAAATATGTGTAATAAATAAAATTTAACACAGTGAAGCAAATTAAAGAGATAGCTTAGTGGCTAAGGCTGTGCAACATGTGGTGATAGTGCAGGTTCGAATCTGGGCGAGCTCATTTAACACTTATTCCTAAAAATAAGCTCAAAAAAATAATTAAAAGTGACATTCGGGTTAGATCCGGGGTGACATATAAGGGAAGCAGCAGTTGCAACCAACGTGCCCCAAAGACACTTTCATTTGTTAGAGTACACAATTAAATATATACTAATTTCTCAATGTATATACACATATATATACATAATTTTTTCCGAAGGGTGGGAGTGCACGTGCACTCCAACCCTTCCATGTAGGTCCGCCTCTGATCACAATGAATCTTTGATTATCACATGAAAAGAATCACCTTTTTGATAATTATACAGTTTAACTGTAATTTTTCGCTTAGACATTTATTAATGTTTAATTTAGTTTTAGCTTACCACAGGCTATATCAGTATGAATATAAATTATATACATAGGCTAAGAAATGCCATAAAATTCTGGATTTGTTACATAACTTCGCAACCTGTAGATGATCTTAAGCCCAGAATTCTCAATTGTCGTAATACAATCTTCTACTTTTGAGCAGTGTCCAATTTCTAGATATGTATGGATAATAGTGCGTTGATCGTAAAATAGGGGTTAGTCATTGAATATCCTGGTTTGTTATATAAAAAGTTACATTAGACAATATATGTTTTAAAATAGTTTTTTCATTTTTTCTTAACAAAACAAAATAATGGTTACTACATGAAGGATTACTTTTGTCATTTAGTTATTTTAATTAATGTATTACTAATTCTAGTATCCCTATTCCATATTCTATTTAGCAGAAAATGGCCTTTTTGTGGCGGTAAAAGTCGCCACAAAAAGTCAAAAAGTCGTCACAGATAACCTTTAGTGGTGACCCACAGCTCGTTGGTTATACTAAGCGGCTGATATTTATTCGTGGCGACAACATAAGTCGCCACCAAAAGTTCAGTTTCTGTGGCGACTTATACCGCCACAAAAGCTAAGTGTGTAGGAAGTGCAGGCCTAAGTTGGGGTGGTGAGAGCAGTGATCTGAGAGTCACAAAAAAGTGAAAATAATTTCTCTAAAAAAAAAAAAATTAGTGTAAGTAATTTTCCCTGTTTGAAATACCGGCATAAGATAAAAGGGAGAATAAATTTTTGAATAAAGGGAAGACTAGTGGTTGAATGAAAAGCGAGGAAGGGTAGAAAATTGTTGAAAGAAGGTATGAGCAATTTGCAAAACTTAAGGAGGTCTGAGTCACTATTTCCTAAATTTTCCCTACCTTAACCCAAAAGCCGACAATACAACCCGCAAGTCCTAATTGATTTCAAACCGAGTGTGTTTACATTAGTGGAGGAACACTTGAAGGGCAAGCCTATGATACCGCGCTAGTGCACTTGTACATTATTGTGCTTGTGAGTGTTCTCTTCTTCTTTGTCTCTTATCCCTTGTGTCATGATAAATATGTGTGTTTTTGGGACTCTCTTTGGTCTTTGTGAGGACACGAGACTGCAACACCTAACTCAAGAAAAAATTCTCGACCTAAGACTCTTGACCGGTTCTTTAAGCTAATAGCATTGTGTCGCTAAGTGAAGTGGTAGGACTATTCTCTCATGTTTGAGTAAACGCATCAGTTTTGTTTTCAAATATCCATTTCGCATTTGTGAGATATTTGTATACATTATATCTATGGAGACTTCAGATTTGATTATGGAAAGAGGAGGGGGGGGGGGGGTTGGAAATTTGGCTCGAATGCATGCCTATGACCAATTGCTATCACCATTGTAGACTTGGTTACTTTGTGAAGCTTGACTGTTCGTCGTGAATAGTATATGTCGTTTGAGTTTCTTGAGGACAAGCAAAGACTTTAAGTTGGGGGTGCTGATGTGCCGTAGAAATACGACACATTTGATGCCTCTTACGCAAAGTTTTAATAGTTTTCAAGTAACAAGTTGTCGTTTTTTATGTCTTTTGTCTTGTTGTAGGTGTTTTAGTCATGTGATAGCGATTACATGGAAAATAGCAAGAAAAGGAGCCAAAATGTGAAGTTCAAAAGGCAGATACAGGATTCCCATTTTACGATGAGGTTTACGGTCCGTAAAACATTATACGGACCGTATTTCTTGTCTCACACATCGTAAACCTGTTCAAGACTTGTCAAGATACGGTGAGGAATTACGGACCGTGAAATCCACCGTAAAAGCTGCAACAGAACTTTTTTCATGAAGCGTCATTCTGCGGTGGAATTATACGGACCGTATTCTGTTTTACAGTCCGTAAAAGTGAAGCGTGAAAAGGAACCCTGAGTTGAAGATTTCAAACTTCTATGGTAAAATTGCTTATTTTACGGATCATATTATTGTTTTATGGTCCGTATTTCTGACGAAGGGGCAATTTCTCTTGCTTATTTTTCATGCTTGGACCATTATAAGTACAACTTTTAGGGTTTGTAGTCATTATTCTGACTTTTAAACTTAGTAGTGGAGCATTCAATACTTAGAATATTAGTAGTTGAAGCTTTAAGAAGGAATCTTGCACTTTTTGTCTCCTTCTTCATTATATTTTGTAAGCTTTAGGAATACTTTATCTATTATTATCTTTTATATTATGAATATAAGTAGCTAATCCCATTAGCTAAGGTTGTGGGACCAAATGTGTTAGTTATGTGATTGAGTTTTTGCATTCAAACTTCATTTGTTGCTAATGGTGTTTTCTATTAACTCTTTAAGCTTAAATGACTTTTAATGGTGGCCAACATTATTTGTGCCTAAATACTTTTATTTTGCTTGGAAAAGTAAATAGAAATTAGGAAAAGAGTTAAATAGCGAGAATTTAGGGCTTTAAACCCCATCTAATAGCTTGAGCTAGGAATAGGAAAGCTACTTGAAACAAAAATGGGGATTCACATATTTAACACTCTAAAGCTTGGAAAAGCTTGGCAATGAGGTTTACCAATTTGGTTGAAAGATTTTTGGTAGAGTTAAGTAACTCATCGTTTACTACACCTAAGCACATAAAGAAGTTGAATTAATACCCATTTGCATTACTTTTCTTTGGAACCGTGTACCTTAGTCCTTTTACCAATAGATTACCTCTATAACAACAATTAGTGAGAAATTAGTTAACAAACTTCAAACCAATCATTATTATCCCTCTTTCCCTAGAAATATAGACTAATAGTCGAGCGTTACACTTAGTATGTATATTTCTCCATTACATTCTCTGTGAGATTCGACCCCAATCTCGTTGGATTCTATATTTGAACAACGACCGCTTTACTCCTATTTTAAAAGTGTAATTTGGGCGTCTCAACGTTTCATCATTATGTCCCCGTCTTTGTATTTTCACTTTTTGAATTTTGGTTATACACAGATAGAAAGTCATGCCTTAACCCTTAATCCGTAATGGAGGCTTTTTAATTAAAAAAAAGTTCCAAGATTTGACTGAATTTCAAGAAGTGGTCTGAATTAATCAAAATCAAGTAAAGTCATAAAATTTAGACTTTTGCCTGACTTCCTCACTAGCTTCATCAATCAACGCATTATCGTTTACGAATATAGAATATACGAGTGAGGTTATGCCCGTGTGTGAGCAATCTTCCAATAGTCCTCTATGTTACATAATTTCCAAATTTTTGGGTTAAGACCGTCGCAAATATATATTTTTGTCCCATATTCCTGGGATTCCAATGAATATAAATCGTAAGTTATTTATCAAATAATAAATTTTGTGATAAAAATAGTAATTAAATTAAGCTTACAATGAAATAGAACGCGTACCTCTTGAATCTGAGATGTTATCCCCGCTGAAGATAGAAAGCATGTGTAATGTGCAACAAACAGTTTATTTCATTAGTAGCTTTCAATTAATGTTACGATATGGTTTTGCTTTTGCTTACAACAAAACTTTATTGTTCATTATTGTTTAAAACCTTGATTGAAGCCTTTGATTAAGTTTTCCCCTATTAATTTTACATTAACTTTCTTTCTACCTCTGTTATTTTGTTATTTCTTTCTGGTGCAAAATTAAAAATGAATTTTTATATTATCCATTAATAGATCTTAGAACTCTTTTGGCTTAAATAACCATAACATTCCCATGGTTAGCTAGATTGGGAAGAAAATAGCTAAATGGCAATGAAAGACAATTAAAAGTTTCTGGTGGGGCTAATGCATTCAAAAGATGGAGCCCGTGCTCCCTAACAAACAGACTATAATTCTTTTTAAAACTATATTTTCATGATTATTCAGAGTAATTAAAGGATGTAAAATTAGGATGAAATTCAAAAGATTAAAATATCTCTATATAATCATTTACAAAATAATAAAATATCTAGATATTTATTACTATTTATTTATGAGTTTAAGACTAAATCATGGATAATTTGTGCTGATAAATAATTAAATTTAACATTAAGTTATAAAAGTACTATTGCCTCTCGTTTGATCAAGCTATTTAGTTTTTATTTTAAATTTCGAACTTCAAATTCCATAACTTTGAAAGTTAATAAAATAAATTTAAATTTCATAGTGAAATTCTTGATAGAATCTCCTTATGGGAATTGTGCCATACACAACGGGATAGATGTAGTACAAAATAATCATTCTATCCTTGATTTATAATTTCACTATCATAAGTTTCATAAATAAACTTTAGTTATTTGATATTTTTAATTACAAATGAATGCATCAGTTTCAATGAAACTATAAAACTAATCTAAGAATTTTTAGAATATTAAATATTGGAATTGTTATAGTCTAAGACAAAAAAAAAAAAAAAAATCATTATTCCTTTTTATCATAAAGATAGTAAAAACCATATATAAATGTACCACACATAGATATACTGAGATTTACAAAAAAAATTTAGAGGGAAAAAATACAAATATTTGTAAGTGGAGCTTGTCATGTCCGAAGTCAGCTGGAGCTTGTCATGTCCTGTCTAGTCACTTTCCTCCAGTTCTTCTTCGACCTATCTCTATCTCTCCTACCCCTTGTTACGGCCAATCTCTCGCACCTCCTCAATGGAGCATCCTCGCTGTCACACCCCAACTTTCGATAGGGCATGATGGGCACCCGACCCTTACTCAGGGCCGAGCGAACCCGCTGATCCTCGTGATACTCATAATCTTACTGGACTCTTAAATCATGAAATGAATGCATAATGTAAGCTTTTCAAAAAAAACATGCTTTTCATCCTTCTCAAATCAAGTAACATCTGTAATCATATGAAATCTGTAACATAATGCATAATGATACATCGGCTTACAGAGCCGCTTACAAGACTGACATGTTATATACGTGACTCTGTCTGTAAAGTCTCTAACATAAATCAAGATACCATAACATAGATACTCCGACTCGGCAAAGACTCCGGAAGGAAATGGAGCTCGCCAATCCAAACCGGAACATCTTCTACTCATCCGTATACACCGCGTGGCATGAAACGCAGCCCCCGAAGAAAGGGGTCGCACGGAATATGTACCGAGCATGTAAAGCATGAAATACAAGAAAAAGGATCATACCGAAACAAGGAGTATAGAAAATCAAAGTCTTTGAAACATAAATCATGCTTGTCAATATCATATTGAAATGTAACTCATGCATGTCAATATCATATCCAATCATTATGGGACTTGGAACATAAGTAAATAATCATCATGTACATATATATATATAACGTGCCCGCCCTCTAGCGAGGGACGCGGTGAATCATCATATATATATGAAGTCATCATATGCCATACGCCATCCCGGCCGCCTCCCCCATATCATCATATCATCACATACATATATATATAACGTGCCCCGCCCTCTAGTGAGGGACGCGGTGAATAATGCAGTGGAGTTGTGCACGAATACATGCCCTGGCCCGGGACGCAGTGAAAGAAGTAATAACAGCTCGCACGAGCAGAGTAGTGAGAAACCATATGTATATAAATCAACTTTCAAGACTCAATAGATTAGTAAGTAATCACGCTCGAGCATTAAAACGATAGTCATATTAAATCCGTTCAAAATGCCACTGGGACTACGTTAAAGAGAATCTTAGGGATCGTAGACATGTATCAAACCAATCCGAGCCCGCCCATGAAAGTTACGGGCATTATTCATTATAGAATCCTTTACGAACGTATCAAAGCAATCTGAGCCTGTTTATGAAAGTTAGGGACATTATTCAACATAGAATCCTTTAGGAACAGAACTCTTTATGCAACATTTACTATCCAATCATACAAAAGACTCGAGAACAATAGCTCGACTATATTAGGAAGGCTAACATCAAGAAGTGAATAAGAATCGTAGACATGCTCGGATCTTAAGAATGGAGTTACCCCAAGGCTCGTATCATATCATATCTTACTTACATCTAAGACATGCCAAAAGAAAGAAAGGATAAGCTTTACATACCTTGTCCGCTTCCTAAGCTAATCCGAACTTAAGTCTCGGCTTCTCAAGATCTACAACAACGTCGTTAGATACTAACCATTAGTCATAGGTACTTAGGAATTCAATCCCAAGCTATCACTTTATTTACAGAAATTTGGGCAGCATTTCTCCTATAAATTCAACAACCCCGAGAATTCAACTCGGCCAAATCATCAACAACAATACCAACAACCATACTAACAACATCAACAAGTAATTCAAAACGCATTCTAACGTTAGTAACTCTTTTCTATACAATTCGACGACATTTCATTTACATTCAAATCAACCACATACAATCAAGCCAACACTAATGCTCACACATTCAAGTACTAATCCGAAACCATTCAAACAAGACTCAAGAACACTTCAAACAATCCGCACAATATTCAAAACAACCCAACCAACATACAACATAACCCGAAACCTTCCAACTTCAATGGGAACAACAACAACACATTTCTTTCTTCCAAATTCATGAACTACATCAACAATCCACACGTTAACAACATCATTCTCATAAATACAAGAAACTATATTAAAATCACTTTAGTTTCTAAATCAGCCCACCAACGGTTTCAACTTCCACTTGAATCATTAAACCTTCATTTTACATCATAGAATCCACAATAACAACAACCAAAACACTAAGTAAATTTAGTTCATTCCTTGTCATACCAAAAACAGCCCATACACGGCCAAGCACCAACACCCATGGTTCCATGAATTTCATTAATTTCTACACACTACAACATGCACAAATCATCCATAACACATGTAAAAGGAGATTGAACCTTACCTTTTCCACTTAGTTCCTCAAATTGGCTAGGGTTGCAAATAGCAAAAACGAATGGTTTGATTGCTCCAACCACGTTAATAAGGACCTTCCAATTGGTTGAAAAGCTAGAAGAAAATTATTTTTTGATCACTTCTCATGGACCTCAAATTCGTCCAGCTATGGCTGAATATAGCTCTCTCTTTTTCTCCAAGTTTCTCCAAGCTTCTAAGTGTAAAGATGATGAATATTATGTCTTGCTTGGTCATCACTTATCAATATATAGATATATACATAGCCCATACAAGGTGGACACATGCCCCCCCCCCCCTCATGGCTTGGCTCAATCAAATTTTGCCAAGCTATGGGTGGGTGCCCACACCCCCCCCCACATGCCACACGGCCACTTGGCCATTTTCATGAAATATTCTTTTCAATTAACTTTCTAGCCCCTAATTCTCCTTAATATTTCCATCCAATAAAATTATAAGCAACTTGTGCATTAAAACAAAATCGGAGGTTACAAGTCTCTACCTCGTATCCCGAAATAGTCTTGTCCTTAACTTTTCACGGTTAACTCGGAATGTCCCAACGTACAAAATACGGGATATAACATCCTTCCCCCCTTTAGAACATTCGTCCTCGAATGTTAAACTAGTCTCATAAGGTCTTATAAGGATCTCAGGGGGGGGGGTTCCTTTTATTACTACCACATACATTACTTATCAATCAACATAACCATCTAGGAATTTAGATTCGTTCATAGGAAATTAGGGGATCTATTCTTCACCTCCTCTCAAGTCATCTCCTCCCTGTTATTGTTCCGCCACAATACCTTAACAAAAGCCACGTCTTTAGTACGCAACCTTCTTACCTTGACGATCAATGATAACCAATAAGGTTCTCCTCCAAGCTCTTCTCGTCCGATATCGGGATGTGAGAACTTCAAGAAGTCTCTCTATATAATTTCACCGCATAGCCTTTAACCGGATAAATGGTCCCGACTTGGTCCGATGTTATAACAACTTTCGCAACAACCCGTAAGTTTTAGTCAACTTCCGAATCATATCCGGGCCGAATAAGCTTGTAATCGAAGTCCATATCATGGGGAATCTTCAAGCATACCCACTCATGTATTTCTTCTCGACTCCTTTAAAAGACTTTAACTGTCACTCTACCTTTTGCTTTTAGTCTCTATCTTTGGAGTTGGTTATCAAGTAACGATGAAGTCCCCTCGTATAATAACTTTACCTAGCCGCTCCCGCTTTAACTATCATCACCGGTATAATTTCGAAAGAATTTGACATATGAATTTACCCTCTTTTAGTAACCAGCTAGTTCTGATCATCTTGCTTAAATCGTCTTATAATCCCCCTTTACTCAACTTGTAACATTCTAGGCACATTATCTCGTGTCATCTCTTTATCTTTAATTCAAACCCTTCTATTGTCCCTTTGCTCAGATCTTGCTCTCAACTTTCCTGTCACACATGATGTTGCAATCTTTACGCGAATATACGAAGGTGCTCAAATTAGCCCAAGAAATACCTTAGCGTGGCTTCACTAATTCTTATGTTTTACTTTGTCTTCGCCTCTCTTATCTTACAACCGGTATCGGGATAGGTCTTTGGTTCAACCATAGCCATGTCCTGTTTGCCCTCAATACTAATTCTATCTCGGTAATTTAGCTTAAACCATCTTTACATCTTTCCTTAATGCACCCAAAATCTCGTAACCATATTGTTATTACTGAATCCAAACTTTTCTCATTAAGTATTCGCTTGGTCTCATCCCTAGCATATAAATATTCATAGGTAACATAACTACCCTTGTACGACTTGTATAAAGTATATTCAATCTTAGTCACGATCTTTCCTTCTCCTGGTTCATGCTACTTCACATATCCCCTCCGTACTAACATTCGCTTATAGCCTATCTTGTCATACTCCTTTCCCTTCCTTTTCCTTTGATTTTTCTCACTACTCCTACTATAGGAGGTTTTCTATCTTTCTCCCTTGCTACTTATAGGTCGCAAGTATCATTAGCGAACAACTCTATTGCCCACATCTTACCTCTAATCCAAAGATAGCAAGTTGTTGTCTTTCACAATGTCTCTGTAAGTTACTCGTTATCATTCTCTTGTCGTATTCTCTCCTTTTTATAAGCATCCACTTTCCAATGTCATATCATTCAAGATCTCTACAATTAATTCTTAGCACTATCTCAATTACCATCCTAACTTCTACCCCTTTATTGCTGGCTTTTAGATCTTACTAACTTGTCTCAGCAAGGAATCTTACCTGTAGCCCAAGCATCCGTATCAAATATATTGTAGTGTCGATTGTCTCCATCTTACACTTGCATCTCTCGCACCCGCTTCCCCCCTTAAGGGTGTACTTATACTATTATCCGATTATACTTTGCCCTATGTCCGTATTTCCAATCTCAATTAGGCGGCACTTTTATTCCGACATTTTGATCCCCTTGCCTTCCATCTACTCACTTTCTTTCTTTTCCAAATATCATTGTATTAGTACTTTCCAAGCTTAACCTGTAGTGAAAACAACATCAGCTTGCCTTGTAACATTTGTGCCCTTTATTTTCTTCTTTTCACTTGAACTTCGTTACCCCGTCCGATTAATGCCTTCCATATACCGCCACGTTGGTTGCCGGAATACACATATCCGCTGATATAGCCATGTACGGGATATCGTGTGCATACCTATATACATATATAATTTCTACTATCTTGCTTACAAAATATTTCCAAACGCTATTCAACTTACCCTGCTTCTAGAGCCGTGATGCACCTTCTTTCTCTTCACCGGTCTAATCCGCCCCGTTCTACGCGACCTCTTAAGGTTTCCGCCCACTCTGTATACTCTAATTTTCCTTAGGCTACTCTAGCTTCCCATTTGGTTCTCCTGTGTCTGACTTTATAGGACTTTTAGTACACTTCCCAGGGGGTCACCCATCCTAAAATTTCTCTCACTCCAAAGACGCTTAACCTTGGAACTCGATGAAATACGATGCTTTAATGCTAGTATGATAGCGTCCACCTCACCGCATGACCTTCATCACATAACTGGAGTAAGTTGAAGTCTTAACGATTTCGAAACGTTCTCATAACACATCTCTCTCCGAATTAGAAAGGGTCTCTTACTCTTCTGACTCCACAATTACTATTTTAGCCCTTTTTCAATCCTCAATACTCACTTTTCACATATGGATATGACTACTTTCCGTCCTAGACTTCCCATTCCCAATGGTGATGAACACACCTTGATCGCCGTTACTTATAAATACTTGGTTATCGGCCTTTGGATTTCGCTCTCATTTTACCTCGTTCCTCATCCTTTCTATAACCGAGTCCTTTCACATTCCGTCACTTATAGTACTCGTATCCTTGGCTACACATGTCATGGTCTATTACTACACTGTTATCTCGCTTTCTTCTTATTTCCTTCTTCCAATTACCCTTTCTTTTCTTACACTCGCTATCATTTCCGTTATTATATAACCCTTATTCCAAACTTCCCCTACGGAACTTGATAAGCCTTCCTTATTCGTTCTATAGCTCGCTTTTCCGTTTCACACTTGCCTTTATATTCTAGCTACATAGATCACATCATAGCTTTGGCCACTTTCTCACTAGGCTTTACTTATTTTCATAACAATCCTCATTATATTCACATTATATCTTATTCGTAATCAATCCTATAATGTAACACTTCTTAACCCTTTACCCTTTCTGATCAACTTTATCCTTAATATCTCACAAGTCGTCTTATCAATACATTCATATCCATCACAATTCTTTTCCTCTCGTACTCTTGTCTTAATCATACTATTACTTCTTTTAACTATAAGCTCGTCATAATTCATCCCTCGCTTATCAATTCAGTCGGTACCTTAAATAACACTCCACCAAGATTTACCAGCCCTTTTCTAAATCATCTCTTAGGATTACAAGCCCTCTCCAAATTCTTTTTACCATATCGATATCGACCTTTTAATTATTATTATCCTCAATTCAGCAATTAACTTCTTTCTCGATGTCGGCCGTACTCGTAGCTTAGTCAAATCTTATCATTACTATTGGCACGACCTTTCAAGACATATTACAAACCTATATCTCATTCTCTCTTTATTTCTAGGAAAATTTTGCAGTAGTTTCCTCCGTAATTGTTACTATCTCAAAACTCGCACGCAGAAATACCAACAATGCCTCACATGTATATATACATATATATATATATATATATATATATATATATATATATATATATATATATATATATATATATATATATATCATATCATACGGCCACACAGGCTCCCAATATCAACAACAAGATACGAAAATGATGAACATACCTCGTATGCCCAACTCAAACCGCACCCGTTACACTTTCTTGTTTACTTTCCCTTTTAATCTTCAACTTGTATTTCAATCGTACTTCAATATCTTACCCGACATATATCTTTCATACCTTTGCTTACTCGCGTGCTTTGTAACTTCCAATATCGCTAGTCACTTTCTTCTCGTCGATGCCATTCTTTCGCTCGAAATCAAAGGTTAGTATAAGGAATCTCATTCCCTATGACTTGGCTCTATGGCACGATCTCGTATGTGAAAGAAGAGTAACCACCCTAGATGCCCCGTAGCCTCTCGTTTATAAACGTGGCGCGTTTCACACCATAAACAGGACTCTACTGGACACGACTTTGCAGACAACCCCTAGGACGAACCGCTTCGATACCAATTTGTCACACCCCAACTTTCGATAGGGCATGATGGGCACCCGACCCTTACTTAGGGCCGAGCGAACCCGCTGATCCTCGTGATACTCATAATCTTACTGGACTCTTAAATCATGAAATGAATGCATAATGTAAGCTTTTCAAAAAAAAACATGTTTTTCATCCTTTCTCAAATCAAGTAAAATCGTAATCATATGAAATCGTAACATAATGCATAATGATACATCGGCTTACGCAGCCGCTTACAAGACCGACATGTTATATACGTGACTCTCGTCCGCAAAGTCTCTAACATAAACTCAAGATACCATAACATAGATACTCCGACTCGGCAAAGACTCCGAAGGAAATGGAGCTCGCCAATCCAAACCGGAACATCTTCGAACTAATATCTCTCTACTCATCCGTATACACCGCGTGGCATGAAACGCAGCCCCCCCCCCGAAGAAAAGGGGTCAGTACGGAATATGTACTGAGCATGTAAAGCATGAAATACAGTAAACAGGATCATACTGAAATAAGGAGTATAGAAAATCATAAGGCTTGCCTTTGAAACATAAATCATGCATGTCAATATCATATCCAATTCATTATGGGACTTAGAACATAAGTAAATAATCATCATGTACATATGCATATATAACGTGTCCCGCCCTCTAGTGAGGGACGCGGTAAATAAAATCATCATACACATATACATATAACGTGCCCATATATAGCGAGGGACGCGGTGAATGATAGTATATATCATATGCCATCCGGGGCCTCCCCCATATCATCATATCATTATATACATATACGTATAACGTGCCCCGGCCCTCTAGTGAGGGGACGCCATATATGAATATCATCATATCACATATAACGTGTCCCGCCCTCTAGTGAGGGACGCGGTGTGCAAAGGAGTTGTGCACGAATACATGCCCCGGCCCGGACGCAAGTGAAAGAAGTAATAACAGCTCGCACGAGCAGAGTAGTGAGAAACCATATGCATATAAATCACTTTCAAGACTCAATAGATAAGTAGAGTAATCACGCTCGAGCATTAAAACGATAGTCATATTAAATCCGTTCAAAATGCCATTGGGACTACGTTAAAGAGAATCTTAGGGATCGTAGATACGTATCAAACCAATCCGAGCCCGCCCATGAAAGTTACGGCATTATTCATTATAGAATCCTTTACGAACATATCAAAGCAATCCGAGACCATCTATGAAAGTTAGGGACATTATTCAACATAGAATCCTTTAGGAACAAAACCCTTTATGCAACATTTACTATCCAATCATACAAAAGACTCGAGAACAATAGCTCAACTATATTAGGAAGGCTAACATCAAGAAGTGAATAAGAATCGTAGACATGCTCGAATCTTAAGAATGGAGTTACCCCAAGGCTCGTATCATATCATATCTTACTTACGTCTAAGACATGCCAAAAGAAAGAAAGGATAAGCTTTACATACCTTGTCCGCTTCCTAAGCTAATCCGAACTTAAGTCTCGGCTTCCCAAGATCTACAACAACGTCATTATATACTAACCATTAGTCATAGGTACTTAGGAATTCAATCCTAAGCTATCACTTTATTTACGTAATTTGGGCAGCATTTCCCCTATAAATTCAACAACCCCGAGAATTCAACTCGGCCAAATCATCAACAACAATACCAACAACCATACTAACAACATCAACAAGTAATTCAAAACGCATTCTAACGTTAGTAACTCTTTTCTATACAATTCGACGACATTTCATTTACATTCAAATCAACCACATACAATCAAGCCAACACTAATGCTCACACATTCAAGTACTAATCCGAACCCATTCAAACAAGACTCAAGAACACTTCAAACAATCCGCACAATATTCAAAACAACCCAACCAACATACAACATCACCCGAAAACTTCCAACTTCAATGGGAACAACAACAACACATTTCTTTCTTCCAAATTCATGAACTACCTCAACAATCCACACGTTAACAACATCATTCCATAAATACAAGAAACTATATTAGAATCACTTTAGTTTCTAAATCAGCCCACCAACGGTTTCAACTTCCACTTGAATCATTAAATCTTCATTTTACATCATAGAATCCACAACAACAACAACCAAAACACTAAGTAAATTTAGTTCATTCCTTGTCATACCAAACAGCCCATATACGGCCAAGCACCAACACCCATGGTTCCATGAATTTCATTAATTTCTACACACTACAACATGCACAAATCATCCATAACACATGTAAAAGGAGATTGAACCTTACCTTTTCCACTTAGTTCCTCAACTTGGCTAGGGTTGCAAATGGCAAAAACGAATGGTTTGATTGCTCCAACAACTACTCCACGTTAATAAGGACCTTCCGATTGGTTGAAAAGCTAGAAGAAAATTATTTTTTGATCACTTCTCATGGACCTCAAATTCGGCCAGCTATGGCCGAATATAGCTCTCTCTTTTTCTCCAAGCTTCTAAGTGTAAAGATGATGAATATTATGTCTTGCTTGGTCATCACTTATCAATATATAGCCCATACAAGGTGGACACATGCCCCCCCCCCCCCCCTCATGGCTTGGCTCAATCAAATTTTGCCAAGCCATGGGTGGGTGCCCACATGACCACACGGCCACTTGGCCATTTTCATGAAATATTCTTTTCACCTTCTAGCCCCTAGTTTTCCTTAATATTTCCATCCAATAAAATTATAAGCAACTTGGGCATTAAAACAAAACCGGAGGTTACAAGTCTCTACCTCGTATCCCGAAATAGTCTTGTCCTTAACTTTTCATGGTTAACTCGGAATGTCCCAACGTACAAAATACGGGATATAACACTCGCACCTCCTCTTCACATGCTCGAACCATCCTAGCCGTGCTTCCCTCATCTTGTCCTCTACTGATGCCCCTCCCACCTTCCTCGTATAACTTCGTTCTTAATCATATCTCTCCCGATATGCTCATACACCTATCTAAGTATCTTCATCTCCGCTGCCTTCATTTTTTGAAGGTAGGCATTCTTGATTGGCCAGCACTCTGCCTCATACATGAACGCCGGTCTAACCACCACTTTATAGAACTTACCTTTAAGCCTAGGCGACACATTCTTATCGCACAGTACCCCGGAAGCGAGCCTTCACTTTGCATTATTTGCCTCTCAATGCAAACAATTTGTTTACAGGGCATAATTTTATATTTTCACATTATAATATCCCACGAGTTATTCCCACATCCTTAAAATATTTGAAGGGCAAAAATTAAAGAACAACCAATTTGAAGGGAAACCGTGCAATTTCTTCTTGTTTCATACCAATATGGGATCTCACTTTTAACTTCATACGAATATTTAATTGTTATCAAACTTTACCCAAATAAGTGTATTCAGAATTGTGGAAAAAAGAAATATATTCGGAACAAAAGAACGCTCTGCTGTGTACTGCTATTTATACAAGGATATTTCCCCTGTCAACGTTCAATTTTATGAAAAAATTAATTTGTTATTTTCCAAGTTTAACTATATTATATGTGATTCTAACTTTGTCTAACTGAGTAACTAAAAGTAAGGTCGAAAACGATCATGGAGGTTAATCGAATAAAATGCTTCTAATCCATCCCAACAATCAACAATTTAAAATTTTAGCCAATTGATTCACCGTTAAGAACAATTTTGAACTAAAACTATTTTGAAACTTTGGTAAAGAAAATTCTTTAAATTAAACTACTCCTACCTAAAGCATCTAATTGGGAAATGTTGGGGTTATATAAGCGAGCCTCTTTATGTAATTAAATCAAGTTGTTCTATTTTTTTTATTCATGATGTACAATACGCTACAGCATACAAAAAAGGTTAAACATCTGAAATACCCTTATAGCAGTTGGTTAACTCCAAGGACAGGTGTGGTAATTATAATTTTTATTTTTTATTTTTTCTGACTATCAAAGGAAAAGTATAGCACCAAAAGCCTGGTTGTACAAGCTCATGGTGCAATCACTAAAAGTGAAATCCTAAAGTACCCTTGAACAAGGTTAAATTGGGAGTTCAACTGTCCCTTCTATATAAGTAGTAAAGTAATGTCAAAACTGTTGTAAATATTAATATTAGTTAATTGTGGATGTCCATAACTCCTAGGTGTAATTCCACCATTAAGTGTAGTAACACCACCCATCCACTACCTTCTCATTCATCTCCCACAACCCCATAATCTTCCC
Source organism: Lycium ferocissimum (assembly GCF_029784015.1). Lineage (NCBI taxonomy): Eukaryota > Viridiplantae > Streptophyta > Magnoliopsida > Solanales > Solanaceae > Lycium > Lycium ferocissimum. The sequence goes on from NC_081351.1 coordinate 18,416,519, forward strand.
CACCTTCTTAATGGTAAATGCCATGTTTATGACACTTTTTCATGTTACTCAATATAGCCCTATAAATAGAGGCATTGAGAATGATGTTGTACATACTTGAACACATTTGGATGAATAAGAAATCTCTCCTCTCTTGTCTCTCTATTTCTGTTGTTTTCATCCTTTACTATTGTTACTCTTTTGGCTTAATTTACAACACGTTATCAGCACGAAACGCTCACTCTTTGTCAAGAACGATGGTAGGTGCTTTTTAACTTTCACAGCTTGTTCATACCCTTTGGCCGTGATCGCTTAAGAACTTGAGCTTTTGGTATGGATCTTATTAAATAATAATAGTATTATTATAAAGGGAGTATGAGGTATGTGATCTCGCTTATTTTTACTTTAATTTTCTTTGGTAGGTTATAATAGTTTAAACTTAATTCATATATTGAGTTCCATAAATTATGTATAAGCATAAAGTAATGGGATTTTCTAGTAGTCGTCTATGCAAGATTTTCTTTTCAGCTTTTTCCAACTAAAGATATGGTCTCACTTAGTTCTAAAAGTTGCAGAATGTTGTCAACAATATTCATTTCATTGATGTTGTATAATTATTGTTTCAAATTGACCATTAGTTTTCTGCCATTTATTGTGTGTCTTACATTTTTGTTACTGTGGCGTTTTGAAAACAAAGTTGCTATTAGTTTTGAGTTATTTCAAAGACTGCTCCTTTCATTTTAGTTATGGCACAAAAGTTTGAAATAATCACTTGAAGGTTGTAACTGAAGTCCTTTAATATTAATATTTATTTAAGCCTGTAACCACTAGTAGTAGTGATAATATTTTCGCAGGCCGGATCATGTTGAAGGCATGTTTGAGAAACACCGCGAGTTGATCTTGTGCCTTTTGGAAGGGTTCAAAACCTAATGTACTAATAAGGGTAAGACATCGGATTTTGAGTCCTGATGCCCTTATATGATGATAATATAAGATATTGGGTTCAAGTCCCATCGATTTGTGACCTAACACGCCTTTATATGAATAAGACGTTGGGTTTGAGTCCCGATGAACTATATTGATGATATAATGATGACTAAGGCAAAATAATATGTATATTTGATGTAAATTCGTGAAGCCCGTCCCACTTGATATGCTCGATTCCGTGAGGGGAATGTGGTAGCAGTGCATAGTAAGTCTAAATGAAAACAAGAGGTTAAATGAATGAACGTGGACGTGGCAAAGGACAAAATAATGTTAATCATCATTGTGATAATATAAGAGGAAAAACATTATGGGTTCTCAAAATGGTCCTTCTAAAGGTGAAGGTAATTTTTATCATCAATATGGTATGAAAGATAATTCGGCACGCGGTTGACGTGTGACCTAATTTGATAAAATTTTATAAATCCTCCATCAAAAGAAAGTAATACAATTTCAAAGTGATGTCGAGGTGGGTCTATGAATATGATAAAGACAATGGGCTTATAATGCAAAATTTATGAAGCACGTATATATGATTGTAGTTCATTCCTTGAAGAGAATGTGGCTTGTGATAAGCATCGTGAATGCTCGCCCATTTTTGAAAGTGAAATATGTAAAATTATGGATAAGAACGTGTTCATGTATTATTGGATAAATACCACAACTCACCTCTACGGGAGGTTTGAGAGAAATTTTATTTTGGCATAAATGGTCATTTGACCAAGTACATTTAGTACTTCACAGTATTGTGGTATGTCTTATCATGAATTACCTAAAGGTGTACGTAAGAAATAATTCTTGCTTAAAATGGTTTTGGCCATGACCGTAATGACAATTACTCCCTAAAAGAAGATGTTCACCATATGGATGATATTATGAAATATGAGGTAGTACATAATTAATTGGGAGCTCTGAAAAAGCTACTTTGGTACTACCCGGAGGAATGAAATTGTTCATAATATTGGTGTTGTAGTAAGTCTCAAAAGAAACTTTTTAAGTTTCAAAGGCATTGGCCAAATATGAATTATATTGAGATTATAAATTATGGGAAGGTTTAATGTCTTCATATTACTACCGCTATATATAGCGGGTAAACTAAATGTATGTGAAATGTTGCTACGGAAGTTGGCATGACCGGTTGACCATCCCGACTCAAATGATGATGCGAAAATAATTGAGAATTCATGTGGTTAGATATTGAAGAAATAGAAAATTCTTCAAGAATCCTCTTGTGCTGCTTGTTCTCAAGATGACAAACTGATTATTCTACTAGCTAAGGTTGGGATTGTATCCCCTGATTTTGGAACGTATAAAAGGTGATATATATATATATATATATATATATATATGTGGGCCCAGTCACTTGCCATGTGCACCGGTTTACTATTAGATGATTTTAATAGATGCATCTTGTTATGGTCACATGTGCATCGGTATCAACTTGCAATTTGATTTTTGCAAGGTTGTTTGCTCAATTTTTATATTAAGAGCACAGTTCCAAACTATGAAATTATGTTGATAATGCTGGTTTATATACAAGTTGGTTTAGCAGAAATTGTATGCCTCCAATTATAGCTAAACAGTTGGTTATGAGAACAAATCTCCCAAAAAGAAATTTGGTTTGAGATAGGTTATTTGATATGTAGCAGCACTTGTAAGCATCAAGCCAACAAGTTCTGAGTCTCTCCTCGAGGTTGGTTTAGGGTCAGGAACCAAGTAATTTCTGTCTAGAAATTTGAATGTGCAGTATATGATTTAATTGCTCCACCACAACGCACAAAGATAGGTCCCAAATAAGGTTGGGAGGTAAATGTTAGATTTCCTAACATTAGGGAAGATAATGTAAGTTAACTGCTAGATGCATTTGCTGACCCAAAGGTGAATATTACATTGCAGCTGCAAATGCTCTAGTTAGAATTGAAGTCCTTGATGGACATAGTCTATGGCGATAGACCAATCGGTTCCAAAGATAAAACTCCTTGAAGAAGGAGAGGAGCAAATGATCAAGATGGTCATAACAATGAGGCAAGTGCTTTAAAAGAGCATCATGATATAACACTTAATAAAACCTTGGGAAAGGTTCAGGTACCTGAAAAGTGAAGAGATCTCGATAAGTTATGTTGCATTGGAACCGATATCAAATGACCGTCGATGGTATATTTGAGATAATGTAGCGCTCAACATTATAAGTGGTGATGAGGATCTTGAATTCAAAACTGTCAAAGAACGTTGACAGCTACAATGATTGGCCAAATAAAATACGCAGTTCAAGTATATTTTGTTTCACTTGGAAAAGTGATGTTTTGGATAGTCCAAGGACCTTAAGGTATAATGTCAGTGGGGTACAAATGGGTTCTTGTGCGAAAAGTAAAATGAGAAATAAAAATCGTAAATATAAAGTACGGCTTGTGCCTTGTGGCATAAAGGTTTTTCGCAAAAGTCCTGACGTTATTGTATGGAGATGTATGTATTCTCCTGTGGTGGATGCAATGGGGTTTCTTATCGGTCTGGCAATACTTGAAAAGTTTGAATGCGTATAATTAATTGTTGTCAATATGGCTATAAAACAACGAAAGAAAATCCGTAGGGATTTAAATTGTTCTTAAGCATACAAGGTTTACGAAAATAAAGCTTTAGCAAATCTTTATATGGTGCGATTCCATTGAGCACCCCGATGGTTGTGATGTCGCTAGATATAATAAATATAATTTAGACCTCATGAAAATGATGGGTATATTGGATCATGAACAATTATAGAGATTATTGATATAGATTTGTTTATCCTAATAAATATTATCAAGGTTTTGTTGGTTGTGTAAAATGCGTGGCATTATTTTTATTCATATACGAAGTTTGGTCTTCAAGCAAGTTAACGATTTGCATGTGAGGAGGATACTATCACATTATGACGTTCTCTATGACAATCAATTATTGATACTTATTCAAGTCCTGCCAAGGTGATAGCTACTTACAAAGCAAGTCAGGAATGCGTGTCCTGGCCGAGATCAATAATTCGATTACGTGTTGCAATAGTATGATGTTTATTTGGAAATGAAGATTTCAACAATATTTTACGAAGCTTGGATAGCTCAAATTGAAAGATAGATCAAAGGAGACGAAATACGACACATTTCACCAAAGTTTTTTTTTCCAGACATGGTCTTCAACAGAACGGTGAAATGGGTGTTCAACAAATAGACTCGATTGATGATTTGACGGATCTGTTCACTCAAGTATTACCAACCCCGACATTTGAGAAGTTGGTATACAAGATTGGGGTGCATCGTCTCCAAGAATTAAGTGATATTTTAATCAGGGGGAGTATAATACGCGCTGTACTCTTTTTCCCTTAGCCGAGGTTTTGTCCCACTGGGTTTTCCTGGCAAGGTTTTTAATGAGGCAGCTAGCAATGCGTATTACTAGATATGTGTACTCTTTTTCCTTCACTAGGATCTTTTTCCCACAAGGTTTTTCCTAGTAAGGTTTTAACGAGGCATACTATCTATCAATGGACATCCAAGGGGGAGTGTTGTAAATATTAATATTAGTTAATTGTGGATGTCCATAACTCCTAGGTGTAATTCCACCATTAAGTGTAGTAACACCACCTATCCACTACCTTCTCATTCACAACCCCATAATCTTCCCCACCTTCTTAATGGTAAATGCCATGTTTATGACACCTTTTCATGTTACTCAATATAGCCCTATAAATAAAGGCATTGAGAATGATGTTGTACATACTTGAACACATTTGGATGAATAAGAAATCTCTCCTCTCTTGTCTCTCTATTTCTATTGTTTTCATCCTTTACTATTGTTACTCTTTTGGCTTAATTTACAACAAAAACCTGCTAGTATATTACATTTTTACGAACAAAATGTACAACACCGTGATGCTTAGAAAAAGATTTACTCCCCCCGTTCATTTTTATTTGTTCATGTTTGACAAGGCACACCCGTTAGGAAGCGATAAATGAAATGACTATTTTACTATATCACTCCTAATAATTATAAATCAACTAAATAATTGAAATCAGTCAAAAATACTCTAAAATTTGTGCAGCCACTTACGATTTCTTGAAGTTTTCAATTCAATAATTAATAATAAAGGTAAAATTTTATGTAATGATAAATTATCTCTTCCAAGTAACTAAAAGTGCAAATGTATTTTTAATAAACTAGATGAGTAAAAATCGAGTAAAAATAAACGGAGGAAGTATAGTTCAGGCAAACCTAATTGGAAAGAACTATTTCAAGTTGAATTGTTATAGAATTTCATTAAATAGGCTCACTTTTTCAAGTTGAAGAACAAAGTATATATCCTTTCCATCCTAATTTATGTGGCACTGTTATAATTTCGAGAGTCAAACAAATTTCTTTGATTGGAAGTTCTTTATATGCCTTTTCAATGGTTGTAGTTGTTAATTATTGTGATTTATATTACTACTTTTTACGGAGTTTTCAAAAATATAAATTTTATTTTAAAAAACTTAAAGCTTCTATGTCCGAATTCACGGTCAATGTTTAGAAGTTTGAATCTCAAGATTTCAACTGTGCCACATAAATTGAGATAGAGGGAATATGAAACTTAACTTTTATTTTTCCTCGATTTACCAATATTCTTTTAATTCTGACTTTGAGCAATATTTTCCATGACTTTGTTAAATAAATATCCTGCCGCTTCATCTTTTGTCTTTCAATTTTCATACTGGATTGGACTTGAATTTGTACCCTCCCGTGACAAAATTTCACACTTCTTCTGTGTCAATTTATGTGGCGCAGTTTGAATTTCAAGAGTCAAATATTTTAATTTTGACAGTGAATTCAGGCATAAAATAACAATGACAGCATTCAAGCTTTTGTTCGAGTTCTTGGAGATGATAATGATCATCTTGGTGGAAACGTTAATGCAAATGGAATTAACAATGGCGGCATTCAAGCTATTGTTCAAGTTCTTGAAGATGATAATCATCTTGATGGAAACGTTAATGTAAATGGAATTAACAATGGCGGCATTCAAGTTGTCGTTGATAATCATCTTGGTGGAAACGTTAGTGCAAATGGAAATAACAATGGCGGCATTCAAGCTAATGTTCAATTTGTCGGAGATGATAATCATCTTGGTGGAAACACTAATGCAAATGAAAATAACAATGGCAACATTCAAGCTATTGTTCAAGTTGTCGGAGATTGATAATCATCTTGGTGGAAATGCTAATGCAAATGGAAATAATAATGGCGACATCCAAGCAAATGTTCAAGTTCTTGCTAATAATCCCATTGATAATAATATGGATCAGATTTTTGATGCCACAAATATCATATTAGATAATCATGATATTATGGACGAAGTCAACCCGGAAACGTTGGGCCTTTTCAATGAGCTACTCGAGGCGGCAATTGCACCTCAAGAAGCCGACATTGACTTGGTTGAGGGCCTAAGATAAAGAAACTTAAAATAAACATAAATACCGACAGAAAATGATCTGATTGAGAAAAACATAATAAAATTAAAAGTCGGTTCAATCAAAATAGGAGCCTAAAACCAATTTTAGTAGGCCATAATTTTTATAAATAGAATTTATGTATATATATACACAAAGTTAGTGTCACTTTTCTTTTTATCGTACTTATTTTTATAAGGGCAATTGGCGTGAATGCCCCTCTTTTGGGCTGGTCTTTAGATTTTGCCCCTCAAAATGGTGGTCTTTAATTATTGCCCTTCCGAGCAAAAGCAAAATAGTAAAAAGACATTACTACCCCTAACCGTTACACATAAAAAAAAATATCGTTATTCAAATCCACCCTTATTCAAATCCTTCCCTTCTTTCATATCGTTAACCCAAACTTCGTTCCCAATTTTTCACATTATTCAAATCGTTGTTTCAAGCCAGATTTCTCAATTGATTTTGTCGCTACAACATCAGTAAAAGGTACAAATCTTAATTCAACTCAATTTAACGATTTTATTGAGTTTAGATTGTTAATATTTGAAAAAATCATCTTCTACGACCTCGATTATTAAGAAACAATCGACATACAAACTCGATTGAACATTGCACATGATAAAATTAATCAAAGAAAATAGAATTGATTGGATTTATTGCTTTGTTCTGATTTTAATTACTTTATACCTTAATTAAATTAGTATACAATGCTTATTTACTTGAAATTGTAATTATAGTAAATTCAATTTAAATCAGGCAATGCTTATCGATTTAAACTTGAATTAAGGCAAACTGTGTACAAATTTAGAACAAGTATGCGGAGGAGGCAAAAGTTCAATTTACAAAAGAGTAGAGTATGCCGTTACCGGCAAAGTTCCGAACCAATTTCATAACAAGTATGCCGGAGAAGGCAAAAGTTCTGGTTTATATAGAAGTATACATTAGTCCGCTGCGTCAATCCTCTAATTGGAATAACCGCTTTGCATTTGATTTAAATTGGATGAAGGTAGAGGAGGTTTTCATTTTTTTTTTTTTTTAAACTAAAAACAATTCATCGCATTATCATCAAGAAACAAAAAGTGCTTATGCCGGAGGAGGCAAAAGTTCAATTTACAAAAGAGTATAGTATGCCGTTACCGGCAAATTTCTGAACCAATTTCATAACAAGTATGCCGGAGAAGGCAAAAGTTCTGGTTTATATAGAAGTATAAATTAGTCCAGTTGCGTCAATCCTCTAATTGGAATAACTGTTGTAGGCATTTGATTTAAATTGGATGAAGGTAGAGGAGGTTTTCATTTTATTTTATTTTAATTTCTAGCGAAAAAAAAATTGTTACTACGAATTTAGAAGTATGCCGGAAGGGGCAGAACTTCTGTTCCCAACGGGCAAACTTATGCCGCAGGCGGCAAGCTTATTTGGCTTGACTTTTGCATATTAAGCTCTTTGGATTTCAATTGGATCTCTTTGGATTTCAATTGGATGAGGATACAACAAGTTTTGCAGTTTTTTTTTTTTTAAAACCAAAAACGCATTACTCAAATTTAAATTGGAGTAACTGTCGCAACTATTGACAAAAATACAAAGAATTTTTCAGTTTGTCTTTCCATTTTTTTTTTAAACAAAACAATTAATACATTAATTGGAAGTAACTGTTGCACTTATTCGAGATGTTTTAGAACAAGAGTCACTTTTTAATTATCTTTTTTATTTTTAGGAAAAACAGTTACTTCCATCTTAGAAGTATGCCGGAAGGGCGTAACATGTTCACAAAAATGGCAAAAGTATGCCGGTTAAGGCAGACTACAATAGAGCACAGTTTGAAAAAGTAAAACTTCATTGTATGTACAGAAATGAAAGAACAATTTACATATACATCATTCGAAAAGGGGGGAAACATAATAACATAACACTTGCTGTAAATAACAACAAAAAAATCAATTCACTTTCCTAACTCTTCTGCAGTACAGTATATATCTTCAACAGTAGAACTCAACCGTTTCTCAACCTGAGTAATCGCGTTGCTTGGTGTAAGCAAATACCAATTAGGATAACCATCATCTTCTTTGTTTCCATCTTCGCATCTCGGACGTTTTCTATTATCTTCAATAAAGAATCGCTACTTCATTTACATTTTGTGATGCTTCATTAGAAGAAAACATATAATCTCCGCATTGAAAAGCATCATTAATTGCAGCAATTTCTTTAAGTGCTTCTTTTTTTGCGCGGTCTTCATTTTCTTTCATAAATGCCTTTTCAAACTGAGAAAGAGTTTGAGTTTTATCAGACAGTTGACTTGATGAAGAAACAGCAACATCATAGAGCATATCGAGCATGGGAGAGGTCTCATTTTTTGTAGACCTTGCTTTACAACGCATATTCTCCATACATTCCTGCAAATCTTTTCCAAGATGTGCATCTAACTTCACCTCATCATTCACTGAATAACCCAAATCAAAGTTGTCTTTTACCGGATGCACAAGCTTTACAAGATTTGTTTTCGCTATGCGATCGAACTAAACTTTCAACACAATGCATCACATAATCAAATTTACTTTCTAAACTGTCAAGTCTACTTTCTAAACAAGTTCTTTTATCACTTTCAGAAGCTGCTACACATGACTTTGTTTCATCATGTACACGAACTAAGCTATCCACAGTATTAATCGCACCAACAAAATTTTTATCCAATTTTTCGAAACGGCTATCCAAAGACTACAAAACAACGAAAAAAATTTAAACAAAGAAGAAAAGAAAATGAGAATAAACAAAAACAACGAATGCAGCATGCAAAGTATACATATCATATTAACAAACTCAAAAATAAAAAAATAAAAAGCCATACCTTTACTTGATTGACAATTATAGATCGTTCATCATCAAGTTGCTTCTTCACACTAGACAAAACACCCTGTATAACATATCAATAAAACAACACATTACTTTTGATGCCATTAAATTAATGTTGAACAAGTATGCCGGACCCAGCAGAACTGAAGTCTGAAAATGAAAACGGTTGCGGTAAGGGCAAGAATTCAAATATGAAAGGAGAAATGTATGCCGGAAGGGCAGATTTTAAGTTTGCAAAACCAAAAAATATGCCTCAAGGGCATAAACTTTCATTTCCAAAACCAAAACAGTAGAAGACCGCAAAATGTGTTACCTACTAAAATAAGTCTCAAAATGAGAACAAGATGCGGTAGGGCAGAATCGGAATATGAAAGGAGAAATGTATACCAGGAAGGCATTCTACGTTTGCAAAACCAAAAAGTATGCCTCGGGGCATAAACTTTCATTTCCATAACCAAAAAGAAAAGACTACAAAAATGTCTCTACTAAAATACTCTACCACAAGGCCTCTAACTCAGAATTCAGTTAAACAACCAAAAACACAAAAGGCAAAATACAACTTACATCAACTATCTGAGAAGTAACTTGAGATGGAAAAACCGCACGGGAAGAACAAGGGCCTGAATCATCGGGAAATTTAAGTGCAACTGGATAATCCAGCATCTCTTGTTTCGTACCAACAACAACAACATGGACAATAAATTTCTTGAATCTCTATAACACAACATAAACACATCAATTAGACAAAAACACAAAAAATAACAAGAGGGAAAAAGAACCAAGAAAAAGAAGCATCAACAAAAAGGAAACACATACTTTTTCAGCATGGAAGAAATTATCAGTAATAACTTTATAATCAACTTGCTTTGAAGGACTCCAAGAAAACATATGAGGAGACTTCAGACCATGAAAACTTGAAAACCCTCGAAAGATAGGGAAAACCTCCAACAGCCACATATTTAAAGCGTAAGGGAAACCACTAATCATATAACGTGTAGATGGCATGCTCTTGAAAGTCTTCACATAACCACGAATCGACCGTACCAACCAATTAAAACTAAGAGAACCCCAAGAATAAGACACTCGAAGACTGTCATCATCAATTATCTTCATTAGATGACCTTTAACAACACATTTCTCATTACGGCCCAACAAAACCCTCTCCATTATATAGACCTCAGCAAGTCTAACAGGATCACTAGATCTTTCCCAAAAACCACCAGTACGATTACTTGACTTGATCTGTAAGAAACTTGAGATCACACAACCTTATTCTATCCTGATTTGGAAAATAAAGTCTCAACAATCTATTTGGTCTGCTAGACACAACACTAAAATCGCCAACACAAGAATCCAAACCAGTAATAAGACGGAAAGACTCGGAATCAAATACATACACGCGATCAAATATCTTAAACTTTAACGCACTATCATTACTAGATGAAAGTTGCGATAAGATCAAGCAATGGAAAATACTATCACTCAGGTGGACATCAACCAAATCCATAAACTGTTCAAACACACCCTTTTCAACAAGTCCAATTGAGAGACACTCAAAAAGGACAAAATCAAACTCCGAAAATGAAAATCACCACTCCACATGCCACCTCCTTCAACCCAGTGTTCAAACTTAACCAAGGGATATTCCTCCTATAAAAGAAAAATTAATGTCAACAGAAACCAAGAATTTACATAAGAATAAAATAAACCAAAAATGAGAATAAAAATAATTAACATATACCATAATACAAAATCAGCCCCTAGACTGGTACACAAATACCTGCATAATAGAAGAAAGAACCAAAACACATAAGATTGCATAAAAAGCCAACATTATTGACAAAACAACACCAAAAACACATAAGATTGCATAAAAATCAAAATTATTAACAAGACAACACCAAAAAACCAAGACACACATAAATTAACTTAATTCATGAAGTTATGCGGGAACGTGCATAACTTCGATTTCAAAACCAAGAACTCTCCGGACCGTAAGATATGTTGCCTCGGACAAACACGGTCTTTCATGAAAACACAAGTTACTAAATAAAAGTCAACACCAAAAATCTTAAACTAATGTTCACAGGCAAAAATAAACATATTCAACACATTGAAAACCAAAAAACATACAAAATAACTTCATTCATACAAAATATTACCACCAAACTTCAAAAAATGCCAATTTTTTTTTTCCTATAATCAGGAAAACATATAAACTTTCATAAAAACCAACATTATTAACAAAAAAAACACCAAAAAATCAAAACACATACGAACTAACTTAAATCACGAAATTATGCCGGAATAGGCATAAATTCGATTTCAAAAAACAAAAATGCCGAACAGGCATATGCCGCCTCACACACAAACACATTCTTCACAAAAACCGATTATTAAACAAAAACAACACCAACAACATAAAACAGTTGTTCACAGGCAAAACTTCAAAGATTCAACAAAGAGAAAACAAAAACGCATATCAAAATCAACTAAAACATATTACGACATTCATAATACGACATTCGAAAAACCAAAATATAACATGGGGAACGAAAATAAAGTTAAAAAAATCATACAGACACTTTAACAAAACACTATAATTTTAAATAAAAAAGGATCAATTAGATATGAAAAACGACGAAGACAAAGATATCAATTCAACAAACAACAATTTAACATAAAAACAAATATTGAAACGAGCAAAAGATCCAAATTTGTACCTAAATTTTAGAACAGATAAGACAGACACAAAAACAGAGGAGGAACGAAGAAGCAAAAAAAGAAAAGAAAAGGGCAAATAACGTAATAGAAAGGGTTTTAATGGGGTAAGGGTAATTTCGTCAAAAAACTTTCATTAAACAGGCGGCAGGGGCAAAAATTAAAGAAGGCATAAATGAGGGGCAAAATATAAAGACCAGCCCAAAAGAAAGGCACTCCGCGCAAAAAAAAGTTTTTATAATGTAGCATTTTATAAGATGTAAAGTCTTTAAGTTCGCACTAAATATCTAATAGTTATGTTATTATTTATATTGGCTAGGGTTACTTCAAGTTAATTAGATATTAGCCACATGTTTGCAATAACAGTACCTTGGATCCTATTATAAAAAAATTATTTATTAATATCAAGATTTGAGTAGTTTAATTAAGGGCTAAAATATTTCTATCTTAAAGACTTGCTTATGTATTGAATTTCGTCCAGTGATATGCCTTGTGTTTCTTGGGCATATTTATGTGTATTTTTGTATTGTTTGGGATTGCAAGAGGCCTGAAATGAGATTTTGGGCCAAAATATGGACCATGCAGGGAAGAAAAAATTGCACTCTTGACCTTCAAACGGGACTGGTCTTTAATTTTTATCCTTCAAATTGAACTCATGCATAGGAGAGTATAAATTTTGTAAGGGCGCAGACATAACTTGCAGGATATTATAATACTAAAATATAAACTTATGCCCCGTAAAAAAATTATTTGTTACGAGGGACCAAAATTAAAAAACCAGCATAAGAATGACCCTGGAGGGAAGTGGGAGGTCCATAGACATTTTTTTTTTTGTGCGGATTGCCCTTCAAAAGCACTGGACTTTAATTTTTGTCCCTCAAATTGGTGGTTTTTAATTTTTGACTTTCGCCTAATACCCCAAGGTTCTGGGTTCAAACCCAAGCTTTGTTTTTCTAAAAAAAAAAATCGCAAGGCCTCCGGTAGAATTTTGAATGCAAAACTCTACTAGCAAGCAGGTTTTGCAGGCAAATATCTGCCTTGCGAATCCAAACTCAACCTTGTGAATTTTTTTTGACTGAGCGAGGGTAAGAACCCGAAACCAAGAGGTTCTAACCACCAATTGAATGAGCAAAAATTAAATACCACCCCAAAATAAGGGCATTCCTGCAAATTGCCCGTCCATAGAAGTCATCCCGAAGACATTTAGTCATTTTAAGTCCCTTATCTGATGGCCCCGTTTAAAAAAATAGCCGGCTTTCGGAAACGCTTAAGCCAGTGTTGTCAAACTTTATACGTGCATTGTTGTTGCACTTTGTGTATAATCTTGTATGGTTTACATATATAGATTCTTTGATGAGTTTCTGAATTATCTGTGCATCGATTATAATAATTTTAAAGGAGTTTTAATTCCAGTTATCTTCTTTGTCATAAAATAAGAGAGCCTACTCTAAACTGAGGACAATTTGAACTTCAAACCGAACTCATTTGAACTGCATTCACAGTTTGAACTTTAGAACTGAAGTGAAAACTTTATGCCTGCAATTACAACTTCAAATCCACATGTCTGAATATTAACATTGTGTCTTCCCATTTTTAGTATAATATGATATGATGTACACTTTTGTTCAACACTCAAACTGCTCATAAGCCAGAACTTTCCAACCTAAAAAGTATTTTTTTTGTTTGACCAAGTTTTTTACTATTTTATTGTCTGATATCTTTCTAACTTTCCCAAAATGGAACCCCTAGCTTTCTCTTCACTCTATATTCCGTGTTCGCCTTTCCTTTACAAGAATACTTTTACATTTATTTTTTGTAAGTATTTTAAGGGTATGTTAGTCCATTTGACAAGAGGACATCTTATCAACACTTCTTTACCAAGCATATCAACTGCTTATTATCAGTTTTAGTACTTATGTCCAAACACGTAATTGCTTAGTTATAAAGTCGGTTTTAGCACCTAAAGTTGCTTTCTGCACTTAAAACTTATCAGCTATTTACGATTAGCTAATCCAAACGGGCTCGCCATTGTCAATCTTTTAATGCATCTGAAATGGTGCAGAAGACACAAATGTATATTTCATCAACTTTCTTTCCATCTGAATAATTATTACATAATCCTCTTTCAAAAGAACAACTAACCATACACAAAACTATGTGAAACACTGAATCTAACAAAGTTATCTTGGACAAGTCTTTGAAACTTGAATCTTTTAAGGTTATATCCTTAAAAGTTTGAATTCACATTCACATAAAAGATGCATTTAACGCGTCATTTTCCATACATTTTGATTGTAGTCTGTAGTGATAACATTTTTCATACAATTAGACATCAACAACAACACAAAATCATTGTTCAGCTGATTGGTACAGCAGTTGGTTGACAAATCTTTACTGATTGCTAATGTTCAATATCCAGGATACAAGCTTAAACAAAAGGAACGAACTTAACAAATCATGAACTGTTTTCTACTAATGAAAGAAAGATCCGAGTACAATAACTCAAAGCTTAGATACACCATCTTTTAAGCAAAGAGGAAGTCGTGCAAGCAAGGGAAGTGAAATCTATTAGAATAGAAAATAGTGCAACTCGATCAGTATAAGAATAAAGCGAGGTGACTTTTCCTGTTCGATTTCTTCCATTAAAGCTTCCAGTAACGTAGAAGGGTCGGGCTTTGGCACCAGAATAGTTAGGTTAATAACTACATAGACATACCTAACACGGGTAAAACAATATCCTCAGCTGATGAGTCTCTCTCGTTTTAACATCATTTTATGCCAAACTCCTTATTTTGACTATAGCATTAAACATGTGTACGTCTCAACTTAAGCTAGGTCTTCTCTTCATCTGATTGAGGGCATGCTGCAGGCCCTGGGGCGGCGTCGACATCAACAAAGAATTCCTCAACTAACACAAAGCCAAAGCAAAAGCATGAGAGAGATTAGTTCATACTAAAAACAAATCATACAAATTTAGCTAGTCATAAAAAACAAATAAAAAAAAAAAAAAAAAGAATTAGCTAAGAACCTCGTTGCTAATCCGTTGCTAAATTGCTCATAGCCAACATAATTTTTTGATAATCCATTGCTAATAGGATTAGCGACGGATTTTGCCGTTTAGATACAAAATTGTCCGTTGCTAACTCCTATTTTCAATAGTGCTATAAACTAAGGGAAGTTATTCCTGCCCAAGAAACTTATTTATGATCCTAAGATAGGTACAATTTTCTAACTTGCTTCTGAATGATAACATTATTTTCTTGTAATAAACATGTATAAGTATTTAAATCTGGCTTATCAGAAATTTGCAATTGAACGGTAATGTGGGAGTAAATGTTCAAGAGTAAATCACATCACACATGGCATGAAGGCCATACTGCACTGATTTCAAAGTAAAGAAAACGGATATCGACTATAACACGACCTCAGCCGTTAATATACATCTAACACGACCTCAGCCGTTAATATACATCTAAGTAACTTTCAGAAAGAGCACATAGATGTAGAGATCTTAAAGCTAATGCTTTTTCTAACTTCTCGATCAGTTCTGATTCATAGCATAAGACTACACGGGCAAGAAAGCGGTAATTCTCACCTATATCTTCTTGTTCTGGAGAATCAAGCAGAATATCCGAATCGGAAGGCAAAAATGGGGAACCAGGATAGTTTCCTAGAGATCCTAGATCTGCCATTAGTATTGGAGCAAAAATTACCATTAATTAGACCAAAGAGGATAAAATAATAGAAGAAAAAGATGGGACAAGCTGGTATATATGAGAAAGTGGGGCTAGAACCAGCAAATAACAACAATATTCCTTAGATAAAATGATTTCTCAACATCGAATTAAGCCCCAGTGGGGCCAACCTCTTTTAACATATGTCGAATTTTGCTTTCCAGGAGTCGTGCTATTAGCGGTCATCTGGTTGCTGGTGAGAGTTATGCATGGTTTAGTTATTCATGTATTAGTTATTCCATCTTCTGCCCTGCATAAAATAATATATAGATTCCCTCATAACTTGTACATGTATTAGTTATGCGGGATGGTAAACGGGTAACCAAACGCCGTACTTGATGTGCTGAATCTTATACATGGCAACTAAAATGCTACCAAAGTGTTATTTGTTATGTTGGTTTTGATACATGAATAGCTTACTTCTTAACCAACAACCAAATGACCCCTTAATGAAATTTTTGATTTATGTAGGACGAAAGTTACCTCCCAAGTTTGACAAGTCAGCTGTTAGATCCGCAAGACTGAAATCCCAAGGAATCTGATCCAAGGATCTCAGCAAATCTCTAGAATTACCAACTCCGTTATCTGGTGGAAGTTGCAATCCTACTGAACTAGCTACATCAGATGGGAATGAAGTGTCAAGGGCTGATGTGTCAATTCCCATCCCTGAAATCTCCGAAGCGGTGAAGGGGAAGTGGCCACTGGAAGCTACTGATGCAGGGCTTACAGGCATATCGGACATAGATGACATGGCATTGCTCGGTGGAATAACTGGTGCTACATCCGATGCACTCGTTTCTACCACCATACTGTCAAGAGATAGACAAAAATGTGAAGTGCAATTTCTCATACCATTTTTCTTAAGAAACTAATAGAAATAGCTTTTCATCAATTGAAGCCCAAAAACATTTTATTCAACCAGATTGATTATCTATTCATCTTTGAAAAGAAAAAAATGGAGCTCATTTCCTTGATAGAGGAAATCAACAAACCAGACATGGGCAAAAACAAAAAATAAGTACGAGGGATTGTACAGAAAAGTAGGGATTTTTTCATTTTTGCCCCCACGGCTGAAATTAATTACGACATATACACTGGTTACGTATATCATATGTATATTATATGTATATTTTTACTTAATATACAAACATATACATTTACATTCTATTATTTTTTAGGGCGTCGCAAAAAATTCCAGTTGAATCTTCAGTTATACTTAAATGATGAGAAGTGGCCGGAGTCCTCACCAAAGCATGAAATATATGCACTTGTAAGGGGGTAGAGTCAAATTCAAGATCTTTGGGAACATGCAAGTATAATATGGTGAGTAAATAAGAAAACATAAAGCCTAATAGGCAACACAAGTCGACTGGGGAAGTGTGTATAAATTTTGAGTTCTAGTCTCACATTTCAAAGTTTAAAAGGGAACTTAGAGCCTATAAAAAATGGATTCTCACTCGTTTCCAGAATTCATCCGCATTGGATGATGATAGTTGCTTGGTGCAGGAACACCATTAACCACATGACAATTGGACATGCCCATCGGATCAAAATGAGGTTGGACTGCACCTGGATGTGGAGGTTGTTGTAGGACGGGGTACCCCATGGGTAAGTTGTTGACTGCACTGAAAACAAGAGGCAATGAATAATAATGATAATAAAGGCTAGGAAATTGAAATGACAGTAATGATAAATAAAACTACCTGGCATGGTATTTATCCCGTTCTGCATCGGAGTCAATGGAACCTTCGGAGGCACAGGATATTTCATTAGATGATATTGGTGCTCAAGCAAATGATTGAATAAGATGATTTGTTTCTTCAGTTTAAGCCTAATATAGTAGGCCCGAAAGAAATCTGCATTTTCCTCTTCCAATTTTTGCCAAACTGCATTCAGTATGAAAAGGTTTAAAGACTGAGAACTGACACCAAACAAACAACTTTATTCTTGATATACATACCAAGGGTAGTAAATCCAGGATCTATCCTTGCACGATTAAGAAGTGTTTTAACCACTTCATCCTTATTCATATACAATTGTAAGCAACGTTCAATCAAGTTTTGTACCTACATCACCAATTGTGTCATAATAAAGTTAAAGAACAAGGTGCTACAGGGAACGGAAACTTCCCCTACACACACACACACTCTTAACTAAAAGTAGGGCTTTTTTCATTTTTGTCCCGTCGGCCGAAATTAATTACAGTCGCTAGCCAAAATATAAAAAACTTGATTATGTATATTATATGTATATTTTGTGTACAGTGAATACTATATGTATATTTTCTATATATGATATGTTCTATTATATGTATATTTTATACCTAATATACAAAAGTTATACATTAGTGGCTATTATTCTTTTTAGCGGTCCAAAAATGTAATTATCTCACAAAAGTATGTGTCTGGAAAAAGAACAATCTTACTAGCTCAATATCTTCACGTGAAACTTTCCGGTTGTCATTGCCTGATGCAGAAACTGAACCTGAATCTGCTACAGGGGTATCCGTCGTATTGTTCTGCTGGTCACTTTGGGCCTCGTGAGAAGCCTGGGTTGAAGATTGTTTCTCAGGTGTATTTTGTAGATCCTGTAGTTTTTACAATAAACAATTTCAGCAAAGAAGTTCCATATCTGAACAACAACTTATTAAAAGAACTCCGTAGCAATAATGAATATCTAAATTCATCGGGTTTCACAAATTTAGTCATGTGAATATATTATTTGCTGGCTCTAGAAGAAGAGAACATTGATAAATAGTTAACTACTACATAGTGAAGCAGCGAGTTAATTGAGTTATAAATTGAGCTGAGAAACTTTTCAAAAATAAAATAAAAAAATAGATAGCCTTGCCAAAAAAGCGAAAAAATGCATAAAGCAAACCAGAGAAAGACATGAAGGATCTGAACACATCAAAAGGAAATCTATTAAGTTATAAACACAAGAACCTGTGTGGTCTTCATTTTAGCTAACTGCAAGCACAATAAATATCTCCTTGAAGCTCCAATATGCCATGGCTATGATTTGTATTACCCCTTTCAAGATCTATCAATAAAGGAGAACAAATCACCTGAGAATAAGCCTGGAAGTGAAAAGATTGCAAGTCAACTAACTGTGCAAATTAAACGATCAAATTTCAGGATAAATAAAGCAAACATCACTTCTCTGTGCAAAGGTGAAACTGAAATAATATCTTTCCACTTCCCAGGAGCATAACTCATCTACTCTAATTAATGAACTTCATTTTTTAATAAACTCGAGATTTTTGCACTGAATATCACACCAAGATAGTGTCATTATGTTTCCAGAGATCCCCCCCCCAAACCCATCTACCCAAAAAATAATGCTCCTTTTTTCACAACAAAAGATCCGCTATAACTTCCCATCCTGTTTTTCTACAACTTCAAAAGTTCTAGTTTACCTTTACACCCAAGTTGGCCAAAACACACAAGAGGAGCTGTCCGTCTTCCATATCTCCCTCTTCCAAGCATCCATATTTTCCATGTAACAACTTGTCACAAAATTCGTCATTGGTTGAAATGACCATATTTAATGAGGAATATATTAAGCCATAATTCTGTTACAAGGTTGTAATGTAGTAACAAATGGTCCACATCCTTCTGGTATTGTATACCTCCTCTTCCTCAGATTATCTGATATTAGGATAGGATCCCACATAGTATATTATGTGAAGGACACACCTTTAGGTGTTTTAGTATCCCACATTGACTTCCACATGGTCCTTGTATCACCTCCATTGACAGGTTAGTTGTAGTATGACTTCATCCACAAAACATTTGCTGCTTACCCATTTCCATAATATTGTCCTTTTTCCATATCAAAAATGGTAATTTGTCATTTTTCCCAACTACATATAGCAATCTACATTTTTCTGAAGGAAATCATCCACTTCATCCTACTTCAATCTTGAGTAGATCTCCGAAACAGATGCTTCTCCATATGCTTGTCCTTCATCGCGCCTGAGCATTTAAGGTATTGTGGCACACTTAACAATGGTTACCAAAAAGTTGAGGAATTTTTCCTTCAAGGTTACCACACCTTCGACTGTGATTCCTAACTTTGAACCAAATGAATCTTGAGAGCTCCTTCACTCCCCTCCACATGCATATGCGGCTATAACATTATCAACGAAATCACTCATGCTCATTAAGTCTTCTATCTTTATTAATGATAAAGTCATAACACCATAAAGTAATTGTTTTTGGTCTCTTCTATAGGTATATACCCATATGTGCTTCTTTTGTACAATTTTGATTTATAACTCGCTGCCTACATATGTAACTAGGATTTGGGACAAAGGAAGAAACTAATTCAAGTGGATTTGAATTTAATAATCCACTATCATGTCTCGCATTGGTTATAATTTTTGCCATCAGGCTAAGGATATCTCTCCCGTTTTGTCCTCACTCTTCTTTCCATCAGTTTTGGATGGAAATATGGTCGTGTCATCTTTTTTCCCTTTCATATTCTCTTTTTCCTTTTGATTTTCTCTACATCCTATTCTTTCACATTTCAATTGATCTTCTCCCCTTATTTTCACTGGGAGAAAAAACAAACTTACTGTACAGCATAGTTAGGACGGTCATACTAAATCTTCTACTGTCAAGATCATATAATGCAACATATTCTAACTATTAATACTTGCATCATTCTTTTATCCAAATGGAAAATTCCCTTCTCTTTCATCAAATCTGTCTTATCGCCTAGGAGTCCGATTCTATCCTATCTCTTTACTATGATGAGAAGAAGTCATGAACAATTAATACAATGGAACATTGTGAAAAAGGAGATGTCGACTATTTTATGGTCACTCAAATCATTAGCGGCCCAAGCGTCCTAGAGTAGAGAAATAGTTTGTTTGCACTAAAATATTGTTGCTCTCGCATACAAGAATTAAAGCATTTTTTTCAAAAGATGCCACAACTCAACAAGGAGGATCTTTCATGAAGATGAAGTTAAAAAATAGCTTTCCATCTGGGGAAACGATAAGGAAATCGATAATCTATAAAAGAAGGCGCATGTGAATCACGCACAATTTAAAGAGTGCATGATAATTTCTCCAATCTGTTATTCAACATACTAGAGTTTGATGAGTATACCTGATAACTCTGCGGCCTGTCTATCTAGATGCTATATGTGATTTATGACTAATTTACCTCGTTTTAATGAAGTCCTAAAGTTATTTCTCAACATGAGATGAGATTAGAATGGTTTACCAAATGCCAAACCAAAGATAATTTTCAGCTTCAATTGGGAGCTGGAAAGTGCATTTCTCTAAATTAAGGTCCCCATTGTCTACAAGAATAAGTGGAAGTCATTGGATACAAATATGTGACCTCTCGGTCCACGTAAGGCGATCAATTGCTGCATATTTAACTAACACCGCAACTAGGACTACTCGAGGAACTATACTGCTGAAAAATGAAAAGAATCTAATTGGAAAAAAACTACCAAGAGACTGGATTTTGAGTGAGCAGAATGGTTACCAACTACAAACCTCAAATGTTAGAATTCAAAATGAAACATACTCTAGCATCAGCAATACCATTATATATAGTACTATCTCTGTCCCAATTCATGTGGCACACTTTTCTTTCTAGTCAGTCTAAAAAAGAATGTCACATTTCTATATTCGAAACAATTTAACTTTAAATTCTCATTTTACCCTTAATGAGAGGATTTATATCCACTTAAATGTGTAAGAGTCCGTTTGGATGGGCTTATGACGTTTGACTTATAAGCCAAAAGCCATAAGTTAGGAATTCTAGCTTATGGATCTTGGCTTATTTTTGTCATTTTAGCTTAAAAACAAGTTCTTAAAAGCACTTTTTTATTTTAGACAAACACTACAAAAGTACTTAAAGCTATTTTGGCTTAAAATCACCTAAAAATAAGCCAATCCAAATAGGCTCTACGACTTGTTTAAGACCACAAGTTTCAAAAGTCTTCCTTTCTTTCTTTAACTCTACACGCAGTCAAACAATGCCATATAAATTGGGACGAAGGGAGTTACAAAGAATTCTTTTTTATCTTTATAAGTATACCATAGCAAAGAAGTCTTGCAAATCTACAACAAAACTTGCAAAAATAATCAAACTTACCACAAAGATTAAGTCTTTTCTACAAAAAACATCACTTCAAAAGAAAAATCACAAAATTCTGTACTATGCTGAACTGCAGACAATAATCTTACTGCAATATCCACATAAAGAAATCAAGACAACAACAACAACATACCACAAGTGGGGTCTGGAGAGGGTACGATGTATGCAGATCTTACCTCTACCTTTACGGGGTCGAGAGGCTGTTTCTGATAGACCCTCAGCTCAAAAAAAAAAAAGAAATCAAGACTCAGTTATCCACATTGCAAGAGCCTAATGTATCACAATACATATAAGCAAAAACTCTACAAGATCTCCAACTAACTGTACACAGAATTACTATGATTATATGTCATAAAAAAAAATTACTATGATTATAACTAAGTAAATATAATCAAAATTTAAACATAACAACAACCCCATCTGACAAATTTCCACACTAAGCTCTAACTAGTGGAAAATAAATACTAAAGCTTGCATTTTAACTAAAATATACCCAATTCTTGAAATAAAAAACAAAAAATGCAAATAAAAAAAACCCCACAAAAAAAAAAAAAAAACAACAACAAAATTAGTTAGAGAAAAAAAAAAAAGAAAGACAAACCTGAATTTCTCAGTGGCAAACAAGATGCAAAATTTGAGCTTGCCAACCAACTAAAATGACAAGAAGGTTAATAAAAAAAGAAACTTTTTTGAAGTGGTAACAAAGTATTTAACTAGGAAAATTAAATGAAATTAAAGTTGATAATTCTGCAGCAAAACCTTGAAGGCATGGTGTAAAGGCCATAATAAGAAGAAGGAGAAAAAAATGTTTTTATTTTTCTTTTGTTCTATTTGTTGGGTGATTATTGGTCCTTTTGTGTTCAGTAAGGTGTTGCTGTTACTGTAGCTGGCAAACTAAATAATGAGAAACTGCCATATTACCGCCAAACTATAGATTAAAAACTAATTATTTGAAAAAATAAGTATTTTATTCTAACCATATAGGGATATGGTCTAATGGATAAACACCACCCTCCTTAACTAGCGAGTCTTGTTTTATTTTGGTTCTCATTTGGTGTTTGATATTCGTACTGGAGTCCGACTAAATTCGGATCACGCATTGTAGGACACATTTTTGAGGACGGTACTCCTAATTGTTTTTTTTATAGTTCATAACTCGAACTTGAAATCTCTGATTAAGGATGAAGGGATCTCAACCATACCACTACAATAGGAAATGCTTCGCCTTTCCCAGTGAGTTTAGCCGGCAAATATCCAATTAATTAAATCAGTAAGTTTTACATATCAAATAATTAAACGGAAAAATTTATTTTATTCTAATATGAAAAGTCACAATCCTTAGAATAATGTTGGAGATAGGATTTTCAGTGATTATATTGTTGTTGTTGTACAAGATTTTCATCAAAGAATTCAATATCTACTATATATTTATACAAAAAAGAATTTAAATATTCATATACAAAGTAATTTTTTGACGAATCTCCCCACTCAAATCATAATGTCATGATTCATGAGTTGACCGACTAAATAGATAAGATGGAAGTAAACTTTTTTATATTAAGTCAAGTAATTTATTTTTATTTTCTTGGAAAAGAATTCTAAAAGGTGTTACATTGAAATCAATAGCAACAAATAGCGTCTTTGTAACCTGCATATTCGTGGAACTCAATTTCATTTAGAAAGTCTGATCTCTATTTGTCAACAACTGAGCGGGAAGCAATGCCACACTCGTCATGAGTAGAAAGATATCTTAATTGACAATCATAATGCTCAAACGCACATCGTTATGGTGTTTTGGAACACTGCAGATCTCCACCTCTTGCAAGCAAGAGTAATTTTTCAACCTCCCAACTCGAACCATAATGTCATGATTCAGGAGTTGACTTACTAAATAGATAAAGTGGAAGTAAATTTCTTATATTATGTCAAGTACTTTATTATTATTTTCTCGAAAAGCAACTCTAAAAGGTGTTACATTGAAATCAATTGATGCTATTATACATGTAAGAATTATGAAAATTATAATTTGAGAAAGAATCAGATAAACGCAGAGGAGTCAGGACTTGAAATTTATGAATTTGGGATTTTAGTCCTTTTGAATTACTGAGTTCTAAATTAATAATTTATGCATATTAAATAAATTTTAAGACAAATACAAAATTTGAATTAATTCTACTGAGATTTAAATAACGTACATTTCTAACATCTTGGTGGAACAGAACCAAAAAAAAGAAGAAGGTATAATGACCATAAAAAGTTCTTGAAATAGCATGCGTAGTGTGGTGTTGATGAACAAGATGAAGGTATGACTTTTATGTATTTGCATATTTTATCAAAATTGTAGAAAGAGAGCCGGGGGGGGGGGGGGGGGGGGGGGGGAAGAAAATCATACTGATAAAATTTTTGTACCTTCTGCATGAGAAATAAAAAGATATCAATGATATTGAAATGGAAATACCAAACTTAGAAAGAGTGAAATACATATTATTTCCTCTGTCCCAATTTATACGAAGGTAGACCTATTTGGAGGTGGCAAAAAGCTCTTTCTCTACCTACGATTTTCTTTAACTCTTTTTATATATTTTGAATTGTTAATTATGCAGTCTTATAGTACTTTTTATGTAGTTTTCAAATATGTAAATCTTATTATAAAATCTTTCGAAGAATCTATTTTTAAAATTGAATCAAAGAAAGAATTGTTTGAATCCAAAATTGTTCAACCTTCATATATATTGAGACCGAGGGATTATACACTTAGTACCTTGTTGTATAATATCTTAATATTTAAATTTAATATAGAAAAATGCATTAATCTGGTACAATTTAACTACCAAAAATTGTCAAATTGACCTTCAATAATTGAAGATTTTCCGACAAAATTAGACAATGAAAGTAGTAAGATTTCGTAGTAGTGTAAGTACAAGTTTTTCTGTTAATGTTTTGGCCCCGCAATCAAACTGGTCCAACCTGAGAGATCTACTTGTCCATCTAGCTGATCCTTTGATTAAGAAATTAACGATGAGTGGAGGACCACAAATAATTACGTAAAGCAAGTAGAATGTAAAATTAGAAATTTATGAGTTTCTATATTAATTTTAAGTTAATATATAAGTTTTTATTTTTATTTTTATAAAGACACCAATAAATTCAGTAACATTTTATAGTGAAGTCTGGGGAGATAATGTGTATGCAAACCTTATGCCTACCTTGTATAAAGTTTGAACAATAAATACTGAATTCACGTGAATTGATAAATTGCATTGTAGATCCGTCTCCGGGTGTCAATATGTTATGATTAGCCTGCAACATAATCAAACATATATCTCCATGCTTCTGGTTTCTGTCTTTTAGTTTATAGTTGATATGGATCAGGGGCGGATGTAGCCTTTTGGCTATGTATGACTTTATATATATATATATAGTCATTAATCTGAATTCATAATTTCCAAAACTAAGTATAAATATATATGTAAAAATTTATTAAAATATAAGAAAATATTAAGCCCGAACTCATAATTTAATTGTACAATGAGTATGTAGAATGCTAAAATTCTTAAAATTTAAATTCATTAAATATAAATTCTTAATCTGACTCCGATGGGACAAAATTATATTGTGGTAAGAGATTTGCATCAAGCCATTTCTTTGATGTAAAATCATATTATGAAAACACACACAATATTACTATTGTATATAAGGGATTACAAAAGGGCTTTTGTAGTCCTCACAAAAAATTTTCAAAAAATGTCAAACTTTTTAATTAATTACTTTTAGATCTTGATCTTATTTTTTAAAATCAAATTTATTTTTTGTTCTTATGGTTTACTTTTTAAAAACTATCGAACATTCTGCCTTATTTACCAGTTTTCTATTCGGTATCCGGTACCCCCATTGGAGCTCGCCTAATCTAGATTCACGTCGCCTAGGGCCCAATCGGAGGAAGCGCTCCCTATCATTTTTTCATACTCAGGCTCAAACTCGAGACCCCTGATTAAGAGAGGAATAGCCCCATCCGCTGCACTTTAGTTTGCCTGTTATTTTTTTCTATTAATCTTATCTATTAACCTAAAAAATAGTCATTTCTTCGCTAGATATTCTTGCTTCTTGTTGCTCTTTGTTTTCTTCTTTTTCATTTGTTGCTTATTATAGATTTTTTACATGTAAGCGTTTCTTTTACTTTATAGTTGTATTATGAAATTTGAGAATTTCTGAAAATTCTTTTACTCAATTTCTTTTACTTTATACTTTAATGAGCTCATATGTGTTTACCAAGATTAGTACAAACCTGATTTTCAGATAGTTTTAAAAATTATTAAATGATGCCATATAATGTTAAAAATGAAGATAATATTATCAATCCAGATCGGGTTATCTTTAAAATCTCTTGTTTGGTTAACTAAAATTAATCTTTTAAACATCAAACGAGTTTGAAGTAGGTTGGAATTAGAGTGTCAGCTACGGATTTTTGATCGGATTCGATAGCACTTTGGTTCAAATTCTGTATTTATCTTAAAAGTTCATTAAACATCTCTAAATTATTAATTTAGAACTAAATAACTTTAAAAATTAGGATTCGAAACTCATATATTTCAAATTATGGCTCCGCATTTAATTTGAAGTAATAATTTCATCAAAATGAAAGTTAAGATATTAAAGGAGTGAAATGAAAGTTTTGCTTTTATATATTGAAAATATACTTATTTGAAGTTTAATTATTACCAACATAAATTATATTTCTTTAATTAAAATATTACTTTTTATATCTGGAGTTGGGCCCGGGCTTAGCACGGGCCTCGTGAGACTAGTATATATATATATATATATATATATATATATATATATATTAATCACATTTATCAGATTAATCAAATAATATTAATAGGTAAGTCTCCTTAAATATTAGATTTGTAATCTTAAAAATAACATAAATACATGCTACAACAAATAAAGATGACATGATATAAAAATTCAAGAGCGGAACTTGAAGTGCTGACATATAGTTTCCGTTGGACTCAATAACTTTAGTTGATCAAACCATGTATTTGTATTGAGAAAAATTACTATATATTGACAAAATAATAAATTCAGAACCCAATAACTAACACCTGATATAGTTGTTCTTGAATTTAAAACCTATAAATTTTAATTCTAGCTCCACTGATAAAAAAATCTCTTATGTTAATGATATACCTAACTTAAACTCTTCTCAAATACGTGAAATCGTTTATTTAATTCAGTAGCACATCCTCTCACTCAAATTTCGAGTTGAGGAAGATGGCTCATCGTTTTAAAAACTAAATAGATGATAATTGTAAATCTTTCAACTTAGTAACATTTTTATTTGTTAACTTCAATGACTAACGAAATTTATTAGGATAGACGATGATAACTTTATGTGTTTGCATGCACGTTAACCGCGTTCCCCCATGCATAAAAAGTCCGTGAATTAATAATATATTGTAGAAATAAGAAACGCAACGAGATTTTCATACACTTTATAAGCTTGGTCCTTTTTTTAAAACTTAAATTGACTTGTCAAGCAGAAATATTATTTTCCAAAATCACGGAGAGTTGTGATTGGACAAATAGAATTCCTCCATCGAGGTATCAACTTTGAGCCTTGGGCGTGGTCTTTTTTCTGACAAGGAGCTTTTTCCCCTTTAATAAGTTTTACACAGTGCAAATCCGAGTTAATTGGAATCCCAAAACGGATAGCAAAAGGAAAAAAAAAATTGAAAGGAGGGGCGGCTAATTAATATTTTGCTTGGAAAATCACGGTAATACAATGAAAATTTTCACGAGCAAAGCTTGCATTGATTTATTACCCAAAAAAAAAAAAAGAAGGAACAATACTGAATTGGCAAAAGATTATCTTAGGCTTCCTTTGGCATATTGCTTGCGGAAAATTTTAAGTTTCATGAGTATAACACTAAAGTAAAAAAGGTAAGGAAATAAAGAAAAAGAAAAATGGAAAAAGGCTAATTAGAAAATAAAGGCAACGAAAAAGAATCAAATAGTCTAAGAAATAATATGATTTGACTTCGTTATTTTCAACCATTAATAGCATGATGTAAGGATAGGGATGATCTCTACAATGATAGGTTCAATTAGAAAAAGGTTCTTAATTATTAGTTCTTTTAACTATAAAAGAGATTCTTGATTTTGTCAATTTAGAACAGTTAAACGACTGACCCAAAAACTTTTATAGAGGATATTCGAGCTTTTGAGGAAAAAAGTTTTTTTTTTTAAAGAAAAAATAATTTGGTTGGTGAAGCATCTCAGATTCACGTAGAATCCTAAAAAGGATTGTACCTTAAGGAGTATAATGTAAACAGTTCATTCTGGCCCAGTTCTTAAATTTGACAACCTTTAACAACAATGAGAGCACTATTTAAATATCAATGATGTTTGGAATACACAACAATCTTTGTTACTGAATTTCTAATCTAAAAAGAGATATGAGTTCGGCAGGACAGTTAAATCACTGCTAGAATTAGTTGCAACAAAAGAGGAAGAAACGTAAATTTTAGTTTGATTCGAATGTGGCAGTGAAATCTATGTCTCCAGAGAGAAGGCATGTGGATTTTCAAAGTCTCCTCTCATTATGACTAATCAAAATGGGTACAAAGAACTTTGATATTCCTACTTTTGAATAAAGATGAACAATAATTTACGTTTTACAAAAGATCCTTCACTTCTCTAAAAAGTTATATCCAACATCAATTTTGCTTTCAAGTTTCGACTATCGATAAGAGAAGATTCGATTGTTTACATTTAGAAACGTAGCTACTTAACGTACTTTTTAGAAAGTAAAAGTAAAGACGAATGATACTTCATTCTACTATTTAACTTAATATTTCATTAATATTCATAATCTAAATAGTAAAACTACCTCAATTATTTTGTTTTTAAGACATACATTAAAATGAAAAGTATCCACTTTATGAAACTTTCTCAATAGACATGTGACTTAGCACTTCAAATTTATGGTCTAATCTTCTTCATCCATCAACTAATGCGTTTAATTTGTTGAGAATTGAACATTGAAAAATAAGAGATTGATTTGTATAAAGAAAAGGAGAAATCCCTTAATCTTTTTAATTATTGATGTATAAAAAGAAGGAAAGAAGAAGACATAAAGAGATGCTCAAATCTAGGACATTTTCTTAAAGATAATTGCAGTTTAAATCCCTCAATTATTGATGAATTCTGATTTTGATCCTTAAAATATTTGGCTAAGCACATTTATCCTTTAACTAATTAAAAAATGTATTTTTGTCTCTTTATATAGGAAATATGTGATATTAGGAGTATCTTTAGAAACATATCACCCTTAAGGGTGGAGTAATAACACAAATTTAACATCATACATCAATAACTGAATGGTTTAGCACTTAATAATTCGTTATATTTGTGAAGACTCACAGTTTGAGAGATCAAAAGTGCACATATCAATTAATTGAATGTTAAAAGTGCTTAACCAAAAATCACAAGGACCAAAACTAAAATTTAATCATGTTTGAGGGAGAAGGGAAGCCTTAGAACCAGTAAAAAAGTTGTCTGCGCGACCTATGGAGTCGTGGATTGATCGTAAAATCAGTCATTGATGCTTGCATGAGGGTAGATTGACTACATTATTACCCCCTATTGGGGCGCGGCCTTTCCCTAAATCCCACATAAATGGAATTATTTTGTGTACCAAATTACCCCTTTTTATTGATGCTTGAGGGACTAAAAGTGCTAATGTCCCTTTTCTTAAACCCTAACTTATGCCTTATTGATTGGCTATGTGGGTTTTTTTATATTGTTCATTAATGTATAAGGTCCATGCCTCATGCAATTTGTTTAAAAAGAAATTAAAAGTTGTTACTATAGTGTTGTTCGTTAGTTGGAATTTTGTGAATGAGGAGTCATGGGTGACTAGGTGACACTTGTGACATGTTTGTTTTCTTATGCAGAGTACAGAGCAATCACTTGATGAATTATATAGAGGAAGGGAATCAAATCAAATATACTCTCTAACTCTTAGCCAAATATATATGATTGGCTGTTTGTGCACACGTTTCGAGAATAGAGCGGTAGATCGTGGCACTTTTTCCACCATCGATTGTGATCAATAATGAAAGAGATTAA
Organism: Lycium ferocissimum; assembly: GCF_029784015.1. NCBI lineage: Eukaryota > Viridiplantae > Streptophyta > Magnoliopsida > Solanales > Solanaceae > Lycium > Lycium ferocissimum. The sequence goes on from NC_081351.1 coordinate 18,446,490, forward strand.
CATTCCTTACAACTTGGCTAAATACATTAACAATCCTTAAATTTGCTATTAATATATTTCATTTAGAAACTCAAATTATTAATTGTTCTAGTTGACCACCTTAACATAAGATAAAATGTTTTTATCATATGCTTTCCACACAAATTTTGAAAAACATCTACACGTATTGTAAAACGTCCATTATGTATATAAGTTAACCACATAAAATATACCACCTCCTTTATTTATACACATCAACCTCAATTGGTAACATGTTCTAATCTTTGATTTAAATAAATCCTTAAGGAAATTTAAATAATCTTCCCAATCTCGCTCTTCCTCTCTCTAACATTATCTTTCTTTTTATCCCTTTCCCGGTGACGTAACTACATAGAGTGAAGGTGGTCAGTTGAACACTCTTCATCAGAAAATGATTCAATATATATATATAGAAAAATGCATTGTGTCATCTATAAGTCACATATATTAAATCTTGAACATCCTTAATGAAATTTCTGATTTCGGCACTCCCCTCGCAAGACCGCTCTACCTCCTTCCCCCTTTTTTTCTCCTTTTTCTCTTATATCAATCAAATCCACCGCCATTTTCACTTCTTACTTTTTCAATCTTTCCCTTTTCATTCTTTTGTCCCCTACCCTTTTACTTTGCCTTTTTTGTTTTCCTCATTCTTTCTTTTCTCTTGTATTACTCATTAATCACCTTTATTAATGATTGAAGAAACTAACATGTTGTAGTCTTTGGTTTTTGAATTGCAGGGTGTAAATTCAAGCTAAATCAACATGATGATATTGCAGGACTCATTTGAAAATATAAATTTGAATTTGAAAATTGAACTTCTTTATAGTGATTGAGCTCAAAAATTTATTCTAAAGTGTGATGTTAATATTCATCTAATGTTATCTTTAGACTTGATGAGTTAGAACTTGAAGAACTAATTACCTGCTTGAAGTTATGAGCTTTAAATTTGAACTAAATTGAATTTGAAGTGTTGTTAAGCTGAAAATTTGACATTAGTCACTGTTTTAGAATGAATCTGAGCTGAAACATTTCGCATCTCAATAAGTTTGGTGACTATTGTTGCAAAAGTTTGTTTGGAGTTATGTTACTTGTTCAGATTGTGAATTAAAAGGCTGAAATTCATAAGTTGGATTAAGAACATTTGAAGAAGAAATTAGAAAACAACATCGAATAATTGAAGCTAAGCTTGAAAAGGTCTTGCAACCTCAAATGAAGGAAAAAATACTATAGATTTCTGATTTCTTAGTTCTTCTATAATTTTTTTAGCGGGAGGGGGGGGGGGGGGGGGGTGGAGGGGTGTTCGATTGAACCCCCTTCGTTGAAAAATTACACGATATCGATAGGGCAAAAATGATGGTCCATGATGAACTGGATACTTTGCCCTTTTAGGAGTACGGTTGCCTGGTGTTTATTCATCAGATCTAGGACCAAATTCTTGGATGTGGGGAGGTTTTTCAATCTTTGGTCCAGCTGACATTAATTGGCAGGGGATTGACTATCGTCTTCTCTGTGCTTGCGACGTGTATGGTCAAATAATCTTTGCTTCGGTATGTTTTTACCAATAGTCTTATACTATAGAGGCACAAATTTGTGTCATTTGTCAAGTGATGTGGCACCGCAAGTCAAATGAAGCTGTTAATAGGATTATGTCACATACCAAATGACTTAATATGCCAAACTAATTAAAGTTGGTGAGAATACACCACGTGTATATATGCTATGATCTGACCTATCAAATGCGATTTTATTACTATTTCAATTTGTTTGGTTGGTGACTCAAGTGCGCCACTTAAATTAAAGTGAGAGAGTTTGTTCTCATCATAACTCGCTCGCCTCTTCTCCTCAACTATCAAAAAGTGAACATCGAAAAGAGGACTACAAATATTTCCAAGCTACAAGAGAGATCTCTAAAGAGTAACACTGCAAAAAATTCTCTACAAACATTCAGGTATTCAGAATAAAGATTAAAATGATATAAATCAAAATTTAAAACCGGATCGAGCTAAATAATTTAGGGAATCAGTGTATGAATTGAAATTGAGATGGGTGGAACTAGAAAGGAATTACTATTGCATCAAACTTCAAAGGAAAAATAAGGATTTAATTAATTTTACCATAAGCAAGTGACAACAACTCCTAATCTATATGCTTATGTGGCCTTCGAATATAGTTCTTCTCGTTTGTTCTACCTTTGTGGTGGACCGAATTATCCGATACCTCTACTAATAGAAGATAGCAGTGACCTATAAAATTAGTAGAGATACATGCAAAGCGAAGGGATCAACGCTTTGAAATTGCAATGCAGCCTTTCCAAAAGAGACCTCGACCAACTCTCACGTTTTCAGCTAAAAAACGTGAGCACTTCGAGCACCAACTCAAGTGATCATACTAACAAGTCCCAAAACATAATACTAACCCTTGAGAAGTCTCAAAACATGAAAAATGAATGTAATTGCTCGAAATGAACTCTTGAGTTACACCACGATTATAAATGTAAAATAAGAGTACTCCCTCCGGTCCAACATAATTGATGTGTTGACACCCAATTTCGTCCCTCCTTTATTCCAATTTATTTCCTTGGGCTTTTAAATTAATTAAATCTAAATATTTTATTGTCGCTACTATTTTTACTGCTATCATTACTTTCATCTTCACTATTTTCTATCAACATTACTTTCGTTACTTTATCACAAATTTTAAATGATTCGTCATCGTTTCATTTTCGGGTTTCGTGCTCGTTAAATTAATTATACTTTATTAAATCTTTACTTTCTACATACTAATTATTAATTGTCTTCATTGTACTAGTTGTTAAATTAGAAACCCAAAAGGAATTAAGTTGAAGGAGAAAAGACTACAAAATTTCAGCCAACAAATAAGCCCAAAACGAATTCCTACTAGCCCAACTCGTGACAGCCCACTAACACTAAGCCTACCCGACCCGACCAGCCCACACCTTTTCTACCCGACCCGGCCCACACATTAACATTACTCTTCTAAACCTAACATCAGCCGCACTCTCCTCTTTTCGTCTCTCTCTCTCCCTACGCTCTCTCTCCTCTCTCTACCCTACTCTCTCTCCCTCCCTCCATTTTAGCAAAAAACACAGACCCTTTTGCCATTCCAGACCTTGCCCTTCCATTTCCTCACAAAAATGTCCGTTCGTCTACTTCACCTGCTTACTCTGTCATTGACAGAGGAGAATCTTCCATTTGTGGCTTCGAGACGCGGACGATCTTCAATACCAGAGAAGATTCGTCCTTTTTGAGCAAGATTTGAAGCAAACCACATGAAAAAAAAACTCAACGTTCGGATCTGCAAAGTCGTTGACTCAACTTTGAATTGAGTTCAACATCCCGCCCGAAAATCTCAAACCCTAGCCCTTACTTCCTATAAATACTCATTTTTCTTGACCCACGAGGACGGTTCTGGTCAGCCACCTTAACTCTTCCTAAATATTTACACTTTTCACAATCACTACACTTATGAAGACCCCTTTGAAAGACATACGTTTCCCGATCACTGTATCTCGGAATATTTTGAAGTATTAAGTATTCACTCTTATCAATTCGGCTTTTACTTTGGAGTCGAGTATAGATCCGCGGCTTCGCGCCCCGATTCACTGCATGTGAGAAAGGTCGGTGCGATCCCTTTTCCTCTCCTTTTAGTTCGACTTTGATTCGGTGTGTATTTGGGTTTCTTTGTTTGTGTATGTAAAACGCTTTTATTTTATTATGTGATTTTCTCCCTTTTCATAGTCTGTTTTGTTTCATCTTCATGTTGCTTGGGTAGTTTGTTTAAATTCGATTACGTTACGATCTAGTCCCTTAATATCTCCGTGCTTGGGTTCTGTTATTATCCTTTTTGTGTAGTAGTTATAGTTTTTATTTTCAATCCTCATGTTTAAATTACAGTATATGTAGTCATGGTTTAGTTCGTTTTGTTTCGGCATGAGTGAGACGATTCGATTTCGCGTTTGTCTCAGCCTTATTGCAGCCATGGTATGTGTGCCAAGTCCAAATTGTTTTACAGTTTTCTGAATGTTTTATATCCTCAATGTGGATTTAGTTTAAATGTACAAGTTTACTCCAAGTTTTGGGCTGCTAGATTATGCGGATTTGCACACATAGCATTTTGTTTCCATAACGATTTTTCCTATTAAGTAGGTCTTTAGTTATGAATTTCAATTTTCTTCTTACTGTGTGCCTATAATCCATCAAGTGTGTAAGAAATTTACTTGTGTCTTTGGAAGCATGTTTTGTTGCTTAAGGGGCATATCTAGTTTGTTGTATGGTTGGGTTGAAAAGAGTTAAGTCGAGTCAATGAGACTAGGTGTTAGGTTAAGTCTCAATAGTCCTGAATTTTCTCTAGAAATGTATCCGGATGTCTTATATTCTTAAATATGCAAGGTTATGGTCCTAATTGAGAAAGTAGAAACTCTATGTTTAATCTTAATTCACTATCTTTTTGGGAAATCTGATATGTTAACTGGTTTGATGTGAACTTGAATACAATCATACGTTAGGACTGCCTAATGAACTACCTTATTTAGTCGTTGTGTTTACCAGAGGACATGTCCAGCGGGTTTGCTAGAGAATGTTTTCTACTGCTCGAAGTTGTTTAATCTGTTAAGTTGCGATAAGTAATAATTACATCCAAATGGTTAGAAGATGGAAGTCGTAATATTCCGTGTGATCCAACTGCCTCTCATGTGCTAAGTGTGTTAAAGAACTAGCTATTTGAAATTTCCAAAATTCCCAAATGTATCCGGACTGCTGCTGAGCTAGCGAAATTTTTGCATTAGAAGGATCCTTAAAATGCTTTACTTGATAAAGGGGTTGCTATTTTCTTTGTTTATATTTGCCATGCTATATTTAAAATGTACGTTGTTTGTCGATCCCGCATTTTGTTGGTTTGAGCCTACTTTGTTTGAGCTATTTTTGCCTTCTTTTCGAGCTAAAATGTCTTTTTTTTGGGTCATGTCGCTGCATCTTGGTGGGTTTCTTTGTTCATTATTGTTCACTCATTTGTGAAACTTTGCCATGAGTTTTTGTATTCATCGTGTTTTGTTATGCTACTTGTGTTGCTATGCTTCGAATTAAACATGCTATTGGTTTCTATCCTTCTGTGATGTACATAACTTCTCTAAAATATCAGCCAACTATTTGATTTTAAAACTTCATGTAGGCCTAAGAACAAAGTACCTTTTTCTCTTATATTTAAAGCATCAACTGTGAAGAGATTAGTTTTCATTGAAATTCATTGTTTCTTTCAGTTTTGACTTTATTTTCTCTAGAAGTTTACTTTGTGTAGATGTTATAATGCCATAACTTAAAGAGTTTTGTGGGATTGATCTTTAGATTTTATGTTTGAATACTGTTCGAGTTGGAATGGGTTTTTACGCTATCTTAAAGTAACGTATGTAGTATTTTAAATACATAAGGCATATATTGTGATTAAGTGAAGCATACAACTTGCTGATCTACTTGGGCTTACATTTTGCGTGTCTAATCTTATTCATTGATTATATACTAATCCTTTTCTTTTATTTTATGCATGACCATCGCGTGCGAGTCCAAGGGACTCGTCATCTTCCGCATTCGGTGTTGGGACAAAGCCCAACGCAATCTGTCTTCTCGAGTCAGCCCAACCCGCAGCGTATAAAAGATTCTTGGGCCAAAGCCTATATGAAGGAAAATTAGTAGCAGTACTTAAATGGGTTAAGCCCATTTAGTTGTATTTGCTCTTTTACTTATTTGTGTGCTTGATTTATATTATACAACTAACACTTTATCTTATTTTTGTTTCTCTTGACTTAGACGTATTATGGCGGGGTTGTAGGAATTGTTCAAAACTTAAAATGAATTGTTTAAAACTTAGAATGAATTGACTTAGACGGATTAAGCAGGGTTGTAAGATAAAGTAGAATTGTTTAAAACTTAGAATGAATTTAGTATTAGTACCTACAACATTTTGGGCTACGCGAGATGATTTTCAAAAAAGGAAGTCGAAGGCCAAACAATAATCATACCTTTCTAATAAATCATGCCGATTTCAAAACACTCTAAAATAATGGAAACCTGTATCATTTTTTAGGCATCAAAATCCCTTCAGACTTCTGATGATTTCGTCATATTTAATACTAAAGCCTTAAAATCTTGCTTATATTAATCTTCTAATGATCCTTCATTGTGTTAGTCGGTATAACTTATTTTTTCACAAATATTTACAAAACGACACATACTTTCTTCGATTTACCTATAATTAAACTCTTTTGTACAAATTATTATTTTTACAAGTTTTGTTTTACGCTAATATTATTACCTTTACTTTAAACTTAGTAATATTTATAAGTTATTTTCAAAACATTTAGAATGTTATATTTACACTTAGCCTAATTAACTATAAGTCCTTCGGATTAACCATTATTAATGGAACTTAGAGGATGCCTAATACCTTCCCTCTAGGTTAGTTGAACCCGTACCTAGAATCATTTGGTTTCGCAGACTTTTAAAATCAACTTTAGATAATTACTTTAATTAACCTTAGGTGCCCTAATTCACCGTAAATAATTAGGTGGCGACTCTTAACTTTAAATAACCCCGGAATTACTCGGATGTTGTAAACTATTTTGACTTAGGTTAAAATAGGGTATAACATGATGTTTCTAATCGTGTGGTAGAAGGGATAATTTATCCCATATAGATGTGATTGGGTGGGATAGAATGAGATAACTTATCCCACCTTTTATCTCATATAAATGGGACTGGGTGGGATACCAAAAAAGTAATCCCACGAACCAAACATGGGATAATTCCAATCCCATGGGACTAATAATCCCTCCTACCAAAGGGCGGGTAAAAGTTGGTCCAAAATAATTGACTTGTCACAAAATTAAGAAGGTATTTAATTATTTTTATGAAATTTACCCTTGAAACATTTCTAATTCAATATACAAATTTAATGATAATTGTGTCAACCCCCCCCCCCCCTCCCAAAAAAAAAAAAAAAATCACTATTAAGTATTCCATCTGTCCCAAAAAGATTGACACCTTTTTATAATTAGAGACAATTTAACCTTATGATATGATTTACGTACCATACAAATATCTAAGGTTTGTTTTGGACCGCACATTTCAAAGGTTTTACTTTATTTCTTAAACTCTGTGCCAAGTCAAACTAAGACAATTTTTTTTGGGAAGGAGGTACAATTTAATGCAAATCCCTCTTAATTTGGGATCTTTTTCAAAGTTTGTTAAAAAAAAAAAAAAAAAAAAAAAAAACAATTAATCTTGAGCATACCCTTTGCCGCGAAATCTAGCTTTACAATTGGTCTCATGAACATAGCCGTTAATAATTCCTCTTTTTCATATCTAACACAAAACTTCAAAATTTTGTCATCAATAATTACAACAAGACATTATGCTATGTTTCCTTCAAATCATCAAAACCTTATTTCTCAATTACAATTATGCAAAAAAATCTCTGAAATCACTCAATTTCATGCCTTAATTATCAAAACTGGTCATGACCAAATTCCTTTCACATTAAGTAAACTTCTTGCATGTTCAATCCAATATACAAACTATACATTTTCTATTTTCAAATACATAAAAACCCCAAATCCTTATATGTATAATACTATGTTACGTAGTTATTCAATTAGCGATGACCCAAAAAATGGTCTTGTTTTTTTCAACTACATGAGGGGTAAAAATGTCATTCTTGATCAATTTTCTTTTATTTCTGGACTTAGGTCTTGTATACGTTTATTTGAAAAATGTGCTGGTCAAGCTATTCATTCAGTTGTTTTGAAATGTGGGTTTGATTTTTTTCTTGATTTAAAGAATACCCTTTTGAATTTTTATTGTGTTTGTGGTGAAATCCGTTATGCGCGCCAACTGTTCGATGAAATGCCTAAGAGGGATTTGGTTTCTTGGAACACTTTGATGGGTGGTTATCTTGGTGTACATAATTATTCTGCTGTTTTGGATTTGTTTGTAAAGTTGCATAGTGATGGTAACAACGATAACATCTTTCAGTGTAGTCCCACGAGTGGGGTCTGAGCAGGGTAGGATGTACGCAGACATTTCTGCTAATGCCACGACGATGCTTTGTGTTTTGTCTGCAATTGGTGAGTTAAAGATTGATTTGTTAGGGGAGTCCCTGCATGGTTATTGTATAAAGATTGGATTTTGTTATAGTTTGAAGGTGTTAACTGCATTGATATCTATGTATGGGAAGATTGGTTGCATTAGTTCGAGTCGTAGTTTATTTGATGAAGCTTATCCGAAAGATGTTGTCTTGTGGAACTGTTTGATAGATGGATATGCTAAAAATGGCTTGCTAGAAGAGGCATTGTCTCTGTTGAGGCAAATGAAGGTGCAAAACTTGACGCCGAATTCGTCAACCTTGGCTGGTTTGCTTTCTTCTTGTGCTTCCTCTGGAGCTCCCAGTATGGGTCAATATATTCTGAACTTTGTAGAAGAGGAGCAGTTAGCTTTGGATCCGGTTCATGGCACGGTATTGATCGATATGTATGCGAAATGTGGGTTGCTTGTGAAGGCAGTTAATGTTTTCAACAATATGGAGACGAAAGACGTGAAGTGTTGGACAGCAATGATAATGGGGTACGGGGTAAACGGGGAGGCAAAGGATGCTATTGCACTCTTCCATCGAATGGAGGATGAAGGTTTTAGGCCTAACGAAGTGACTTTCTTGGCAGTATTTAGTGCTTGTAGCCACGGAGGATTGGTGGCAGAGGGAGTTAGTTGTTTTAGAAAAATGGTGCTGGAATATGGCTTGACTCCGAAAATTGAGCATTATGGATGTTTGATTGATATCTTAGGCCGTGCTGGATTGCTTGAAACCGCACGAGAACTAATAAAAGGTTTGCCCATTGAAGGGGATGCTACTGCATGGCGGGCATTACTAGCAGCATGCAGAGTTCATGGTAGTGTTGAGTTGGGAGAACAAGTGAAGAAAGAACTAGAACAGAGATTTGGCGAACACCCTGCTGATTCACTACTACTGAACGGTACTTATGCAGCCGCTGGTATATCGTCCGAGGAGAAGGAAGGTAAATTAGAAAAAGAGGTGGGATCTTCTTATAGCAGTGGGAAGAAGGAACCTGGATGCAGCTCAATTGAATTATGTGATAATGGCCCGGGTTTTTCCTAGCCAAGTTGAAGTACCCTAGTTCCTAGAGGACCTTGCCTTCAGCTGCCACAACACAATTTTGGTCTTCAGTATAAGAACTGCTTCTCCTTTTTTCAGACAGAGAGAGTACGTTGGCAAGCGGATTATCAATTATTCATTGCACTCATTTGCAATAATATGATAGACAATTCATTCATTCATTCAACATAATGATGTAAGATCAATCTCCAAGAAATATCATGCATAACATCAAAATGTGTCTTTTCTTTTTCTTCTTCCCTTTTCTGACTAAGATGGTTGTATGTGGATCAACTTAAACGTACTTCAACTGATCCACCATGTAGTATGCTACTGCATACAAAAACCTATCCCTATGCACAATCTACAGAAGCCTGATATACATAGCATGTGGTGCCCTTGGCTACTGTTTTTATCCAAGGAAAGCAAAGATACTGCATTATATTATACTCAAATACAGAAAAAAAGTTGAAAACTAGAAATTCTGCAACAAACCAATTTCTACATCCCTCAGTGCACTAAAACAGGAACCATCTAAGCAACTAATCAGATACAGGAAAAAAAAAAAAAAAAAAAACAGATCAGACTCTTAAAAAATGGACAAATAATCAGCCAAGGGATACCAGATGATCATCGTCGTTCTCTAATCAGTGTACTGCTCAAGCAGCAGAAGAGCCAAATAGACTCCAGTCATGCACTTTGAAACTAGAGACTGCAAGTTTAAAAACCTCAGCCATCTGCATTACTCCAGATTGTGCAGCAGGTACAGCCGTGCCTGCCCCGACTGTGCTAGCACTCTCGCTCAAGGGGCTACAATCACAAAGGTAAACAAAGAAAATGTTAAACAAGAAGCCTAACTGACTTTATAGGTTTAAAAATACCAGGTGTAAGCCAAGTTATTGTCCCAACTTACTTGATTACTAGAGGCTCGTATGCAGTTATCAGAACATCTGTCCCAACTTCCTTAAGGCGAAGGTTTGCCAGGTACACCTGAACGGGATATGGTCGTTAAAACTGAAACATGGAAGGGGGTTGAAAGGAATTTACAAACTCACCTTAACTAAGTTCTATGCTTCCCTCCCGTGTCTTCCCTTGGAAACTGCCTATGAATTGAATATGGTTGATCAGGATTATATTTACAACATGAAATGATAAATTTTACCAACTAATAAAAGAAATTTATGAAACTTTACAACTAGCTGGATAACATGTCGATGACTCTCATCCTAGTTGAAACTTTGTGTTTTGGGAGATCTAATAATCTTCACATCTACTTACGTTTCTCAAGAAAATCATTTCATGCAAATGTAAATGAAGAGGAAAGATACTTTAGCTTTACTAAAATATAAACCTATTAAAAGTAAAAAAAGAGGGAAGTATGAAGCTAGAGAACTAAATCCTCTTCTGGGAATATGCATTTAGAAACATCGTCATATAACATGAAAAGGAGCACCATTACTAAGTTCCTTATCAACAACAAATTTCATGTGCGCATCTTGCCGGGTCGCTTAATGAATGTGTTACATGTAAAAATAAATAAAGAGAAGATGGCCAAAATGTGGAGTTGATAAAGGGACCAAGCTCATCTACCAGTTGTATTCAAATCAAATTCAGTCATTAAGGTCATGAGCCATAATTTTCAGAAAATTATACACACGGATCTACCAATGTCGCTTAATGAATGTGTTACATGTAAAACAAATAAAGAGAAGATAGCCAAAATGTGGGGTTGATAAAGGGACCAAGCTCATCTACCAGTTGTATTCAAAGCAAATTCAGTCATTAAGGTCATTGAGTCATAATTTTCAGAAAATTATGCACATGGATCTACCAACTTTGTGAAGAAAACTACAAATTCCAAACCCCGTTTCATATAGGAGCACAAACTACGGAATTTACCATAAAGAGAATGGAGGTTCTTAGGATTTCTAGAGACGCCAAATAGTCATTAAGCAAAAATGATGCTTCTGCCCAATGGTATATGACCTTGCGGTAACTTACCACAGATTAAAATGGCTTTTGTTGCCTCAAGTCCATGGCATACACATGAAGATCCATAGAAATAAGATACCAATTGAAGTTGAGATCATCCATAAATGCTGAGCACTTCTAAAATAACACTATCATACCATTTTAACAATTAAAAAAACTCGACCATCCCATTTGACCAACAGAAGTGGTGATGACAGCAGGCATGTTACTATAGTGCAATCCAGGAGCCTCAAACACTGCTGACTGCTCAGTGATCTGTAGATATAGACCGAAAAGATCAACACGATAATATCTGAGATGCTGTGTATAATGTAACCGAACAACCTATAAACGATTTAGGCTTAACCGATTATTGAACTGCAAGCTTCAGAGAAAATGCAGGAGGAATGCACAAGTTCAATATCTCACTTTTCATGCAAACAATTTCTCATTTATATGAATGTTATTACGAGACCAATAATTTGGAAAGGTACAACTGGACCTTGAAGAAGAAGTCCTCTGAGAGTGTTACTACTTAGTTTCATTAACCCAAAACAAGGAGATAATACCAGAATAATGACATTAAACTACTTGAGATAATAAAAGAAATTCATTTCACTCTGCCTTCTGTGGATCAGTGTTTTAGAAAGATTACCAAACGCTTACACAGTGCATGAGAATTCACACATAAAACTAGAGGAACACAAAGTAGTTGAAATTTGCAAAAGGGACGAGTCACAGTATGATAGTTTTTAATACCAAACAACTGATACAAATTATGTTTCCACCTAAACTCGTTTAGTTTTGCAGTCCCTCCTTGTTCCATTTAAAGCTACTTTTTTTTTGGGGGGGATAAAACCCTTGTTCCACTTAAAACTGTTTGTTCAATCAATCAATCAACCGTTCTCAATCCTAAACTAATTGGGTCGGGTATGTAAATTTGTTGTACCCTCAATTTTAAATTATTTGACCAACCCAAAAAGAGTAGAGAAAAAGGTTGCACTAAGTAACAACAAGAACAACCATCTATATAAGCAGATCAAAGGATGATAGTCATTGGCGTGTGGTCATGTCCCTACAATTAGTTCATATAAACATATCTATTCACTACCTCGAAAATCAGATGCTAAACTAAGTTATCCCAAAACAATTTATCAAAAGGAGAAGAAAAAGAAAGAACTTACTGTAGTTCCCTCAGCATCTGGTTACTGTAGTTCCCTCAGCATCTGGTTCATTGGCAAGGTCTTGAAGAAACCAGGTGGCACTTCCACTGTCTGCTACATCCACCTTCAGATCCAGAAGCTCAATTATCAAACTTTCATCGCGCACAGGGTCCACAAACACCTCCTGCAATTCGAACAATCAAAGTAAAACAAATCTGAGCAGAAAAAAAAAAAAAAAAACGCAATGAAACACTCTCCAAGATTTATTTTAAAGCCCATTCTTTCTTCCAAGATTAAACTTTTATAAACAAAGGCAACAAAACCTCATACTCCCACAGTCCCAAATTCGCTCCTCGAGATTCAAACTATATGACTTTTGACCCCCAATTTTTTCATCACATTAACATGAGAAGAACTGCAAATTATAGTACTTTTCGTATAGTTTTTGAATATCTAAATTTTAATTTTAAAATATTGAATTGATCTAATATAATTTAGCTTCGACGATCAGCCAAATTGACTCTTGGAAAGGGAAAACCAATACTTATTTTGGCATGGACGGAGTATAATTTAAACAAATTTGAATGAAACACAAGAAGAACAAAGTATGAAACACAATAAAAAATCCAGAAATTTCATCCAAGACTAAGATTTTACATAGGAAATTGCAAATGGGGTTGACCAACAGTTAAAAATAAAAAAATAAAAAATAGAAGCAACAAACCTGATGATCAGGAACTTGACGCACATTACGAACATCCTGCAAAACAAATGAAATTCAGTTACACACTTAATACTTTCACTTCATGGTCAATTGCAAAATCATATAAAAGATTATCAATAACTAGCTTGAAATCGCTTATCTAAATAACCCATGTCCATTCTGTTCCTAATAAATTAAATTATTTTTAAACTACCAAAACCTATCACACTCCTCTTCCTTTACATCTTGTTTTGGATAATTGTTACGTATTGTTTCATAATGTATCGTATTGTGTTGTATTGTATTGTACTATATTGTTTCGATAAATACAATGTTTGAAAAGTTGTTAAAAAAGTATGATAAAGCATAAAATACGACCATTAGATCATAAGCAAATACAAATTGCGGGAGCAAAATAAGGTAACGACGCGATCACATCGAGTCGGTGTAACATAAACTTCGTAGTTACGTAATGATGGATTTAACGTATCATACAATAAAATTAAGTAACAATCAAAACAAACATTGTATTTAAACTAACGAACATAATATAATAAAATTGATAAGAAAAGGAAGAAAAATGAAGAAACCTGGAAACGTCTAGGGAAAGTAGTGGAAATAGCACCACCAAAGAGAGGATAGTCAGTACAAGAATCTTCAGGCATGTTGAATAAATAAATCCTATAATCAGCACAAGAATTGTTTTTTCACAGTACTTATGAAATCGGAAAACTATGTTATGTTAGTAGAAAGAAATATATATATATATATATATAGACACACACACAAAACTATGAATTCAGCAACGGTGCTTGGCTGATTGCTTTGAACGCCGAGTTCAGTTTTTTTCGGTGTGAATTTCGGTCACTCAAAAATAAAAAGTTAGTCCCAATTCATGTGATACACTTTTCTTTTTAGTCTGTCTAAAAAAAAATAATACATTTTTATATTTAGACCATAAGTTTCAAAAGTTTTTTTTTGTCTTAAACTCCATGTTTGATCAAATTATATCACATAAATTGGGACGGAAGGAATACTATTTATTTTAATTAATCATTATATTGACCGACTTTTTATTTTATTAGGATAAATCGCAATCTATTTTCTTAAAATGAAAAAGGTCAAAAATTGTCCTCTCCATATTAGAAATGACTCAAAAATGTTCTTCTTCCGCCTATTTGAGCAAATTTGTCTTTTCCTTCCACATATTGAGATAAAAAATGCCCTTAACGTTAAATTTAAATCTAAAATTATTTCTCCTTTTAACAGAACCTGATGTAGGATATATAATTTTTTTTATTAAATATGAGGCGTTATTTTATTGGTCCCCATGTGATTAGACATGAATCTATTCACAATCCAACCCATTAATCCAAGCCCATTTTTAAAAGACCCAACCTCTTAATTCAACATAGGACCTTAACTATGGAATAATAACCCAACACTTCTTCCTCTTCATCCAAAATAGGGCCTTAACTATGGAAGAATAACATAGACCTTAAATCAGCAATTGGCTTAACAATATTTCTTCTTGTCGGAAGAAATCATCCATTTTTTGTTTACCTCTACATGCAACAAACAGAGGTAAATTTCATAAATGGTCACATAACTATCATTTTTTTCATCAATATCACTTCATTATATTTTTTAGCACAAAAGTCATCTGACTATCACATTTTTCACAAAAGTAACTTAACTATGTTTTTTAACACAAAAGTCATAAACTTCGAGCTTACTAACACCAAAAGCAGACCTACCGGAAAATTCAACTTCCAACGGGTAATATATTTTTTTATTCTTTTTTGATTTCTAATGTAGATATAAACCCAACTAAAAAGAACCGACCTGACTCAAAACTCATATGCAGATATTGAATACTAAAAGGGTGAAAATCTTGAAAAAACTTGTCACAAAATTATTACTTCCAATACAAATAGTAATAACTATTACTCCATAAAATTCAATTTACTACTATCCAACAAAATATAATACTTTTCAATATATATTTCTTAAAAAGGGCCAATATGTCCTAAGATTGAAAAAAAAAATGTTTTTCCTAGTAAAATAACCAAAGTTAACTAATGTATTTACATCAAGCAATATAACATTACGAAAGTAAGTTTTTTTCTAGAATAGCTCTCCAAAATTTTTAGTTGTTGAACACATAATTAAATAATCAAAGACAACTTTATCTATGGTTATGTCCTCCTCCGATACATTTTGTTTGTGTACCACAATCATGGGAATTCCACCATCCAGCAGTTAGCATCACAAGCCACAACATTTTATTTCTGCTCATGAGAATGAGTCGTATAGAAAAAGATTTCGAATTGCATTAAAATTTTGAAGGAAAAAAAAGAGGAATCGATTTTCTTCCCTATGAGTTATAGCCTCAATAAGAATACTAGTTCTCCTTTGTTCATATATTATGATATGAATATACCACATCAATTCGTTATGTATGGATGATGAGATTCCATTGATACGAGCCAATTCCAATAGACTTATTGGAGGGTCCCGTTGGCGTGCATCCGGAGGGAATTGAACCTACGAATTCGCCAATTATGAGTTGGGCGCTTTAAATATTCAGCCATGGATGCTTAGCAGGGATCCTCGTACACGGTGAATAACCAAATTCCAATTGAAATGAAATCTTTAGGAGAAATCAATGCAATTTAGGAGCAATCAATGAAATTTAGGAGGAATCAATGAGAGGACATCAATTCAAATCCTTGATTTTCGAATTGAGAAAGATCAAGAATTCTCACCATTTCTTAGATTCATGGACCCAATTCAATTAGGTGGGATCCTTCATTCACATTTTTTCCACTAAGAACGTTTTCTAAAACTCTAAGACCCCCAAATTTGGAGCATCCTACTTTTACGCAATTCACAGGGTTCAACAAGCAATCGATATTTCACGATCAAGGGTGTAATATTCTTTGTAGTAGCGGTCCTTATATATCGTATTAACAATCGAAATATGTTCAAAAGAAAAAATCTCTATTTGATAGGGCTTCTTCCTATACCTATGAATTTCATTGGACCCAGAAATGATACATTGGAAGAATCCGCCGGGTCTTCCAATATCAATAGGTTGATTGTTTCTCTCCTGTATCTTCCCAAAGGAAAAAAGATCTTTGAGAGTTGCTTCCTGAATCCGAAAGAGAGTACTTGGGTTCTCCCAATAACTAAAAGTGTAGCATGCCCGAATCTAACTCGGGGTTTGCGTTGGTGGAGGAACTGGATCGGAAAAAAGAGGGATTCTAGTTGTAAGATATCTAATGAAACCGTCGCTGGAATTGAGATCTTATTCAAAGAGAAAGATCTCAAATATCTGGAGTTTCTTTTGGTATATTAGATGGATGATCCGATCCGCAAGGACCATGATTGGGAATTGTTTGATCGTATTTCTCTGAGGAAGAGTTGAAATAAAATAAACTTGAATTCGGGACAACTATTCGAAATCTTAGTGAAACACTAGATTTCTTATCTCATGTCTTCTTTTCTTGAAAAAATACCAATTGAAGTGGAGGGCTTCTTCAAACAACAAGGGGCATTGGTATCAAAAGTAACGCCCAATCGAATTGTAAGTAATTATCCTTCGTTCTCTAAATTGAATTGTAATTAAACTCGGCCCAATCTTGCTCACCCAAACGACTAGCAATCTTGCTCAGAGGGACAAGTCCCCATTGATTTACAGGCAGGTTAGGGAAACACACCCATAAAGGCATTACCCTAGGAAAGTCCTGCTGAAAATCAAAGGTTGGAGTCCAAGGTGTCATCATGAGTGGTCTGCTATTCAATGTATTACGGCCCAGAATACAGAATTTCATCCCTATCTTCCATTCTATGGAACTTCACTATGTAATATCCCTCATCATGCCAATAGATTTTAGGTTCAGCAATCCCGTTCCAATTTTTAGCAATGTAATGAGTCATGTAACTGTACGATGGTGCCTCCCCCATAACATATAAAATAAAAGCATTTGTCCATTCCTTTGTCTATTTCTCAATATCTTTGTTCTCAATCATCACTATAGGCTTTCCATCCACAACAGTCGGAGGGATAAAGGTCAGAGACATACCATTAGCAGCACTCCGATTATTTGCAAACAAGCTAGTCCAAGCTCTAGTCTTAGGTTGAGTATCCTGATGTTCCTCTAGTTCTGTCTCATCTTCAGGATTAGTAGGTTGTAGCCCAGTATCTTCACTTTGGTTATTAACCCTAGTGTCAACCGTCGCACTCTTCTCCACAGTCTCTACAATCGGCACGATCGGAGTAGGAACCCTAGCTGGTAAGGGCGTAAGAATCGGCAATGGTAGCTTAGGAATCCTTGAAGGTTGTTCAATCGACACCACAGGTCCAGTCCGAGTCGGAGTCACACCCCCCTTGTGACCCTCCACCCGTTTTACCGTAGAAATAGACGTAGATGCTACTCCCTTTCTCACTATGACGATTGGATCATTCTTCCTAGGTCTTTCCCGATCTCGTTTAGCCATGGCAGAAAAAGGATTGCTATACGTTAGCAAGGCGTACTAAACGTGCGCTTTTAGTAGTAGTATGTCAATTTTCTTTTTATTATCATTCATTTCATGCTTTTATAAATATATAGATCAACTAGTAAAAAATGTAATGAGAAAACTTAACGTAGATGATTTAATTAATTAATTATCAAATGTATATATCAACTTGGTACTTGTGATTTGAGATAACATAAATCTATTCATTAAAGTAACTAACCATAACTTTTTGTTACCAAAAAAAAAAAAAAACTCGCCATATTTTTTGGTAAGAAAATTTAGGCCAGTTCACTATGGTGAGATAATAAATAAAGTTTCAACCACTATATAAAGAATGAATCATAAAAGTAAAAATCAACAACGCATAAAGAATATTGCTTTTAGTTTCAACATGAATAACTTTCATCTCTTTGTGTTTGTTGCTGCTCTTTTCCTTCTCAGTACATCAGTAGAAGTTGCGGCTATCAGAATTGAGAATGTTTCAACCAAATCGTTAAAAATTAAAGAGAATTTTCGGTCTTTGGCGGTACTGAGAGCATCAAAAAACTTTTAAGGCATCCTTGCATGATCTACCTTCGGGGTTTAATCCAACAGGCAACATTTCTCCTCCATCTCATGATACGTCAAAATTCAATATAGCAAAGAGTTAAAATTTGAGAAGAAAACTTCATATGATGTACGAAGCCAATAAGATTTGCATTTTAATAGGGTTGTGATTGTTTCATCACATTCCATTACTACAATACATTTGGTTATATGATATTTTTGTAGCGTTTGACAAGTGATTGTTATTTTCGTACTATTACGAATGTTAACAGAATCAACAATCATTAGAAAAGACCCTAGCAACATATACTGAATACAAAATGGAAACAAATTGATAATTGTAAGGCTAAAAATAGAAAATGATACGAGTATAATAGAAAAGAAGTAAAAAACTTGCTAGGAGTCACAAGGCTTTTGACTAATAATCTAGATAAGTCGGTGAATATTCCCCGAGAGATACGGCGCTTGCCCGTGTACTCTATATTAATGACTTCACCATTTTTATAAAAAAAAATATCGCCTAAATATTATTAAATAACGCATTGGAGTCATAAAATAAAAACTGAAGAAAAATATTTAAGTCATTGAAAATGATGAATGTTAATCCAATTTAGTTAGTCCAATAAAGGAGGAGTTTCTGACTTCGTGCCCCACAAAAGCCAAGTGCATTATATGTTTTCTGAGGACTTATATGAGAATACCATTTAAAAATATTTATCATGTTTGAACCTTTTGGGCTTGTCAAGATTTAGGAATGAAGGAGTTGGCGCTTTAGTTCTAGAAAAATGATATAATTTGGAGGCGCCAATAGGTGGCGAAACCTTTGAATGGTAATTTGGGGATTTTTGTGATATAAATGGGGAAGAAGAAGAAGAAGAAGAAGATGATGATGAAACACCCACAAGTGTAGTTATAGAATGTCACGACCCAACATATATTGGCTGTGAGGGCACTTACACTTAAGCTTGGTAGGCGATTTATTATCCCAATTATAGCAATTAAGCGGAAATTTAAAGTAGAAAGTAACAAGAACTCCATAATAAAATCTGCATTGGAGCCAGACTAAATCAGGAAATAGTTGCTAAAGTAATCTATGAAAATAATGGAGCATTTAATTAGAAAAAAATTGGGATTTGGGGTGGAAACTTAACGATTTTTGAAGATCTGGCAGTGAAAATAATAGAACTTAAAGAAATATCATGAAAATAAAAAATAAAACCATGGGAATGATCTTCAGATAATTCAAGTCAACATAAGGGGGAGAGAATAAGCAGCTAAGAAATATGTTGTGAATTATCATCAGTATGATCCTCAGATAATTCAAGTCAAATGCTGGAAGCATTTGCTGACCTAACTATTCCATATTTCATCTGCAAAATGCTCCTAATGTCTCTAAAGGACAAAGTCTACAGCATGCATGGAGCATGGTAGACCAATCGGTTCCAAATATAATAACCCTTAAAAAGGGCAGGAGCAAATGATCAAAATGATCATAATAAGGAGGCAATGTGCTCTTGAAAAGCCTACGACATAACACTTCATGAAATCTTATGGAAGGTCCAAGTACCTGAAAATAATGAAGTGATGAGATCTTAGTAAGTTATGTCGAATTGCGAACCGATACAAATGATATATCGTCGACGATATCTTTGATACAATATGGCGCGCAATATTGTATAAGCTTGTGTGGATCTGAGTTCAACGTCTCTTAAAGCATGCTGACGTAGAAATAATTACCAAGTGATATAATGCATATTGGTAAGCATAAAGCTAATTGGACCTGCAGTCCAGACATGAGAAGATGTCACGCCATTTAACTACTAAATGGATGTTGTCACAGTCTATATGTCTTACTTGATAAAACTCAAAAATTTCTGAAGGATTCAAAATTCTTGAAGCATATACAAGTTCTTGGGGAACTTGTTCATAATCCTTATACGGATTAAATCAGGTAAGGTGAATATAACTTAATCAACCTTAGTGAATATTCATTGACGGAGGGTACAAAGATGACCCTGTTTACCCTTGTCTCTTTATGATAATCATGATCTTTCATATTATTGTGCTAGTTGATGACTTGGATATTATTGGAACTCTTGAAGAGTTTCCAATGCATTAGATTATCTGCTAAAAGAGGTTGAAATGAGAAATTAAATTGGTCTTGAAGTATCATATCTTTGTGCAATTAATGCATTTAAATATCTTGCTATAATTATGGACATGATATAGTTTTTTACTCCTACATGGAGATATTGAAGTAAGATAAATTGCATCTTGCAAATGAAAGCCCCAACATGAATATGTTTATCCTAACACATATTGTTAAGCTTTTGAATATACGGGTTATTCATATGATCAACGTAAGTGTTCGATCCAAACATGTTATTTATGCCCATGCGTGGTTACTTTCATACCATGTTCCACATGACAAGATAACAACAATTTATAAAGCAAGCCAGGAATGGTCTTGATCTGGTTCCAACAATATTATATGACAACGATGCAACTCTATCAAGAGATGGTGGCATAGGTGATCAACCAGTTCGTTCAAATGATGATTTGAAAGATTTGATCATAAAGGTACTGCCAACCTCAACATACAATAAGTTGATATTCAAGATCGCAGTACATCATCATCAAGGATCAAGCAATGCTTTAATCAGGGGGAGCAAAATACGCGTTGCACTCTTTTTTCCTTACCAAGGTTTTGTCCCATTGGGTTTTCCTGGTAAGGTTTTTAATGAGGCAGCCGGAAATGCGTATTACTAATATGTGTTTTTCCTTCACTAGGATTTTTCTCCTTTGAATTTTTCCTAGTAAGGTTTTAATGAGGCACATTATCTATTAATAAACATCCAAGGGGGAGTGTTATAAACTATTTGTCAAGTTGTATTTTGGATGTATTATTAATGATTATACAACTAGAAGTATAAATTGGATGGTGCTAAACTCATTCTGGATCCTTAGTTCTTTGATGAGATTCAAAAATGAAGAATGAATTTCACAATCATCATTGTTGAACCTTGAAAAAGCTTGAAGAACAAAAAAAATGGGTTTGTCGAAATTCTTGGTTGTTGTACAAATTGATTACTGAGGTTTGGTGATGATGTTGTTGTGAAGTTGTAGTTGAAATTTGAGCTTGATTGGTGCAGATTTGGCTGAGTTTTTGTTGAATTTTGAGACAAAAAATTAGATTTGGAGCTCTTGAAAATGGATGAAAAAATGGGGATAAAGAGCTCTTGAAAATCACCTTTAGAACTAACACATAGCCATTTCGTATAGGATAGAGGCCCTTTTTTTAAGTTCCCACCCACTTGAAGGAGGTGTTCTCACGCCCTCCTCCATGTCAGCACATAAGGTGCAAGAATATACAGAAAAATAAAAAAGTTTAGGGGGTAATAGAAGAGGACCCTAGTAAAGATAAGGTGTGTCGTTGTTTACACTCAATTTTGGCCCTCCACATGTTTAATTAATTAGTCAAGCTTCTTAAATTTTGAAACAAAATAGAATAATCGCTTGCAAAAGCAAAAATATTTTCTTAGTTATTCTCTATATTTTGCCATTTCATTTGGCAAAATACCCTAATAGAAAAATTATATATACATATTTATATATTATTTTCTTAATTACAGAATGTATTTGTCAATGTGAAAATCATGTTAGTCGAAAAAAAATAACGTATGCATTTTTAATTTGTTAGTTTAAAGTCATTCACAGTTTAATATTATACTTAGTCCACATTCGAAAGTAAATATTTTACCTTGGTAAAGTCAAAAAGCTTAGTTAATTGATTACGATAATTAATTCATCTCAAATTTTATTTTAATTCAGGTTAATTGCTAAACACTTGGTTTTTTAATTGAAAACAGTTGATAATAATATGATAAAATGGTTACAATTGTGAGAAAAGGTCATGCTATAAAACTAGCTTAGGCCATACCTTGAATTGGAATTCAACTCTTCTTTTAATCCCAAAAATCTGAGCTAATCAATCCAAATTTACTCCAGCCCACCTGAATTCATTTGATCAGCCCACCCATAACCTCAACCGACCAGGCCCAATTCTGCATTAAACACCCTATCCCCGCTTTCTCCTTCATTTCAACGACCATCCCCAAAACAAGCAAAAACCCTAGTCCTAGCCTAGCCCTAGCCACCGCCCCTATCTTTCCCAATTAGAGCCCGTTTGAATTGGCTTATAAGTTAGTCAAATCAACTAATAAATCATTTTTAATTTATTTGAGTGTTTGACAAAAATAAAAAACAGCTTAAAATAAAGTAAAAAGTGCTTAAAATAAGCAAAAGCTAAGATATTGTTCAACTCCAACTTATTTTTTGGGCTTAAAAGTCATTTTGGGTTGACCAACAACTTTACCCTTTTATGTATTATATTTTCTGTTAATTTCAATATTACGCTTATTTCTAAAAATCATTTAAGCACTTTTATTCAAACAGGTAATTGCTTATTTATAAAATAGGGAAAAGGGTCAAAAATACCCCTCTACTTTGAAAAAAGACTAAAAATATTCTCCGAACTTATTTTGGGTCAAAAATACCCCTCCCGTCCTTAAAGTTTTCAAATATACCCCTGTCTTGACTGAAATTATCCCCCAAAATAATCCGAAATCATCTTTTAATCCTGTTCCATCATTTAAACCCAACCCAACAAAATAATAACCCATAATATCCCCATATTCCCCCAATTCCCTCAAACTTCATACCTACATATTGGGGGATCAGGGGATCTTATGGGTTATTATTTAGTTGGGTCGCGTTTAAATGATAGAGCAGGTTTATAAAAGGATTTCTGTTATTGGGGGCATACTCACACATACGTATATTTGAAAACTTTAAGAATGAGAGGGGTATTTTTTATCCAAAATAAGTTTGGAGAACATTTTTAGCCCTTTTTCCAAAGTAGAGGAATATTTTTGACCCTTTTCCCTATAAAATAACTTTCAGCAGTTAAAAGTACTATAACCACTTATACTTAAAAGCCACTTTTTTTCAGTTAATCCAAACGGTCTCCCTCACAGAGAAAATTATTTGTGCAAAGATAGAATTCCTGGAAAATTCGTCCTCCCAAACTTGTACCATTTGCTTGCCAAAGTCAATTTTCAAAGGCTACTCAAATCTTCTTATCAGAAGATGTATGTAACTCTTGATGGTAATGCCCCCTAACTCGTTGAAATTTTTTGTTTCATGTTACTGCTCATGTACAGAACAATTAATGCTTAACTTGTTTTTCTCATCTTTATTCACTCTCGTGCCTTGCTTCTATTCAAATACTGAATTTCGAGTGTTGCAGTGAAAGCAAGGATTCGTCATCGAAGTAACACTCTTTAATATTGACTCTTTTGATTCTGTTATGGTCCTAGTAATTTGATTAATTTGTACGCGCCTATGTGATTTTTCAATGTGTACGCGCTTTTTTCAGTTTATAAAAATCTTCTTTTTTTTTTTGCCTCTTTGCTTTCTAGTTGCATTGAATGGTAGATAATTTCTCAAGTTATTAGTTTAATGTGATTTTTAAAGTTGATCTGAAGTATGATTATTATTTGTATAAAGATCGAATCATGAATGTCGGGTTGTGCTTGTTAGTTGCTATAAATTTTGAAATCATTTGTTCAAACTCAGTGCCTAATATATAGTTATTTCCTTTTAAAACATGTGGAAAAAAAAAAAGAGAAGGTAAAGTATGAATATTCCTGGAGTTTTGAATCTGCGTCGTGTTAATGTGATTGGTTCTGTTTTTGTTTGAAAGGTTTAGTTTGAGGTCAGTTGCTGTGATTGTCATGTTAAAAGAAATTTCCACTGTGTGAAAGCTTTAGAATGCATAATGAATCTGAAGCTGGAAGTGTTTAAGGACTTAAATCTGTTTCCTACGCCATTGGTATGATTAAAAAAAAAAAAAAAACTTTGTTTCATAAGGTATGTTGAAACTGTTAGTCCTTAAAATCTAGGAGTGAAGTATTGAACAAGAAATTTCCCTTTCATTTATTTTTCTGCTCGTTTTTGGATGCTGAATAAACGACGAGTGTTGATATGTGAGAATATTAGTTCGCTTTCAGTTTACTTCCATGATAGGATCATATTCCTTCCCCCATTGGTTGTGTCATTTCTTTTATTGGTTTTTTTTCCCTTCAGTTTCTTTAACCTAAACGCGGGTGTGTTTAAACACGAGTGTTCGTGGTTGTTTCATCGCAGAAAAATTTAAGTTATTTTGATTTCAATATCAAGTTGTGCTTACTTCCAGCTTTTACATGAAAACAAGTGCAGAAGGATTCTTTAGTTTTACCTGAAAGTGAATATTGACTAATCGTTTCTGTGTGGTTTAAGTTTAGAAACTGTTTGCTGCTACATCCCCTTGATCTCCATTAGCAGAAGTGTTCGAGTATGATTCAAAGTGATTCATAATAATCTTAGCTAATCAATTTCGGGTTTATGCTTCAATACTTAGACTAAAGTTTTGATCTTGAGAATTTGTTCAAGTGAAATAAGTTGATGCAACATCCTCTGATTAAGCTTAGGACTTCCACATTTGCATAATGAATTAGTAATGCTGGCTATTGTGATTTAGAACTGGTCATAACCAAACAAGTTTGGTCTTGGAGTTTAAGTGAACATCTGCATTTCGTTTCCAGAGAAACGAGTTAAACTTGAGAATCTAAGCTCACGTTTCATGGTTGACACATTATAATATTGATTATTTTGTTGGTTTAAAAAACTGCCTTGTTATAGAGATAAGTTTCCAAAATGTTGTTTGCGATTTCCTTCCTCGTCTTATGTTTCTTTTTTCTTTTTCTTTCAGTTCTGTATGTTTCTATCCTCTTGTAGACTAATTTAGTTCTATTTGTTTAAGCTGGATTAGTTCTCTTTCCTAAACCATATATATATGAAGGAAAAAATTAATACTCCTTTACTTGTTCCAACCAACTTTTCTTTAAAATTCGAAAAGAAAGTTTGTTATGAATCCTCTTCCTGTTTTCCTTGTCTTCATAAATTTGAATAAGATGACGATCCCGTATTAAGATTTTCTCTGTTTATAAATTACCCTTAGGTCCAACTGTTACCCCTTTTTTCAACCAACCAAAAAAAAAAGGAGAGAAGATGTTATGTTTAGGTCCAAATATAGATGTTTAAAATCCGATATAGTTGCAATCTCTTGTCTCTCGTGTTCCCTCCAAATCCTCTAGTAATCCAACAACATTTTTAGTTAATTAAGTTTTATCCAGTTCTGTTACTTTAAAGAGATGACTAAGATAAAACCAAGTTCTTGAGTAGAATCAATTAAGGAAGTGAAATTGCAGGGGTGTCCATCTTTGCTATTAACTGGAATGATTTTCGTTCAAATCTTTTGATGACAAGCCTGTTTGTTAAGTGTCTGTCAAACTAGCAAAGGCCTGCATCTAAGGAAGCTTTGTTGTCAAAATTGGTCATATTGGTAAAGATTAGTTGTTTGTGTGTTCTAACAATTAAGGCATGGCTGTATTTTAGTTCTTCTCAATGAAAATTCATCTCTTCCTTCTCCTCCTGTTCTTTTTTTTTTTAACGGAAACCGGGTAGTAATTGGAGCCTTACTCGATTATGATTGTCTGTTTTACTTAAGACTCCTTTTGTTACATGAAATTTACTTTGCGAAATCTGAACTTTTAAAAAACTGATCTGATTGAGTTTAATAATTTCAAGGCGGCACTAGTTAAAATAAGTAATTCTTCCAATGGTGTTAAAGTAGTTTTCACTTTATAGAACCTTGTTATTGTTATAAATAATTATATGTATGTCCATTTATATTGGACTTGGAGTGCAAGTTTCCTTGGCAGCCAAGGAACTTGGCCACCAAGTTTCCTTGGCAGCCAAGGAACTAGACCACCAAGTTTCTTGTTGCTTGGCCATGAAGCTTGTATTTTCTCCTATAAATAGGAGTTCATTTGTAGAAGATAATAGACAATCAGTTTCTCCCTATATACTTCTCTCTGGTGCATTTACTTTATAGTATTTATTTTATAACACGTTATCAGCACGAGACTCTAACCAATTGAGGAATTGGACGCCAAATACGTCCACTAATTAATCTGTCCACAGGTATGATTTGCCATATTAATTTCTTGGTTATTAAAATATTGTGGATGGCCGCGGCTAGCTTTGAAAGTTGAAACTCAGCAATGAAAGTCCACTAGCTATAAATCGGCTTCCACGAGGTAAGTGAAATCATTTCCTTAGCTTTATCTTCGCAAGTGCGTTTTTTATTGCCATGGCTACTGCTGAGTTATTTTATTTAGTATTCCAGTTTTGGAAAATTGACAGTGAAAAAAGGCATCCAATATATTGTTATTGTTGTGTTACGAAGTCCAATGCCAGTGATAATATTTCTTTTCTTAAGTAAATTCATTTATGTCTATAACTATCGGAAGTGGTAATGTTTTCATAGGCTTGTTGTGATTACAACTGAAGATGTGTTAGAGAAAATTTATCTACATCATATGTATGCCTCAATTTGCTCCTGAAGTAGCAATATCTTAAAAGAGGTTATAAACTATATCACAATTTGATATGCTTAAAGCACGTTCAGATGATTATATTTCATTCCTGAAGAATGAGAAAATTTGATAAATGTTAAATACATATTCATTCCTCAAAGTGAATGTAATAGTAGGTAGTAAAGCCTATAAATATGAAACGTGCATTTAATTGTGAAAATATCATGATTCATCTTGGAAGAGTAGAATAATTGAGAAGAAATATTCGAATATTTTACGCTTTACTCCCGAAGTAGTAAACTCAGAAATCTACTCTCGAAGTAGCAAACTCAGAATTTGTTTCCGAAGTAGTTGAACTCTGAAATGTACTCCTGAAGTAGTAAATATTGAAATCAACTCCTGAAGTAGCAAATATTGAAATCTACTCCTGAAGTAGTAAGACCTTGAAATTTACTCTCGAAGTAGTAAGCATTTAAAATTTTCCTAAACTTTACTCCTGAAGTGGTAAAACTTTAAACTTTACTCCTGAAGTAGAAGGAATCGGCAGTATATCTGAGCCAATATCAGAAGCAATGCCTTCTTGTACTTGAGAAAAATAACGAGCTATTGTTGAACGTCGTATAGCAAGCATTTTTGAATTATCAAGGAATGAAAGTAATACATCTCCTGGAGAGATGAAATAACATGGGATATACATGTTGTTTTTGTGGTATGAAATTAAGGCATTTGCAATACGTACATGTCGTACGCGAGAAACATCTTGAATTATTTTATTAAAGTATCATTTTAAAGCAAAAGGATATAAATGCTTTCTACTATAACCACATTGATACATTATGGTTAGTTATTATTGATTTCCTTGAAGGAAATACACATTAATGTATCCCTTTCTGAAGGATGTGATTACCATAAGTTGCCGCTTTGATACAAAATATTCGATGTTAATGACTAATCTCCTTTGAAGGAGATATATGAAATACAGAAGTTTGGAGCTTAACGTTTCCTTTTGTAATTATAGTTTAAAATTGTCTTTAAATTTTCATTTGATTATTTGTTTTCCTTAATGATACCAGTAGTGTCCAGCCAAATTTTCTTTTGTGATACCAGAAGTATCTAAAAAAAAGTATTTGGTAGTGAAAACTAATGATCAAGGACTCCAAAAGAGCTAATTGTTTATCTATAAGTATCATGTAGTGAAAACTAATGATCAAGGGCTCCAGAAGAGCTAATTGTTTATCTATAAGTATCATGACACCAGCAGTGTCCAAATAGTATCTGATTATGATAAATAAATTAAAAGTCTCTCAAAGAGGATATATATGATAACATCATTTGTCCTAGATCGTAATCGTTACGATTGGAACACAGATTATAGTAAACCTGAAGTTTACTAGCAATAAAATTGGTTATCATATTGGGACTATAAATGATTGGAATATTGAATATCTTTAAGTTATTACGGGTAAGAAATACGTATATGAAACGTTACCCGAGCATGATGGATCACATTTCACGATAAACTAGAAGTTTATGACATAAAATCTCATGCAATAGTAAATCAGAAGTTTACTAAAATAAATAGCACTCGTCATGGTAAACTTGAATTTAAAGGTGTATAATTTTATCAGTTGACAAGACCATTTTGGTCTTCCTGATTTAAATCTAATGTGCTAATTGAGTATTCAAAATATATTGAAGAACTAGAAGATTCTTCAAGAATTTGTTTCTGTTGCTTGTTCTCATGATAAGTTGATTACACCAGCTAATGTTGGGACTGAATCCCCTAAAATTCTGGAAAATATAAAAGGTGAATATGGGCCCCTTCACCTGCGATGTGATGTCTTAAATAGATGCATCTATGAGACGGTCACATGTATGTTTATTGTTTACCGGCGCTTGACATTTACGAAGTTGCTTGCTTGATAATTTTCGTAATATGTAATCAAGACAATCATCTTGATAATGTTGGTTTATATCTAAGTTGGTTTGGCATTAGATGCCTCCATAATACAAACTAAACCATTGCTTATGAGAACAGAGTTTCAGATGTTGGTCTGAGATATGATATATTGCATACAACGGCACTTGTATGCTTCAAATCAATAAATTTTGATAAATTCTCCCCTCATATTTGGTTCAGGGTCAGGAACTAGATATTTCCATCTTATAGCGCTTGATGTGTGGAATATGATTAATGAATATACCATAATGCACACAAATGGATTTTTCCAAAGAAAATGGGGACATATGTCACTAAAATAAGGGGGAGAGAATAAGCAGCTAAGAAATATGTTGTGAATTATCATCAGTATGATCCTCAGATAATTCAAGTCAAATCGGAAGCATTTTTCGACCCAACTATTTTATATTTCATCCAATAAAATGCTCTTCATGTCCACGAAGGACGAGTCTACGAGCGTGCGTGGAGCATGGTAGACCAATCGGTTCCAAGTATAATAATCCTTGAAAAGGGGAGGAGCAAATGATCATAATAAGGAGGCAATGTGCTCTTGAAGAGCTATGACATAACACAACGAAACCTCATGAGAGGTTCGGTGTCACTGAAAATAATGAAGTGATGAGATCTCAGTAAGTTATGTCGAATTTCGAACCGATACAAATGATATATCGTCGATTATATTTTTGATACAATATATCCCTCAATATTGTATAAGATTGTAAGGATATGAGTTCTACGTTTCTTAAAGCATGTTGACGTAGAAATAATTACCAAGTGATATGATGCATCTTGGCAAGCGATTGGACCTGTAGTCCAGACATTAGAAGATGTCACAATTTATAATGATGAAGTTGTCACAGCCTATATGGATTACTTGACAAAATTTATATGAAAATTTCTGAAGGATTCAAAATGCCTGAAGCATATACAAATTCTTGGGAAACTTGTTTATAATCCTTAAATGGATTAAATTAATCAAGGTTGATGTACTGAAATCACCTTAATGAATATTTATTGACGAAGGGTATAAATAAGATCATGTTTACCCTTGTCTCTATATGATAATCAGAACCTTTCATATGATTATGCAAGTTGATGACTTGAATATTATTGGAACTCTTGAAGAGTTTCCAAAAGCATTTGATTATATATGCTGAAAGAGGTTGAAATGAGAAAATTGAAATGGTCCCGAAGTACCATATATTTGTGCAGTTGATGCGTTTATATATCTTGCATAACTACGGGCATGATATAATTTACTCCAACATGGAGTTATTGAAATAGCTCAACTGCATATTGCAAATGAAAGCCCTGACATGAATGTATTTGTCCTAACCAATATTGTCAAGTGTTTTAGATATACAGGGCATTCATCTGATCGACATAAGAGTTCAATCCAGATGTGTTATCTATTTCCATGAAGGATTATTGTCATGACAGTCAAATCATAGAAAGACAACAATGATTATGAAGCAAGTCATGGTGTACTTGTCCGATTGCAACAATATTATACGGCGATGATGCAACTCTATCTGAGAAAGAAAGATGCAGATCATCAACCAGTTCGTCAAATGATCATTGACAGATCTAATAAAAGCTCTGTCAATCTCAAGATATGATAAGTTGGTATACAAGATGTGTTACATCATCGTCAAGAATTATGTGATGCTTTAATCAGGGGGAGCAAATATGCGCTATACTCTTTTTCCCTTGACCAAGGTTTTGTCCCATTTGGGTTTTCCTGAAAAGGTTTTTAATGAGGCAGCTCTCAAAGCGTATTACTAAATATGTGTACTCTTTTTCCTTCATTAGGACTTTTTCCCCACAGGGTTTTTCCTAATAAGGTTTTAACGAGGCACATCATCTATTAATGGACATTCAAGGGGAAGTGTTATAAATAATTATATGTATGTCCATTTATATTGGACTTGGAATGCAAGTTTCCTTGGCAGCCAAGGAACTTGGCCACCAAGTTTCTTGTTGCTTGGCCATGAAGCTTGTATTTTCTCCTATAAATAGGAGTTCATTTGTAGAAGATAATAGACAATCAGTTTCTCCCTATATACTTCTCTCTGGTGCATTTACTTTATAATATTTATTTTATAACAGTTATTTATTATTCTCAAAGTTTGATAGTATGTGTTGTTCTCAAGTCAGTTCCTTTTCTTATGTTGTTTTAAAATCAGATTTCCTTTTAATTCAGTGCTTGATTCTGAGATGAAGTTAGTATTAACGCTTTATTATTATACTTGCTAATTATTTCTTTCCTTATTTCTTTGTATGAATTAATATCCAACAATAACTTTAATTTTAAATTAACTCCGCAGAATATCTTCGCTAAATTTCTTACTTATGGTCACCTTGATTTTATTGGCAATCTAAAAGGTCAGTTGGTCAGGTATGCATATATGATTATTCAAAATTCTGAGAATTATTTGCTTATGTTGTGGTTACTCATTTATAATAATATGGAGGGGAATTTTCTTTGTCTAGCCCTAATACAGATTAAATTTATCTTTTTTTCTTAAAACACATTTTTTTTGTTTTGTATATGACTATAATTTCTTACCCAATAGTTGTTAGGTGTTTTGCCCTGATTTTCTTACCAAATTTGAGTTTTACTTTTCTCTTGAAGGAAAGTCAAAGTATTACCATAATTGCTTTTACTTTTCTTGAAAGGAAAATATAATTCTCTTCCATATTTGGATAATTCTTGTCTTGGAGGAAAAGTTTTGTACATCTATATATTGAAGACATCTTTCCCACAACTAGAACACAATAGCATCCATAATGTACTCGTTTAGAGAGTCTTGTTTATGGGGAGATTATTCTCTCCACAGTTTTATATCTTTCTTTATATTAGTTTTCGATATGTAGGTCAATTGACCAAATCATATTATAATATTATGTTTTTTAGTATATTTTCTTTGTTGTCCAATTTATCGTCGTTAAGGTTTGCAATTGTAAGCTTCCGCATGACGCTCTGATTATTTCGATCCCAACAAGTGGTATCAGAGCCGATGGTTCAACCAATGGTTTAGCGGGTTGAAGACAGGTTCATAGCGTGTTCTGATCAAGCTGCAATTGATTTCGCGATAATGAAGATTTTATCTAGGAGTACTACATGTGGAGATGAATTTCAATCATAATTTCAACATTCCTGCTGCTGCATCTTTAAAAATAAAGCAAAATATTTTTAAACTAATTTTTAACCCATAATATTTTTAACCTTATTTTTAACCATGACAAGCAGTAGTAATGAAGATTATGTGAAGAAGCTGGATGAAGTTTTGTTAAGAAAATCCAGGCCAAAAGGGGAGATTTGTTAGGGGCTTTGCCTTGATTTTCTTACTAAATTTGAGTTTTACTTTTCCCTTGAAGGAAAGTCAAAGTATTACCATAATTGCTTTTACTTTTCTTGAAAAGAAAATATAATTATCTTTCATATTTGGCTAATTCTTGTCTTGGAGGAAAAGTTTTGTACATCTATAAATTGAAGACATCCTTCCCACAACTAGAACACAATAGCATCCACAATGTACTCGTTTAGAGAGTCTTGTTTATGGGGAGATTATTCTCTCCACAGTTTTATATCTTTCTTTATATTAGTTTTCGATATGTAGGTCAATTGACCAAATCATATTATAATATTATGCTTTTTAGTATATTTTCTTTGTTGTTCGATTTATCGCCGTTAAGGTTTGCAATTGTAAGCTTCCGCATGACGCCCTGATTATTTCGATAACAACAATATTTGTTGAATATATTCTATATGAATTGCCATTTTTTTGTTACACATTTTTTAACAAATGAAAACTATCAATTTTGTTTATATATTAAGTTATTTCACTACTAAATAAACATGAATTAGCAACCGAAAGTTAGACAGTAAAATTAGTCGTTAATCTTATACCGACGGTTTATCAGAGATTATAAAAATAGTTTGTTGGCTACGAGCAATTAACGGCGAAGTTCGTAGCTAAGTCTAATTTTTCTGTAGTTTTTATTGCCAAATGAAGCACGCTCTTTGATCACGCACCAAGCGCGTATCGTTCGCCTTTTTTACTCTTTAAAATAATTTCCATATAGGGTTAAAATCATAATTTAATTATTTTTCTACTATTTAGGACTTCGAAATCAACTAAACTTTTGGCTATTAAGTCTTTCCTTATTTGAAGGAAATCCTAAAATTTAAGACTTAAAATCAAATAAGATTTTTACCTTATAAAAAAATTACTTATTTGAATTATGTAACATAATTATAATTATTTCCATGTTACTTTTGTTATGGAATGGAAAAAATGAGAGAGAAAATTGAATAGTGAATAAATTATAACTCTTTGTATTGATTCTTGAATTGTTTCTTGCATAGAAAAAATAAAAGACTAGATATCTATTTATAGAGAAATAAAGAGAATAAATTAAAAAAAAAAAAAAATATTTTCCTTATAGATACTAAACTAAAAGGAAACTAAAAATTCTATAATTAATGTAGTAACTAGACTTGGAATGAAACTAAATATTCTAGGATATTCCTAGCAAAAAGGCAAGTACATATTTCTACCACTAATTTAATCATAAAGCGGAAGGAAAGTAAATTTTAACAACTTTTCCTTATATAATACTCAGATATTTAGGACTATTCACTATATAAGATTTTGGAGTCCAAGTGATGATAATAATAGAAAGTATTTAAGTTGCAACTCAATTTTACTTTCACTATGACTCATGTTATCCCTATTGTTCTAATTTAATAAGGGGAAATAATCCATACATACGGCTCACGCATCTAGTTTGCAGCAAATGTAATCCCATTGTATCATCAATATATAGGTAATGTATATATATACGGTCCACGCATATAGTTCGCAGCCGATACAACACACTATATCATCGGTATATAACTAACGTATTTGTTCGGTATAATTATATATAAACATCACATACTTTATATATATAAATATATACCGTAGAACCCTCTTCATTTTCCTCTTTGTCATAGTTAAAATATGTATAACATGAGGTCTAAAAACGTATATACATCATTATAAATTATATATACATCTTTATACACTAATATACATTACATATATATTCTTATACACTATATATAATGTATAAATAATAGTGTGAGACCATTTTTTATTATATTAACGTATTATGACTTTTGCAAAATTTTGTACAAGGATTACCTTTCTAATAAATGAAGTGCGGAGAAGAAAGATAGAGACAAAGCCATTGACTAGTAAAAATAGTCATCACATCAAATGGTGATAAAGATCGAATTGCCTCTCAAAAGCGAGAGAGGTAAAAAAAAAAAATCCACCTTAAAATTCAACCTAGAAAATTCCACGCAATGCACACCAAATGTTTGTTAAAAGTACTAAATAAATCCTTATTTTCATTTACCATTCCATGTTCAATTATATACACCAAGATCGCCCAAAATCAAAGCAAACACAGATTAATCTTATAGTTAACAAAACCCAGTTGGGTTTTTGTAAGAGAAGTCGAAAAACAGCGATAAATATTTCTATTTGGTGTTTATGAATATAGAAAAATAGAGTCTTTGGAGAAGAGAAAACCCCAGAAGTTTTTTGCTAGTTGAAAAAGTTATATGTTATGTTGTTTATTCCAATTTTCTTTTGCTGAAAAAGTCCAAAAGAAAAAAGAAAAAAACCCAGAGGAATCTATTTTCAAGTTGAAACATAGATTAAAAAGAAAGCCTGTGCTGTGAAAATAAAAAAAATCGTAGTGCTTGGTCTAATAAGTGGATAGTTCGGCCAAAATTGGCAAACTAGATACTCCAATGGATACTCACCTTAATTTTGCCTTCATAATTGTAGGATTCTCCAATTATCAACTAGGCGAGTAACTTCTTTTCAAAAGTTTAAACCTTTAATGGTAAACTATCGTACACTATTTCAAAGATGATATTTTCCTCTTGAGCTCATCCAAAGGTTTGTTGTTATCTTGAGTCCCGATCAAATACGGTTATCTACTTTTCTTTTATCATTCATGTTTTACATACTTAAGAACTCTGTAATACTTATACTTCTATTAGTGTTTTCTTTGCCTTTCACTGGTGAATTATTATCCGATATTAGCTTTTGTAGTATTTGTCAGTCTTTTCTGATTATCTCATATGTTTTTTCGTTTTGATAGATCTCCAATGACTGTTCAATTCGGGATACTCGAAAATAGCATTACGATGGATTTTATATTCTTAATAACAAATTGTGTTATTTTAATATATCCTTCATTAGGTTCTTGATCACATTTAGTACTTTGGATGTATCGTAATAGGATGACTTTGTTAAAAGATTTTACTTTCAAATATAATAGGATTCGGATTTTTAATACTCCTTCCGTTTCAATTTATGTGAACCCATTTGACTAAATACGACATTTAAAAGAAAGACTAAGACTGAAACTGGTTGTACCAAAATAAGTTTTAATATTTGTGTTATTGTAAATTATTTCATAAAGTGAATTTGTTTTTAAATTAGGAAAAATGTCATTCATTTTTAGCGATTAAAAAGAAAATAGGTGCTCACATAAATCAAACAGAGTGAAAGAGGAGCTATATTTGAGTTGACTAAAAAATAGATTCGCTTTAAGTAACCAAAAGTCAAGACACATATTTTTTTTCCAACTTCCAACTTTTTCTGAGCTCTTCGCCCTATTTCAACATTTCTTTTCTTTCATCTTATAAATATATATACGATACACACGTGCAATGCACATACGCTAAAATTAGTATGATTAAATAATGAATTGGAGTCATAAGATAAAATTGAAGAAAATATGTAAGTCATTATTATTAAATAATGCATTGGAATGGAGTGATAAAATAAAAATTGAAGAAAAATATGTAATTCATTGAAAATGACGAATGTTAATCCCATTTAGTCAGTCCAATAAAGGAGGAATTTCAGACTTCGTGCCCCACGAAAGCCAAATGCATTACTGTTTTCTGAAGACTTATATGAGATTACCTTATAAAAATTATTAAGTAATTACGTGACCTAATATAGAAAAACAAACGAGTAACACAAAAAAAATATTTGTTACAACTCTTCAAATATCAATCATGTTTGAACCTTTTGGACTTGTAGAGATTTAGGAATGAAGGAGTTGGCGCTATAGTTGTAGAAAATGATATAAATTTGGAGCCAATAGATAACGAAACCTTTGAACGATAACTTGGGGATTTTGGTGATATAAATGGGGAAGAAGAAGATGAATTAGGTGACACACTCATCACTAGTGCAGCCATAGAATGTCACGACCCAACGTATATAGGATGCGAGGGAAGCTACACCTAAGCTCGGTACGTAGGCGATTTATTGTTCCAGTTTTAACAATTAAGCATAAATTTAAAAGGAAAAAAAGACACAAGAACTCCATAATACCATCCAGTAGTCATATTACGGATATACAACCAAAATCTCCCAAAAACTGGAAAGCGCAGTATGAGAGCTTCTAAGATTTTTTATACAAGTCTGAAATCATCAAATACATTGTCTGGAAAGAAAGAAGAGTGAGAAATAACATAGAAAGAAGGAAACTAGCGCCGCGGATCAGCCAGACAGCTCACCACAATATCCCCTCAAGCTAGCAACAGACTCAGGCAGCTCATCGAGCTCCACTCGTACTCGAATCTAAACCTGCTCCCAAAAGGGAGCACGAAGCGTAGTATGAGTACATAAACAAAGCATATCAGTAAGTATTATAGACTGACTTTTCTCAAAGTAAGTAACAAGGTTTGATCGCTGAAAACACTTATGTTAGCACAAGACAACTTTAACATGATCATCAACCAGTATCAATAACAAGACAAGTAAATCAAGTGTCATAGATATATTCCAAGAATTTCAGCTAGGGGACAAATAATGCAATCAAATCAAGCAAATAGAAGTGAATATGATGTAAAACAATGCAAAGCAATGGCCAAATGCAACCGGTATACACACGCTCCGACTATTTAGAGTCATGACTCATGGGAGACTCATGAGGTCCATATACCAGCCTGGAACCATTTCCCCTCTACATACCACTTCGGCGGAACCATTTTCCCTCGGCATGCATACTTCGTCGGAACTATTTTCCTTCGGCATACACGAATATGAAAACTTCTCAATTTAAGTATGAATTTCAATAGATCAAGTCAACTTCCCTGCTGGCCGATAATTATCATGCATCAATATGAGTGGTACGAATATGTAAGAAAACATGTACACAATATAAAATTTACAATTTAACCGAATCATTTATTCTTTAGTGTGCGAGATAATCAGAGTCTAGTATCGTCAATCGACCAATCTAGCAAGGCTGAGCTAACCACGATTAATCAAGCCAACTCATGTGTACAATTCCACAAGTATTCCCAGACAAAGCCAAATAATCACGAAAACAGCCATACAATCAATTTATTACCTATACATGCCACCTAGCATAGGTGCTTGTCACCTTACCTATACGATACCCCCTTGTCCCAAATCTCCGAGTCTAGAAAGTCTAGAATTAACATTCGCCTGGTTAAACTCTTTTAGACTATCTTTGGTAACTTTTATTCGAAATATATGTTTAATTTGCTTACAATAAATATCATTTGATATTCCATTGTCATTTGTATCTCATGTTGTATCAGTGCATGTAATAAGGATGTGTTGATGTTGGCATGCAAAGTCATGATTGTCATATATCTCGTGCATTCTTTAGTTCCTTTTACTTTTAATACTTGTCAAAAAGAATCTGAAAACCCGTCACAAAAATTAGTCAGTTCCTCCAGGACTTGTGCTCAAACATACTGAGGGAAGAAGACTTAGCTAGGTGAACAGAACATTCCTATAATCCTTTACAAGTTTTTCTTTGATGTTATGGAATATCTTGCTGTTCATCTTGTACAAGAAGAATGACTTAGAGAGTCAGTTCAATATAGATAGACGTAACCCTTTGAGAAGTAATTATTTATTTCACTTAATACATAATTTTCCACTTTTTAATCAATGAACGTTCTAATACATGTATGCAGGAATGAGTTTTTGGCTAAGAACATCCCTCAACTACGCCCAAAACTTAAGGCACGTCCTTAAAATATAATTGCGAACTAATTATATTTAGCAAGCTTCATCCTTTTTTTAATCTCTGTTGAAAAACTAACGGATCCACTTCATGAGATAATTTTTTACCATATATCAATACAATCGAAAATTGTTTATCATGCACTTTTTTAAGTGAGATTTTTATGCATAGTGATTAGTGATGATATGGTAATAACGTAATTTATAATAGGCTTATAAGGTACCGGGAAGATGATACGAATATATGAGTGCTCAAGACTAGTAAACTATGTTTCGAAAACAGTCAAAGGTAAATATTATCAATCTAATAAATTAGTTCCTACATCGTAGAGTGAAGCATGATAGTATTTTTTTTTTTTTTTTTTTTAAAAAAAAAGAAGATATTTGTATGTATGTTTATTGTTTCGTAGATTTAATTTTTATTCTTGTAATGGTGTTATAGTAGTGTTGTCAATTTATTCTTGCTAGTTTATTTTTTGGGTTTCATTAGTTTGGTCAATTATAGCTCTTCCAATAATTCTTAGTAGTTGCTATATAGAGCTCTCTGTTAGATGGAAGTACAACAGCGCCCATGGCCTAATGGATAAGGCGCTTGACTTCTAATCAAGCGATTGTGGGTTCGAGTCCCACTGGGCGTGTGACCTTTTTATAGTTTTTTAATATTTATTTTGCACCATATCTGCCGGATTAGGCAGTGGAAGTCTGGAGCACCGTGTCTATCATAGTATTAGCCTATTCATGTAGTTTCTTGCTTTTAATATCTGTTACCATTTGTTGTTTAGTGTGTTTCGGTTATCGCACTATTTCGTTGTTGTTACCGTTATTTTTCTGAATGATTTGTGTTGCTTTCTTTATTAGTTGTCATGTTTGCTTCACTGCCGTATTTTCTTTTTCATAGCTACTTTGATTTGCTACACTTGAACCGAGGGCCTTTTGGAAACAACTTTTCTGCCTCAATGAAGTAGGGGTAAGGTCTGCATACACCCTCCCATTCCAGACTCCATTTGTGGGATTACACAGGGTATGTTGTTGCTTGTTATTGTCATCTATAACTGCTTGATGTTTTAGATATATAGGGACATTCAAACCGACAATGTTATTACTCATAGGATAATTTTGATCTCTGGATTCGATATAGCTATGTTTCTTTTTCATGAAAGAAGAAAAATTAAAGAGAAAGGGTTTGATACAACAGATAGGAAGAAATTACCTACCAAGAAGAAAGATAGATGTTGAGACGCTCAAGCCCGCCTTGCTGCATAAAAATAAGAAAAAGAAGGGGATAAAGACAACTATTGTGGTAAGTCATACTAAAGCATCATGGTTCTTCCTTATTTTGTGCTTGGATATTTTGTGAAGATCAGTTTGACAAATATCAACTCAAACCAATTCGAATATCGTTGACTGTTTTTATAGGAGATTCTTAAGAAATAACTATAACAAATTATTCACTAAAGTCACTTATATGACAAAATTACTCTCTTATATAAGTTATATTCGAGAGTAGGTTCAAAATAGTTCCTTAAGTATGCACTTAACAATTTTGGTCCTTTAAGTTTGCCAAAAGTTAACACTTTTAGTCGCCGTCAAATATTCACCCAACTCTATCTGTTAGATTTGATGGGAACTGTGGAAAATCATAAAACTAGTGAGAACTCACATTTAGAGATACACAATACTAAAAAAAAAGCCAAGTACCTAGGGAAAAAACCGGCGGATGTCCGTCGGTTATAGAGAAAAAACGACGGACTTGATAACATCGAAAAATAGTGTTTTGGAACACAAAAGGGACGTACTCCATCGGTTAGAACCGATGGAGCCCTTCGGCTAAAGTAAAATACACAAATCTCGATTTTAATTGAAAAATCGGTCTAAAAAAAAATACTTGCATTTGTGGTGAAATAAAGAACTTTAAATTACTTGTAGCCTCCATCCCCATCACCCCACACTCCTACCCCTACCCCCTACCCCACCTCCTATAATATTTATTTAGATTATATACAATTATTTTTAGATAAAAAAAATTGTTTTTAGACAAAAAAGTTTACTTACACACCCCACACAAGAAAATAAGTAACCCACTTATTTTTCTGAGAAATAATTTTCCCGGAAACATATTCCTTCGTACCAAGCAGCGTTTGCAAAGGCGTTTTCGGGGCGAGTCCCGGGGCGGGGCGTACCAAAAACGCTCCGGGGCGCAAATGAAAGGCATAGATCCATAGGGCATACGCCTTAGAATCTGTGGCGTAAGTCCCGGGCGCAAAAGCGTAAGCCCCGAGCTTAAAAGCATACGCCCCAGGCGTTAGATTTGATTTTTTTAATTTTAAAAATATAGATTGTGATTTTTATTATTGGTGTAATGATATTTATACATGTTTTCGTGTTGTACT
Organism: Lycium ferocissimum; assembly: GCF_029784015.1. Taxonomy (NCBI): domain Eukaryota; kingdom Viridiplantae; phylum Streptophyta; class Magnoliopsida; order Solanales; family Solanaceae; genus Lycium; species Lycium ferocissimum. The sequence goes on from NC_081351.1 coordinate 18,486,508, forward strand.
GATTTTTCCTAAAATATATAAATAAAGAAAACAACTCTTATAGAAAATAACTGTCATAAATAGTTTTTTAGATGATTATATCTGAAATTGATAGGATAGAGATTTCATAGCACTATCTTCCTGAAGCAACTTTATTCATTTTTTGTCATTGCTCTTACACTTTTTATCCTTCTCCTTCTTTGAAATATATAAACAAAAACCAGTGCAAATATTCGCCGAGGGTGGGAAGGACTAACAGATGTGGAGATTGATGATGAAGTGGATGAAGATTTCATTTTAACGATTATCTAGGCTATTATCATTTTTTGTGTTTTTACCTTTTCTCAAATAATAATTGTAATAATTTTTATATATATATTATTGGTGATTTATTTGAATTTCTTTGCAGAATTTTAATGAAAATTTTACTTTTGCTTATTTTTTTGTAATAAAATTAAAAAAATTGAGATACATGAGACATACGCCCCCTGTCTCGAGCTTACGCAATCGCCCCGTGCTGCATAAAGCGTCTCTCCTCGCCTCAGGCCCCCGCCTCTTAAAACACTGGTACCAAGCACACCCCAAATGTCAAACCCAGAAAAATCACTACCCCACCCCTAAACTTTTATGAGCTAACCGCAAATTAATCATTTTACCATCTCTACTGCTTCAAAGTTACAAATATGGAGCAATGAGCCTATCTATAGCCCTTTCAACCTTACTCCACGGGGAACTATGCAATTCACCATTGCTATGTTTGTATGATGTATCTATGCGGAGGATTTATCTTATATCAATTGGCGGTACAAAAATCATTGCACAATCAACGCACTTCCCTTATTTTCTAAGTGGTCGTTTGATTTAAAATCGAGATATTCTAACATTAGGATTAAAATAAGGACTATAACCTGAATGACATATCTCGCCTTTTGTATGGGATAAGTTATTTAGATCTTTAGTCTTAAAAGTCTTACTCCCTCCGTCGCATGTTACTTGTCTACTTTTACTTTTACACGCCCTTTAAGAAATCATAAATAAAAATGTATTTTTACTACATTACCCATATCTCTCTCCAATTAATTGCACTTTAATCAATATTGATTACTTTAAAAAACAATTAATGTCAAGGGCAAAGTAGAAAAAACTTAATTAATTCTATCTTGATTTTGTAAATGGACAAATATTTTGGGACGAATATTTATAATAATTTGGACTACTAATATGGGACGGAGGGAGTAATTCTAATTCTGATTTTAGCTGATACCTCCAACCAAACATGAGATAAATTTAATTGCAAAATTTATACCAGGAAAACTTACCTAATCCCTTTAGCCAGACAGCCCCTAAGTTTATAAATCAGTTCATGACCTGATAGTTTGAAAATATTTACATGGTCGGTGAAATCCAAAAACCAGATATCAAATCAGAAATGAAGGACGAACAAGTAAATGCATGAGACTAAAATGGCAGGTTATAGCTCATTCCATGAAGTTTTTTAGTGAGCGTTATGGTACTTGTTATCTTTCTCCCAGAGCAAATGCATATGCATGTAGTCTGCAGAAACAGCTGCATCCATTGAAGCTTAATTACTACTACAGAAACTAAAAGGGGGTAGAGAAAATTCCAATAATCATATTAAGAAGCTTAAGAAAGTCACTAATTATGACTTGCTCGCATTTCTTATGCAAGGTAGCGATACAATCGTCTATCTGCATCATCCCTTTCCAAGAAATCTCTCTCGATAAGTGACTCAATCCGTTTCTTGATCTCCCCAGGATTTGCCAGGAAACGAGATTGCAATTGCTTTGTAACTTCAGCAATGATGTTGTTGTGATCTAATACCTTCCTGGATTTCATGATCCTCACTATAGCAGCTTCAATCTGGGGCTTTCTATCCTCTTCAACCCTCTGACGTGTCTCCTGCTTTTCAGGCTCGGATTCCTTCTGCGCAACTACAGTTCCTATCTTCACCTTGTAAGATTTGCTTGTAAATTTGTCGTTGACAAAAAATGCATCATCCTCCCCGATATCCTTACTCATCGGTTCTTTCCGGAGAACGTTCTTTCCCTTAACGCATGCCAGGGACTGCAAGCACCGTTTCAAATCAGATGAAGGGATCTCCGTGGCCAGTTCAATCTCCTTGTACGTTAGCCGATCAGCATTATTAAAGAGCATGAGGACACACATTTGGTAAGTAGAGACATTGAGCTCATGCTTCTGACCCTTTCCAAATGTCGCTTTTAAATCAGCTGTGCCCATGTTAGTCTGCCAGGATAACCTTCGACCCGTGTGGGTCCCAAGGTAATACGACCGGAACTTCTCACACAGAGCTGACAGTTCAGCTGGCAAATTGCAGGTGACACTAGGTTGAGTAGGCCACGATCCCGTCGTGAGAACCTGGACAACCAATGTGGGGCCCGGGCCGTCACCCAATTCAGCACCATACGCTGTATGGAATCCTTGCATCGTGTCCTGAGATGTTTTCATGTCGGTAAACATGCCCTCTAATTTGGAAGTGAATTGATAACCACATTCTGTCTTCAGCTTAACGATCAGACTTCTCTCAGCATCATCGGAAACTGTTTTTCCTGAAAGCAGTCGCTTTGCCAAGTGTTGTTTATAGTACTTCTCAAACACATCTTTTTCTTGCAAGTAACGGAAGAGCATCATCACCTTGTCAAGAATAATTTCAACATCTTCCTCACTGACTCCTTTAAGGCCTTTTCGCAATTTTTCATCCACAAACAATGAAATAAACTCGGGAGAACGGGGATTTAGGTTAATGAAGAATTCAAAAGACGAGTTTAAGGCATTTTGGAAAGTTTTGTCGTTGTTGAATGCCAAGATTATTACGTTATCATATTTATCCTTCTCATTCAAGAGACACTGGACAAATTCGACAGGGTCTTTCAGCTTCTCGGGATCGGTAACGAGCTGTTTACCAATCTCCCTGATGTGAGAAGTCATTACATCTTTTATAGTCGCAAGACCATTCGGAACTCTACGGAATAAGTTGTACATTCTTCTCAAATCCTCATATTTATCATCAAGAAGCATATTCACCAAACCTGAATTTTCCATATGGACGAGCCTAGGCATATGGTTCTCAATCATCTCTTTCTCCACCACATTAGTGACCTTCGCTTCAGTCTTTGGATCCAAGTAGTGCGACACCCTATCAGTTTCTTCGTTTAAACGTTTTTCAGCTTTCTTGAGGTAGTCTCCGCAGTCGCAACATTCAATGAACCTCTGAGACTCGACCCTGTAAAAATCAGCTGATACTTGAAGGAAAGGTTTTTCAAAGTCTTCCTGGTACACAGATGGTCCTAAATCCACTAGCATCTTAATTATATTTCTCATCAGTCCCCGGTTAATTACTTCACCATCCCGTTCTTTGAGTATAAGTCCAAGAAGCATACTCAGGAGTCTCGTCTGAATCTTACTCGAACGTACTATGTTATCCCGCCAAAGATTCAGCCCAAGCTCATGAACAGATGTTTTGTGGGTACTTGGAACAAAGGTCCTGTCCATGTACATCAGAATGTCCCGAATCATTTGCATTGCCTTATTATGATCTGCCCATTGCCTATTCAGCTCTTCCAAGAATAGATCACCTTGAGCGGACTCTATGGATTTAGAGATCTGTTGTAGATGGAAAGTAATTGTAGATACAAGTCCAGAATATAGCTTCTCACCAAATTTGTGTAACACCATATTATAAGCATTTCTGCATTGACAGAAGATAACCAAATATCAGTAAATTGTTTATTCAGTATACAAAAACAAAAAGAGCGTTGGAAACAAAAATGAAGGAAAGTAGAAGGATTCCACAAAGCAACAGATTATTAAGATTGTAAAGGTGCCATTATAAGACTTCTAAACAGAAGAGTCGATGATTCTCAGGATAAGATGAGTGTTAAAAATTAGGCTTTAGGAAAATCTACATCACCCTAAGACATCTAATAACTTTAATTCAGAAGGAAGAATGAAGCGAACAGCAAGAAGAGCCTGATGATATCTCCATGAAAAGAACCAACAGACATCTTCCTCTTTCTTTACCCTCAGTAAAAAACTAAAACATTACATAACCAAACAACCTTTCCAGTTTAAATATCCATTCAAACTGCAGAAAAACAATAAAGACAATGGAATTGGATCCGTTCCCTCTGACAACTTACTTCTACTCTAAGCATTGGATTCCTGACAGATTTTGAATTCTAATGTCATTTAGCTTTTCAAGAAAGAGTCTCAAAAAATCCAATCCTACATGCGGACCTTATTACTCATCTTTATGTATTATTTCTCCTACACTAAATAAGTCACACTAAAGCATCACGAAACCCAACTTGACACATGAGAATTGAGATGTATTCTCATCAGGGCCTAGAGGCCTGGTGGGCTGCAAAATAGGTGCCTGAATATAGTGATATTGCCAGTTTGGACAATATTTGGTTGTAAGTTGAAAAATGCATTTGGAAGCTGATTGAAATTGTGTTTGGACATAAATTTCACTAGGGGAAAACGTTGAAGTTTGTGGGTTGAAATCATTATTTCACCTGGAGACACTCCTCAAACTAGTATTTTTAACTTTAAAATTAAAATTGAAATAATGGACAAAGTTGTGGAGCAAATATGACTTGCAAACAATATGTATGTGCAGACGCCAACTTATAACTCTGAAGGAAATTTCCTTGTTAGCTTTTCTAGTAATGTCATTGAATAACCATTATCAAAGATGAATTGTGAACTTAAGATTATGTTACTTTTAATCTTAAACTCCAGGCCCAATTGGTCTCATTCTAGGATTACTAAACATTTAAATGAATTTTGATGCACCAGATCCATTTCACCCCGAATTTGGTGTGCCAACTAAATGGAATTTGAACGAAATGAAAAAAGGATAAATGACTGAAACACACACTGTAAACCCTTTATATAGAAGAGGAAAAGGTGGCGTAAGATATGACGGCAAGGTTATAGAGGAATGGGAAGAGTTAGTTGGAGGGAAATCTAAGAGGCATTCAGATCAAAGAGTTCAGGAAAAGGCTGAGGATATAAAGGTCATCTCATAGTCTATTCTTGACTCCATCCTTTAACAGATTGAAGATTCTTCTAGCTTGACAAATGAATGAAAACTTGCCATTTCGGCGCATACTGGGATCGCGATATTGAATCGAGAATACCAATCATTACCATAGAAATGGAATCATATTTCATTTTGTAGTCATTGGCCACCAAACAAATCGTACGAGATCATAACTTTTCCCCAAAATATAGTATATTTTAAAGTACTTACCTGCTACAATTGAGACTGTAATCAAACTTTTTTTAGCTTTTGAATTTCTGAATCCAGATATCCCCCATGAAAGCAAAAGATCTGTATAAGATATTATAGTTACACTTACCTCACTGCAATTAGCCCTGATTATGGTTAACTGTGAGATTTAGTCACGTGTTTTTAAAGTGAAAAGCGCAAAAAATGACAAAGGTCAAAAGTGTGAAGTAACTTCTTTGAAGTGAAACACACAATGTACGAAAAACAAAACAAAAATACCAAACTTGTACAGATTCAGCATCATAATCATCAAGTTGTAAAATAACTATTTCAGTTTCTACAAAGTGGTGGTTAGACCGACTTTATTGTACGGAGCGGAGTGTTGGCCAGTCAAGAAATGTCACATTCAGAAGATGAAAGTCGCGGAAATGCGAATGCATGTGTGGATGTGTGGACACACTAGGAGGGATAGAATTAGGAATGAAGATATCCGAGACAAGGTGCGGGAGTGGCATCGGTGGAGGACAAGATGCGGGAAGCGAGGCCGAGATGGTTTGGGCATGTGAAGAGAGAGAGACACGATGCTCCAAAGGCGGAGGTGTGAGAGGTTGGCTATGGATGGTTTCGGCGGAGAGGTAAAGGGAGGCCGAAGAAGTATTGGGAAGAGGTGATTAGACAGATTTGGCACGTCACCACCGAGGACATGACCTTAGATAGGAGGTTGTGGAGGACTCGTATTAGGATGAAGGCAGGTGGCTTACCCTTTCACCATAGTAGTTGCAGTTTTGCTCATTTGTTTATTGCCTTTTGGTTTATGCATTTGATTGCTGCTTATATTTGTTAGGCCGTTGTACTTTGATTATTTTATTTATCTATAGTAGTTAATGCTCCTTTCTTTCCGGACTGTTCTACCATGACTTTCTCGCTTTTGGTATTCGTGTTATTATATTGTTTTCGATATGCTCGGCCCTATCTGACCTTTTGTCTTGTTTTCCTCTTGTCTTCCTCTCTTCTCCTCTCTTGAGCCGAGGGTCTTTCGGAAACAACCGCCCTACCTTTCAAGGTGGGGGTTAAGTCTGCATACACTCTACCCTCCCCAGACCCCACATGGTGGGATTATACTGGGCTTGTTGTTGTTGTTGTTGTTGTAGTATCTAATAAACGATAACATGGACATTAACTCAACTCCTCAGAACTGAGATTCAGAAAACTGACCACTTGTTGAGAGCACTCTTCAAGCGCACACTTCTCTAAAGCACATGGCTACACTCGTAAAGCGATAACCCCTTGTTTCACATCACTAAATTGACCTTATCAGGCAAATACTAATTTATGAGAAAAGTAGTATTGTAAGGACTTGGACTTGATTAGAGTAGAACGGTTTCAGTTCCAAACTCCCTTTTATTAACAAAATCAGTAAGGAAGGAAGGTTGTTTGACAAGATGTGCAGCTTGATGAAAAGAAAACACTGATCTATACAAGCCTATTATGGAATTGATATATATTCCTTCTCATCAATTTTCACATGCTAGATCCGACACAACTCAAAAAATTCAATTACTTGCACCAGTAAGAATAGCATAAAAAGGAAACAAAAATAGCTTTGTCCAATGTAAAGTAAGAATAGCATAAAAAGGAAACAAAAATAGCTTTGTCCAATGTAAAGCTCAAATTCTCTTCATGGTAAAAGCCGTATAACTTTGAGGCTGGTATGTGGTTTGCAAAAGGCCAATACGACAATGAATTTGGTTTGGACAAATTGCCAATACTGCACTCATTTACATGAAAAATCTTAAAAAGCTTTGCTACATATGTCACCATACACAACAGAAGAAGACTAGTGATTACTTTGTTTCTACATTACACCAGCACAGCGGAGTCATTAAAGAATATTAATTTTACTGCTCAAAGTTGTTATGGCATGTGCAATGAATAAGCAGTTTGGCTTATATGAGTATCTGAACCATTTAGTTTCATTTCATTTCTATCTGGTCAGTAAATAGTTTTCTAATTCCATTCTCTCTTATATATAGCACCACCGAGTCAGGCACCTAAAGGGCATGTTTTTGAAGCCTAAAGACAAAAACAGGTTGTCAAATTTTTCATATACCAAAACGGGTTGTTCGAGATTTGTGTTAATGGCGTTCGCCTGTCTAGTAGCGTGTAATTTAATTATTTGTTTTTAACAGTCCGCAAGCCAATGTTCGAACTGCAACATTATTCATTTTATTCTCAAGTCACGAGATCTGTATTTATGCAGGTCTCGTAACTTAAATGAAAAAATTCATCAGATCTCGTGATTTAAAGAAAAAAGCGGCAGATTCAAATGTCAGAGTCCGGTTATTTATAGATGGGGTGGAATTCATCATTAAGAAAATATTGATCTTACTTGTCCATGGTAAAAAAGATAGACCAGCACTGAAGATAGTGCATGGATTCCTTCAAAAAAGAATCAGCATGGATTCCTTCAAAAAAGAATCAGATACTTCTATTTTCATATACTGAATGGCCACTCTAACAAGTAATGAAAAGCCTTCGACGTGATGTCAAATCCCAAGTACTATTAAATACATCATCATACGTGTAGTAAGGACACTATTTGATGTGCCTAGGCACGTCAATTTCTGAAAAATTAAATAAGGTGACATATTTAAAATTTTGCTTTGATTTGACTTGTCCCTGGAAAAAAGAGAGATAAGTCTGATTTGATTTCACACATGTCCATTTATTAAAAATATACATGGATTCCTTCAAAAAGGAATCAGATTCTTCAATTTTCGAGAATTTTAAAAAAAAAAAAAAAAGGACTCCCTTGGCAGTTGGCAAATGTGCAGCGAACTGTAACAGAACCTTGTCAATTCGCAAATTCAAAATGTGATGCCAAATTTTTGGGGTGGGGCACCAAAATTCAAGACTATAAAGTATTCTAGTCGGCCATTGTTATCTTCAGGTGAAATAAGCGTTTTACAACCTATTTACTAAAAGCAATGTCGAACAATAATGAGAACACTGCTGGAAGCTCTTCCTCATGCGAAACACAAAATACATCACCCTTTACTTGGGCATTCCCGGAAAATAGGAATGACAGCCCAGATTCAGAGTCACCCAACAACTAAGGCTCGGCATTAAATACAAAGAACCGAATTACCGAACCGAACCGGGATCTTTGGTAATTCAATATCCAGTATGGTATTCGGGAGTAAAATTTCAAAATTACAGTATTCGGGTTCAGTACGAGATATTAATACCATTCGGTATTCGGTATTTACCGAATACCGAATTATTTATTGAATAAAGGTCCACCCCTAGTTATAACCCGATATCTAACATGCCCATCAATAGACAATAGTCAGCCTAAAGACAATAAACCGATCTTATCTGAGTATAGCCCCTCACGCAGTCCAAAACAGTCCCTCACAAAGTCACCTCTTTGAGTATCAACTTAGGGCAGAGAATCATCTCTCCACTTAGGCCAAAGAATACCGTTGGAGTTGATTCTGATTTTTAGCTAGCTAGGTTCATACATCATTGCTTAGTCTTCCTTTGCCTAGTTTGAAATTGTTTTTCTTATGTTCTCTTCTCTGCTTTCACCTTTGTATTATGGAGTATCTATTCGTAAGCATATATTTTATGCAAGAAACTTTTGGTTATTGGTATACCGTGCCTCCACATCGAAAGACAGAAATAATTGAAGGAACGGTATTAAATTTATAATACAGTTGACTCCAACATCAATACAGCATTACCGAATACCATACCAAACCGAAGTTTGATTTACAGATTACCGAACCGAGCTTTTTTCGGTTTGGTATTTGGTATTTACTTTTAACTACCGATTACCGAATTACCGATCCTGAACTTCGAAAATACCGAACCGAATACCGAACACCCACCCTACCAACAATGATGTTGGATCATGGGATCCATATGATTTTGAGATGGACATGTACAACCCTCACATGCTTGACGAACAAAATATGATTTTCTGATGGTGCAAGAATCAGATCCACGTGAGTACTACTGTGGACTCAGACGTGAATCGGATTACAGGTACGATGAGTCATATCGCCTCGGAGCTTGAGGCATTGAGGGCACCCATACCACTTCGATTCTCTATGTGGTTGGAGCACCAAGACAAAGAAGATTACGAGGTAGCTGTCAAACAAATTCGAAAGGAGAATAATAGAATGCTGACGTAGGTACTATATCCTTAAGCTCGCTGAAGCACAAGCTGCAGCAACAAATCGCACACTAATGGCATCGGAAAGGGCAAGTGCTTTAGCACACGAACTCTACAAATCGGAGGATGACATGCCTAACGAACGTCCTTAGTCCAACTATGTGACGTGTTTTTGTTTTCTCGAAAATTGAAAAATCTGATTCTTTTTTGAAGGAATCAATGTATATTTTCAATAAATGGACATACGTGAAATCAAATCAGACTTATCTCTCTTTTTTCCATGGACAAGCCAAATCAAAGCAGAATTTTAAATAGGTCACCTTATTTAATTTTTCAGAAATTGACGTGCCTAGGCACATCAAATAATGTCCTTATTACAGGCTTTTTCAAATATATGATGATGTATTTAATAGTACTTGGGATTTGACATCACGTCGAAGGCTTTTCATTACTTGTTAGAGTGACCATTCGATAAATGAAAATAGAAGTATCTGATTCTTTTTTGAAGGAATCTATGACTATTTTCAGTGCCGGTCTATCTTTTTTTACCATGAACAAGTCAAATCAATATTTTCTTAATGACGAATTCCAACCCCATCTATAAATAACCGGACTCCTTCAATGAAATTGGATATCGTCTGGCAATTACCACCGAAAGTTCGGGATCACTTGTGGTCATTGTACTCCTTAAGACGAGTCGCAGACGATCATATTTTAGGGAAATTGGAAAAAAAAATCATACTTCAGGGCAGCTGTTGTATCTAACCGAACCTGCTTCATACACAACTTCACCACCCCAAAATAAGTTAACTCATACATGAATTTCCGTCATTTTCTTTTTGAGATGGACACAAAAATGGCGAAGTTAATTGCTCTTAAACAAGGGATGTGTTATATACTTTTTTTGATATGAACACAAAAACGGCGGAGTAAAGTGCTCTGAAACAAGGGATGTGCCATATATTTATAGCGAACTACGAACTGTACAAAGTCACGATTCGATATCTGTGAACCGAACTGTACAATTTGAAAGAAAATTATTGATATTGATATGACCAAACAATGCTTTGCACAAATGGCTTTAATATTGATATGCCCAAACAATACTTTGCACAGATGCTGACATTTGAATCTGCAACTTTTTTCTTTAAGTTACGAGATCTGACGATTTTATTTAAATCAGTAGACCTGAATAAAAACAGATCTCGTAACTTGGGAATAAAAAGAATAATGTTGCAGTTCAAAGCCTGCAAACTGTTATAAAAAAATAAAAAATAAAAATTACAGTACGCTATTTGACAGGCGAACTTTAATTAATTAATATTTTTTAAATGCTGCAAACGACGTTTACAGAGGCCGTGAAAAACAGTTGCAGTTCGCAACACAAATCTCGAAAAACCCGTTGTGGTATACAAAAGATTTGACAAATCATTTTTGTCTTTAAGCTTCCAAAACATGCCATTTAGGCGCCGGACTCTAGTTCCACCACTGTGCAATGCTATATGTGGTATTTCTAGCACCATTACAGTCTAAAGCTTCAAGAACATCACCCTTTCTGGCTCCACAGCATAGTTACAAAGTTCGACAAATCTCCTATGGTTAGCTGGCACATGGTTTGGAACTCGGTTGATAATGGGCCGGCCCCTCTATCCTTCTCCGCTTAAATAGCAGGCTATTGTCTCAGGCTTGTGATGTGCGGCTACCCAAACATCATGTACTGCACTCTACCGCTAAACCAAAGTTTTTTGTTCTGTTCAAATTAATATTTTGTTACTCTTTTTTAACAACTAAATTTTCTAGTATAACGAATATTTGTAACCTCACATTAGGGGCTACATTTCCATTTAGAAAATGGCACATCTTAGCTACAGTTAAAGCTAATATTATCACCAAGGTAACCCCAGAACAGATTACTTAAGCTCCTATAGGCTCAAAACATCTTTTGAAAAAAACAAATGGAAAAACTTGACTAGGTCAAGTATCAATGGCTGGCTACAAGTTTTAGAATCATTTAATGAGCGATAGTATATATCCATCCTTAAAAATATTAAATCAGGCATATTGAGGTATTAAATACGCAGAATGGATTTTATAGAAATTCTTCAAATTACATCTTCCAATAAGAACAATATTTGGAATATCTATATAGGGAACTATACTAAACACAACTGACGTTGACATCAAATTGTGTTAGGAGATACTATATCCTTTTCCTAGAAAACTGACTAGTTGAATAATGACATGACACATGCACACATGAAATGGATTGCTGCTTTATATATACTGTTAGTATAATAGACTTGTACCCAAGCAGTGGCGGAGTCAAGATTTTCACTAAGGGGGTTCAAAAATATAAAAGAGTAAGAAATGAGGAAGCGAAGGGGGTTCAACATCTACTATTTATATATAAAAAATAATTTTAACCTTGTGTATATATGGTAATTTTTTGCCGAAGGGGGTTCGGGTGAACACCCTGGCCACCACTTGGCTCCGCCCCTGTATACAAGAGTGGCTGTTACGTAATTACTTAATCAAGGTCCGGTTTATCATACTGAAGAATATATAGAAAGGTATAACAGATCCTAGATTTCATGTAACCTACGGTATCTTAAACACAACCAAGATGTCAAATAACCTTTCTTTTAGGATAAGGACAGAGCTCAAGCAAATTTGTTAACAGGCAAAAAGTAAGTACATACCAATCAAGAAGACAAGCAAGCATTTCCTGTTCACGGTTTCATTACTACCTAATAATTTAGCTTGTTTCGGACATAGGGAAAGCATTAAATGAATTTATATATTTTCTCCATTTTCTTGGTCTTGAAGAAACTTAAGTTACTCACAAATAAGGAAACTGAATATGCAGACTAGGTACTAGTCTTTCGCTGGTATAACTAACTCGTGCTTACTAATTCAACCCAAATCAATCAACTATGCATCAATCCCAAGCTAGCTGGAGTTTTCTTTTCAATTCTCACTCAGGAGTCGGGACTATTTCATTCCCATACATTTAACACTACATAGGGGTGCCAGTATAGTGATTGGCGGGTTCAGTATTTGAACTTTATGATTTCTGAATTGTAGGACAGTGACCTCAAGTGCTAGTAACTGGGTTCTAAATTTAATTTTTTGTCGACATTTAGTTGATTTCACTTTTTTGAGCCGAGGGTCAATCGAAAACAGACTCTCTACCTCACAATGGTAGGGATAAGGTCTGCGTAAATCCTACAACCCCCCCCCCCCAAACCCCGGCCCCACTTTTGGGATTACACTTTGTATGTTGTTGTTGATATTTAGCGGATTTCTTAACACCTATACAAAATTTGAGTCGGCCTATGTTACTCGGACTTTTCATAAATGTCGACAGGTGCGTGTGGATTCTCCAAAAGTAGTGCATTTTTGGATAATCCGACATTTTTGGAAAGTCTGAACAACATAGGTCAAAGCTACTAGCTTCGGCCGAACCTGTAACTTGAAGCCTACCTCACCTTGAGTGCTTGCCTTTTGTGGTGGACATGCCCAACTAATAATTAGTGGATTCATCAAAGTTATAAGTAATACTATTCATATGCTAGCAGTCAAATTAAATCTATCCATATAGGGAAAAAAGTACTAAAAAGGAAATGAATTGGACCTGTAAAGCTCTTCAAAACTAAGTCCACTAGCATTGTGATTGTAAATCTCATGAATAGCATGCTCCAGTATTTTCCAAGTCTTATCTGCATATTTTGGATCAACCACTACTTTGTGCTTAAATGCCTCTATTTGAAAATTCCTCTTTTTCTGATTACTACTCATCCTAGTATATCAATTTGTATCAACAAAAAAAAAAAACTGAATTTTTAAGACTATAATGATGAATCTAACAGTTCTTGATAGAATTTAACGAGTGCAAAATGAGAAAAGAAAACCCTTTTTCTAGAACATTAGTACAAACAAAGAAGAAGAAAGAAAAAAAAAAAGCTTTTAAAATAAAGATCAACAAAGGTTGAGATTTGTAAAGAAATCAAGAAAATAAGCACTGGGGTTTTGAAAATGGTGAAAATGAGATTAAAGATTTCATTTTTATTGGAAATTTATACAACCCCAAGAAGAAGAAAATCAAGAAAACAGATAACTTAGATTTTAGAGCTAATGTTTTATTGAAGAAAGTTGAGATTTTTAAAAGCACAAAAATTGGGGACTTATTAGGGTTATGAAAATAGTAAGGAGGAAGAAGAATCAAAGAGCAAGATTGAGTTATAAGTAAAAGTAATCCACCTAATTGGGTTAAGATTTTTGGAGGAAAACTTGAAATAGAAGAAAAGGTATATTTTTAGATAACTATGGGCTGCAGTATTTTGCTTTACATATTTATCTCAAATTATATTTTGCTTAGACTCAGATGGTTCGGATATGTGCAGAGAAGATCCACGAATGTTCAGTGCGGAGGTGTGAGAGATTGGCTGGCTATGGACGACTTCTGGAGAAATATATGTAGGCAGAAAAATATTAGGGAGATGTGATTAGATAAGATATGGTGCACTTATGGCTTACCAAAGACATAAACTTATATAAAAGGTTGTGAAGAATTGAATTAGGGCAGAAGGTTAATAGCTATTATAGTATTATATCGTTTAACTAGAAAAATAGAGAGTATATTATCGTAAAAATCATGCTCCCAATTCATGAACTTTAATTCCTAGCTACCTCTTTATTATTAATTAATAGTAGAAATGACATCTGGTAGCAATCTTTAATGGTGCAATTTATAATACAAGATGATGAAAGCACGTGCTAGAACGAGCCCAACACAAAAAATAATATCAAAGTTTTTTTTAATCTGTCTTTAAAAGAATAATATATTTTTATATTTAGAAATCATTTAACTTGAAACTTTTCCTTTTAAATTTAATGAAATGATTTAAATCCACACAAATATCTATGACTTATTTTAGACCACAAGTTTCAAAGATCTTTCCTTTCTTTTTAAAATTTCGTGCATAATCAAATTATGTCACATAAATTAGGACAGAGAGAGTACCTTTTAGTAATATAATTATGAAATTTTTATTATAGAAAGTATTATAATTCAATTAATTGAAAATATCAATAAATTATTTTGGGAAAATACATAAACCAACCCCCCCCCCAATGTATACTCGGATTGATTATAATGCACCCAACCTTTGCAAGCTACCTATTACCCCCTAGCCTTATTTTTTCTATATTTTTGTACCTTTTTTTGGCTGACGTGGCAAAAAAAAAAATTGAGGCCCATAAGCATTGGACGATGTGCACACTCTCCGCCACATTGGTGCCACGCTGCTGCCACGTCACTGTCACTTTTTCTTTCTTTTTTTCATTTGATTTTTTTTTTTTATTAATTATATTTACACTAATTAACCATTAATTTTGTCTTCTTCATCATTAAACCCTTCTTCTTCTTCTTCTTCATTTCAAGAAATCCATCAACCCATTTTCTTCCTCCATTAACACACACACACTTCAACCCACTTTCTTTCTCCATTAACAACACACATTCAACCTATTTTCTTTCTCCATTAACACACACATTCAACCCATTTTCTTCCTCCATTAACACACATTCAATTTAATCATCAATCATAAAGAGCTTATTTTCAAGAAACATTCAACCCATTTTCTTCCTCCAGTAAATTCTTCAATCCATTTTCTTTCTCCATTAACAAACATATTCAATTTCATCATAACCCCCCCCCCCCCCTTCTTCTTCTTCTTCTTCTTCTTCTTCTTCTTCATTTCGTGCCGTCCCCGCCCCCCGCCCCCGCAAAACTCAAGGAGCTGCTGCTGCTACCCCCAACCCGCTCCTCTTGCCCCACCTATTTGAAGAAATTGCCATTTTCACCAATTTGAAGAAATTGCCATTTGAAGGACAAACTGTGCAATTTCTTCCTTTCTGGGCTATGTTCAATCATGGACTGGAATTTAACAACAATAGAAATTGTTGTTTGTTAAATTTCATGAAAATTGTCCAATCCGCTCCTCTTACCATTTGTTAAATTTTATGAAAATTCATGGGGAATGGAATTTAATAACAATGTAGAAATTGCACGAACTGCCCATGATTTCACGAACTGGGCTATGTTCAATCATGGCGGCGTCGGTGGCAGCGGTGTGGTGGAGGCGGTGGGGGTGGTTGAGGAGAAAGAAGAACAAAGAGAAAAAAGGAGAAAGAAGAAGAAAGAGAAAAAAATGGGTTTTTTAAAAAAAAATTATTTTTTTATAAAAATATAAAAACTATTTTTACCGTTTTCACTCGGTATTAATTTTTTTTTTTTACCACGTCAGATAAAAAAGGTACAAAAATATAGAAAAAATAAGACCAGGGGGTAATAGGTCCCCCGCAAAGGTTGGGTGCATCATAATTAATTCGAGTATACGTTGGGGTTTTTTTTATGTATTCTCCCAATTATTTTACTTAATCCGCTTTTCCCATATATGACTTTCCTGGTTTGGTTCTCCAATTGAAAGATTTGAAATTACACCTTCTCCTACTGAGTTTCATGTCATCATCTCTTTCTACTCAACAACACTGAATAGCACTTTCATGTGTTAGCATATTGTAATCTTAAATTTTTAAGTATAGACCAACTTCATCATTTTAAGAAAATATGTATATACGTTTCTTGACCGTTTATATTTCGTCTTCTTGATGTTATTCCTCATTATTTGTGCGAGACGTATGTGTCTAAACTTATACCCAAAGGTATAAGTTTTAAATCTTTTGATTTTATGACTTCTTTAGCGGTTTTTCTGTTCAATTTAAATCGTCATTTCTTTTTTCATAAATTTCTCTTCTTTAAATTTTTTCTAAGCGTACTTTTACCATTTTCTGAATTTATTATCATTATTTAAATGTCCTTTTTTTTTTTTTTTTTTTTTTTTTTTTTTTTTTACAATTGTCTCATAGTTGTTCATGTGAATCCCACCTTATTTTTTTTAATTCTACTATTGTAGAATAGTGGGCTCCATCTTAATTTTTTATTTTTATTTTAACTATATAGAAGAGTGGGTGGACGACGATCCAACCCACTCTTCTAATATAGTAGAAATAATCACAATTTATAATATATTTAAAATATATTCGTTACTAATTGTAACATTTTCTTTCTTCTCGTCCTTCTCCTCCCCCTACTATAATGTAGTAATTTCTATCCTAACTTATGTGTTTTCATGTCTTTTCACCTATATTTTTCCTCCTACTATATTTTATATTAATAAATTCATTAAATATGTACAAATATAATTTAGAATTTAGTTACTAAACATCGGATATCGGATATTCTAAAATTTAAACTCACAAAATTTATATTCTGATTTCCGTGCAATTTCTAAAACATAAAATAGCTTCTAGAATGTTTCGAACTCTTAAAAATGCAAAAAGATAATCCCCTTGAAATTTTTAATATACAAATTTTCCCTCTAAGATTTAACAAAAAAGACGATATGCATCGCGACTAAAATACACATCAAGATAATGCTTTAAATGAGAAGCATTAACAACACCATCAGAGTGGCGCAGCGGAAGCGTGGTGGGC
Source organism: Lycium ferocissimum (assembly GCF_029784015.1). Taxonomy (NCBI): domain Eukaryota; kingdom Viridiplantae; phylum Streptophyta; class Magnoliopsida; order Solanales; family Solanaceae; genus Lycium; species Lycium ferocissimum. The sequence goes on from NC_081351.1 coordinate 18,503,501, forward strand.
CCATAACCCACAGGTCCCAGGATCGAACCTGGCTCTGATATTGCAACTTTTTTTTCCTTCCAAATTTCTTTTTTTTTTTTTCCTTACAAAAATTGAACTAGCGTTATATTCAAGCACCGCTGCTAACATGGGAGTGTACTGTATATATATTCTGGACTTCTCTAATTCGTTCAACTAAACATTGTTTTCCTAGTACATCATATCATAGTACTGTAAAAAAAAAAAAAAAAAACATTCTTGTACTTATTCTAAGATTTATTTTGTCAACATGACTGAAGATTCTTGTAGTGATTATCCTCTCTTTGGTGGTGCTATTTCCACTATTTTCCCTAGACGTTTCCAGGTTTCTTCTTTTTTCTTACTAATTTTCTTTAGTTATTGATAATTTTATATGATTTTGGCAATTGCCAATGAAGTGAAAGTGTTAAGGGTGTTCTTGAATTTCATTTGTTTTTGCAGGATGTTAGTAATGTGCGTCAAGTTCCTGATCATCAGGTTTGTTGCTTTCTTTCTTTTTATTACTCCCTCCGTCCAAAAAGATGACTTGCCACAGAAATAAAGAAAGAATTTTGAAATGTGTGGTCCAAAACAAGCCATAGGTATTTGTGTGGTTGTAATTAAGTTGTTTCTAAATATAAAAATGTGTCAATCTTTTGGGACAAATTAAAAAGGATAGGAATACAACCTTTTTGGGACGGAGGGAGTACTTTTTGGTCGAATTAGAGACACCCCATTTGGAATTTTACTTGTAAAAGTTTAATCTTGGATGAAATTTCTGGATTTTTTTTCTTGTGTTCCTTTTTATGTTTTGTTCAAATTTGTTTAAATTATACTCCCTCCGTGCCAAAATAAGTGTTGCGTTTCCCTTTTCAGAGTCAGTTTGACTGATATTTGAAGCTAAATTGGATTACATCAAACTCATATATTAAAATTAGAATTTAGATATTCAAAACTATATGAACAGTAGTCTTAGTTGCAATTCTTCTCATGTTAATATGTTGAAAAACAATTCAAAATTCACAAGTTTGAATCTCGAGAAGCGAATTTAGGACGGAGGGAGTACGAGGTTTGTTGCCTTTGTTTATAAAAGTTTAATCTTGGAAAAAAGAATGGATTTTTAAAATAATTTTTGGATAGTGTTTTATTGTTTTTTTTTTTTTTTTTTTTTTTTTTTTGCTTTCTAATCTTCTGTTCAAATTTGTTGTACTTTGATTGTTTGAATTGCAGGAAGTGTTTGTGGACCCTGCACGTGATGAGAGTTTGATAATTGAGCTTCTGGATCTGAAGGTGGATGTAGCAGACAGTGGAAGTGCCACCTGGTTTCTTCAAGACCTTGCCAATGAACAAGATGCTGAAGGAACTACAGTAAGCTCTTTCTTTTTCTGATAAATTCTTTGGGGATAACTTAATTTTTGTTCTCTTTATTCTGCTTTTGGAGGTGCTGAATAATGCATATATGAATGAACGACCGCACACCGACAACTGTCATTCTTTGAATTGTTCTTGTTTCTTTGGATTGCACAGATAAGTTCACATTGAGCATAATGGGCACAAAGAATTTATATAGCCAATCAAATTAATTTTTGATTGAAGCACGGTCGATTGATTGATTGAACAAATAGCATGGAGCAAGGGTTTTATCAAAAAAGTAAAGTAGTTTTAATGGAACAAGGAGGGACTGAAAAACTGAATGAGTTAGGTGGAACATAATTTGTATCATTTGTTTGGCATTAAAAACTAGCATATTGTGACTCTTGTCCCTTCAGATTCCAACTCAGGCATTGCTAGTCTGTTTTGAAACACTGATCCATAGAGGGCAGAGTGAAATGATTCTTTTTTTTTTTAAATGGTAAGTACGGCCGATTAAAATGAAATTTATCCTCTTTTTTCCAATTAAGCGGTCCTAGTAATACCAGGAAGAAAGCTACTTAAGAAAAAACCCACTACTTCCAGCTGAAATCAACATTTGCCTTCTTTTTTTTTTTTTTTTTTTTTTTTTTTTTTTTTTGGTTGGGCACTGCTTCCCCCTAGAGTGCTCTGTGTTTCACAGTCTCAACTTATATTGAAAGAAAGAATACATTGAACCTCTGAGGGCTGGTCTATATATCTCTAACATCATCTTTCTCATATGAATAATGCATCTTTCCTAGAGCTTAAGCTAATTAGTGATTTTAAACTGAATTATCTATACAATGTTGCTAGTCAGTTTTGTACTGATGGTACTAAATTAGTGGATCTCCTCCTTATATCTCTGTTTAGTTCTTTATTTTCATTTCCAGCTTTTTCAAAAGAATTTTATGATTTTAAGTTGTTTAATGTCACTATTCCGGTATTATCCCCTTTTCTTGGGTTAATGTAATCAAGTACTCTCAGAGGAGTTTTTCTTCAAGATCCAGTAGTACCTTGCCGACTAATTGCTCTTGTATTTACAATCATTAAATGAGAAGTTTTTACATGAAATGTGAGATATTGAACTTTTGCATTTTCTCTGAAGCACTTGCAGTTCAATAATTGGTTAAGCCCAAATCATTTATTAGTTATTCGGTTACATAGCAAGCATCTCAGATATTATCTTGTTGATCTTTTCAGTTTATATCTACAGATCACTGAGCAGTCAGCAGTATTTGAGGCCCCTGGATTGTGCTATAGAAACACGCCTGCTGTCATCACCACTGCTGTTGGTCAAATGGTATGTTGGTGTTTTTTTTAAGTTAAAATGATATGTTAGTGTTATTTTACAAGTGTTCGGCATTTATGTATGATCTCAACTTTCAATTGGTATCTTATTTGTATGGATCTTCATGTGTATGACATAGTTTTGATGGAACAAAAGCTCTTTTAATCTCTCATCGGAATTTGGGAAGTTATATACCATTAGGCGGTAGATTCATGTTTGCGTAATGACTATTTAGCCTCCCTAAGGACACCTCCATTCTCTTTAAATTCCATAGTTTGTGCTCCTGTATGAAATAGTTTTCTTGCAAAGTTGGTAGATCCATGTGTATAAGTTTCTGAAAACTATGACTCATGACTTGAATTTGCTTTGACTACAACTGGTAGATGAGCCTGGTCCCTTTATCAGCTCCCCATTTTGGTCTTCTTTTATTTATTTTTTACATGTAATAGATTCATTAAGTGACCTCACATGAAGTTTTTAGGAATGATGCTCCTCTATCATGTTATATGACAGATGTTCAGAAATGCATGTTCCAGAAGAGGATTTAGTTTCTAGCCACATACTTCCCTCTCTTTCTTTTTTTCAACTTTTAACAAGTCAATACTTTAGTAAAGCTAAAGTATCTTTCTTCTTCATTTGCATGAAATGGTTTTCTGGAGAAACGAAAGTAGATGTGAAGATTGTTAGAAATTTTCAACTAGGATGAGAGTCATCAACATGCTAGCCAGCTAGTGTTATAAAATTTCATAAATTGCTTTTATTAGTTGATAAAATTTATCATTTCATGTTGTCAAGCTAATCCCGATCAACCTTATTCAATTCGTAGGCAGTTTCTAAGGGAAGACAAGGGAGGGAAGCACAGAATTTAGTTAAGGTAAGTTTGTAAATTCCCTTTCGGCCCCCTTACCTGTTCCCGTCAAGATGAGATCTAATCTTATATATCCCATTCAGGTTTACCTGGCAAACATTCGCCTTAAGGAAGTTGGGACGGATGTTCTGATAACTGCATATGAGCCTCTAGTAATTAAGTAAGTTGGGACGATAACTCACAGTTTACCACTGCTATTCTCAAAGCTATACAGTCAAGTGCTTAACATTTTCTTTGTTTACCTTTTTGATTGTAGCCCCTCGAGTGAGAGTGCTACTGCAGTCGGGGCAGGCGTGGCTGTACCTGCTGCACATTCTGGAGTTATGCCAATGTCTGAGGTTTTTAAACTTGCAGTGTCTAGTTTCAGAGTGCATGACTGGAGTCTCTTTGGCTCTGCTGCTGCCTGAGTTGTAGAACGACGATAATCTGGCATCCCTTGGTTGATTATTGGTCCATTTTTTAGGAGTCTGATCTTTTTTCTTTTCTTTCCTATCCCATTAGGGAGGGTATGGAGGTCGATGATTAGGGTAGAAAGTTAGTATGTAGTCGAGCGTTGTCTAGTTTTCCTTATCAATTATTATTATTACTCTCCTATTACCTTATTTTTATTATCACCTATTGTTTCCTTTCGCTTCGGTTGTCGTATTATCTGCTGTTTTCGGTTCTTTTCTCCATTATTTTAACTTCTTCACTGTTGTATTTCTTTTTCAAACCCGCTTTGAATTGTTTTCCATTATTTTAGCTTCTTCACTGTTGTATTTCTTTTTCAAACCCGCTTTGAATTGTTTTACTTGAGCCGAGGGACTTTCGGAGACAGCCTCTTACTTCACAACATAGGGGTAAGGTCTGTGTACACGCCACCCTCTCCACCTCTCTAGACCCCACTAGTGAAATTACCCTGGGTATGTTGTTGTTGTGTTGTGTCCCGTTAGTTGCTTAGATGGTTCCTGTTTTAGGGGACCGAGGGATGTAGAAAGTGGTTTGTTGCAGAATTTCTGTTTTTCAACTTTTATTCTGGATTTTGTGTACTATATGCTGCAGTCTCTTTGCTTTCCTTGGATAAAAACAGCAGCCAAGTGCACCATCTGCAATTTGTTGAGACTCTATGAGACCTATGGGATTAAATTAATAAGTAACTTGAATTTTTTTTAAATTAATGTGAACGTTGACCAACATCTATACATTGGTAAGACTGTTAAGAGTTAACATTTCATATCGGGTAAAGTCGTAATAAGTAATGATATTTGAAACTGCGGAGCAACTAAAATTAGGATTTTGAAATCAACTACTTTCTCCATTTCATTTGAAGTGAACTTGTTTGAATGTGCAAGGATTTTTTTTTTTTAAAAGTAAGACTTTTGAAGTTGTGATCTTGAACAAGTCATGACATTTCTATGACTAGAAAGATGAACAAAGTCACGGAATCCAAAAAATAAGCTAGTTTCGGACATGAAGTAAAAATAGAAAAAGTGTTGCATGAAATGCACAAAGGGATTATAATATCATTTTGGTGAACCATCTAGAGTCATGAACATAGAAGGAAGAAGTGTATAAACTTAGCATACTTGAGAGAGGAGGAATAATAAAGACTTAATTCAAGTGTTTATTTGGTTAAGTTTTTGTAGAAGTTAAGAATTAAAATTGATTTTATCTCCAATTTAATAGGGTGGGCAGCGAAAAATCAAATTATCACTACATTTGTTCCTTTTTGATGAATCCTTAAGAGCAAACAAATTTAGCCAAACGAGAACTAAACATCAACCTGGCAAACTAAAATACAATGGTTCCAAACTAGCTTTAAAATGTTAGAAGAAATCAAATTTAATCTTGATCTAAAAGTTCCCAAAGAGTCTTAAGATGTATAGAGTAAAAATGAGAAATTTCAGCTTCTCTAAATTAGCTTACACACTTCAAATTTTCAAGAAGTATTGCAAATCACAGCAAGCAACAAATTACTTAAGCTATAAAGGGAGAGAACTGGAGCAAAACTAGGCTCTGACAGCGCTTTGAAATTTAAAAGGAATGAACATTGGTATGAGTTTTCAGATTGCTTAGTGAATCATTCCCTCAATGAAGAGACGATTTTGAGTGCTCATGGATGTTTTTCTTATTATCATGGTCTAATTACAGTACAACTGTGCAGAACTCCAAGCATGAAGCTTATTAAAAGTTAGCCCCTACAACCTAACTTTACACTATAAAAGTGAAGCATAGACGATTAATCGATGACGTAGTGATCACCCAAAAACAACAGTATTTTGAAGCTTCCCCCTAAAAGTAATAGTTGGATGTAGTCAAGCTCTACCTGCAGTTATGGAAACAACAGTGAGATATATTAATTGGAGATTCCATTTTACAAGAAAATGAAAAAAGGAAAAAGAACGGAGGTTCTTTTACTTACCATCCAGATGGAAGAGCCACTACCCAAAAAGCTATGGCGCTGTTAGAATGCGGTTCTGTATCTCCGCAAATGACTTCACATCTACACCCCATAGCCTGAAAGGCAAATGTTTGTGAACGGGAAATTTCTTAACCATACGACATGTTGATGCTCTTTGTATGATTGGTAAAAGTAAAAGAAGACTTACTATAAATTCTTTTAGTGATAATTGATTTTCAACAGATTTAAAATGTAACACTGAATGGTTTTGGTGGAGGAACTGCTCTTTGTTGCGCTAGACATTTGCTATGGAAATTGTGAAAATTTGAATATAGCAAGACATTCAGAAACTCACCAGCAGTCAATTCCAGCAGCATTTGCTCCTCCTTTATCAGCCTTTTCATCATCTCCGACATGAACAGTTTTTGTTGCTTCCACACATATCTGATCTACAACATTGCAAAACATGATACACAGTTTCATGTTTATTTGACAAATGTAGTATTAATATCGTATTATAATTTTGAGAAGCCTAGTTCAGGGTCATAACATAACTAGGAAGAGTTGTTAAGGAAGTAAAACAAAATATCAAAAACACACACACACACTCACACACACACAAAAAAAAAAAAAAAAAAAAAAAGAGAGAAAGAAAAATAAAGAAAGAAGAGGCTAAAGTAGAGATACCTTCCATCATTGTGTTAATGGAAGATATACAACCACATACCTAAAGCAGCTCTGAATATCTTAATATCTGGCTTTTCGGATCCAACCTCTGAAGAGACGATGACGGCATCAAATCTATGGATAGACAGCACAAAAGAGTAACAGATAAATGAAGCATCTTCAAAATTTCATGCAGATTAGACTGCTCAGTACATTTGAAGGGGTTAAATTCATACAACTATTTCGAACTGTTTCAAGGCTCAAATTTAAGATCATTTAATTCGCTATGTAAAGAGGTACTAGCTTTCAAGACCAAGGAACATAATTGACGACCGACATAAAGTAGTTTAAGCTCCAACTGTTCTTTAACAAGGGCAAAAATATAAGGAAGAATTGATGCTTACAGATCAAACACATTTAAATCCTTCAATATCTTCCTCAACCGGGTGTCAAAGTTGGATACAATGGCCAGTTTGACTGTCTCAAGATTCAGTACTTCAGAAACAAAAGGATGGCTAGAAAATTTCATTATGTAAGTCTTATATCAGAAGCGAAGTAAAGGAAATACTTGATAACCTCCTGAACGTTTCAGAACTACTATGGTGTCATAGGCTCCAGCTGGAAGATGCCACGCCTCACCACTTGCATAGTGCTGATGAAAGCAAATACTTCAGGTAAATGCAGTCATTAATAACTTCCAATATCTATAATGTGGTCTATAGCCTGTTTGGACAAGCTTCTAAAAATCAGTTTCTTTTAGAAGTGCTTTTCAAAAAAGCACGATTGATGAGAAGCAGTTTGTGTTTGGCTAATCAATTTGAAAAACACTTTTGAGCAGCAATTAGTGTTTAGACAAGCTTTTAAAAAATTCTTCAAAGTGTATTTTCTCAAAAAGTGTTATTCAAAAAATAATTATGGGGAGAAGCAGCTTCTTAAAAACAACTTATGCTTCCGCTCAAAAGCACTTTTTCTTCTCTTAAAAGTTTGGCGAAACATCTCAACTTTGAAAAAAAACACATTTGGCCTTGGAGACTTGGCCAAACAGGCTATTTGACTCATCTAGGTAGCTACTACTAAGCAAAATGACCTGGTATACTTCTTCAAAATAGGTATTGTCACTACAACCAGTTGCTTCAGCAACAAGAAGCTTCCAGAAAGGTCGGCCATCATCCTGCCAATTGTACTTCAGTTGATTGATAACGCCAAAGGAACAGTCACCTCTATGATGAAAATATGAACTTTTAAACAACAATTTCAAATGTACGACGTTTCAATACTTCAGTGACTGAACATTATGCTAGAACATTTTGAATGACTGAGAGAAAATGGAGGTACACTGCCTGCAACTTTATTGCTTCTTAAAGAAAAACCACATAAATTACTCAATAACTCTGCTGATTCATACAGATATGCAGAATACATTGACAAAGTACATTTTAGAAAGGACAACTTTCCACTAGTAATTAGTATCCAAATTAACTAGGTATACCGGCATAACTTTATCTATGCTGTATCATATTTAAGGTGCTCTGTCCACAACTAAGGCAAGGAAACAGTCAAATTACTTTATTGCCAAACAATCAATCTGTTTGGCTAATGATTTCTGCAATGTTACGTGGAAAGAACAAAGTCATTACGAGCTAAAATGGGCTAATATTTGAACCAGGAAACCCAGCAAGAGAAAGCCCCTCCCACCCTCTCAATGAAGGGTACGACCAAGAAGAATAAACATATAACACGAGAATACAAAAATTAAGTTCTAGTTTTCAAATAAACAAACACTTGAAAAAAATCAGGCATGTTGGATTTTCCCGGTCAAAAGAGACTCTGATTTTTCACATGTGACAAACGAGCATGAACTCCAATGAAGTTGCATTGACACCTGATAACGAAGATTTTCTGGCCATGGAGCAGCAAAAGCTCTTTTGAAACCTTGCTTTATTTCAGCTGGAGAAGTTGTCAGCCCTATAATTAGATGAAGTATTTTTAGCAATCTTTCTGAAAAAACATAGAGATATTAATGTGTTCTCTTGACCTTTTCTTCACTGGATGAAAATGTTTGCTTGAAGAAAAGGCTGAGGAAACATATATTAGGCTCGCTTCAACATTCCAGGGAAACTATTCTAAAGTTGGTTCACATAATTGCTCGATCATTTAGCTTAGAGTTGATTCTTGGCTAAATAACAAGCCCGTGTTCTGCTAAAATATTGATTTTATATTAAAGGTAGATAGTCAGAAAGTCTGCCGCTTCTGAAGCAGCGTATAACCTACTAATAGATAAACCAGAAGGAAGCACTACTAATGTTTCTTTTCATTTGAGAAAATAAGGATTTTTGTAGTTGTATCATCAGGCATTGCAATTTAAGAAAGCATTTCTTGCAATAAATTGCCTCAACAAAAGGTACAACACATGCGCTTCTGAATTTGAACTGAAGTAAGTCACAACTCACAAATTCGACTGTAGCTTTGTAAAAACAATATAGAGAAGTAAATAATCCTATCCAAAAAAGAATGACAGGATTAGGAATACATGAGACAAAGCATCCAAAACTTCAGTTGAATTCCTCAATTTAGAAGAGAATCTACACATTGAAAAATTACTAAAAATAATATAATATTATAGTTATTTAAGAAAATTTTTAATAGTCAAAGAAAAAAACGATTTAACTCTCCAAACAGTAATAGTTCATATAAATATGGGATAGAAGGTGTTAGTATCGAATGTCCAGGTCGTGCAGAATTAGACAGTAGCATTATAGTGACAGTAAAAAGATACTAGGAGATGAAGAAATTTAACGTGGTTCGGTCAATTTGACCTACGTTCACAAACAAGATGAACAAAGTTACTATAATGAAAAATATACAAAGAGAGTACAGATGTAGAGTAAATACTCTAATTATACCAACTCCAATGTTCTCATAACAATCTTAATCTAAAATCCACTTTTCGTTAGCTTAAAATTATTCTCAATGTAAGTCATTGTTATCATCATGGTGACTGCTAGAGGTGTCAATGGTTCAGTTCGGCCAGTTATTTTAACATTTATACCATACTAATTTTTCGGTTACTCTATTTTGTATAACCACAATTGAACTTTTTGAAACCGTCCCAAATCTCGGTCTCTCTTCGGTATTGGTATTAATTTTCAGTGTTTTTTACAATGCATGTAAGAGTCACAACTAGAAGTTAGAACACAATACAATGCATACTTGCATAGGACTTTGACAAAAATTCTCTAGACATTTTTAGAGTTTAGTGGTGATGAATCAAGGGAACATAAAAGGCAGTCAAAATAGAGATCCATCCCACTATTCTATAAAAGTGTGAAACAAAGTAAAAAATTACGGGAAGTCTATATCACATGAGTAGAATGATATTAATCAAGAAGCGATTCAACAACTGATTTTACTAAGATTAAGTATCCAATAAGAGAAATGTTTTCACTCATTTCCCTAATCCCTCAGTTTGTTACAAGCTCATCTGATTTGAAAGATATGACCTAAATTTAGCCATGTGCAAAATACTTGTGTGATGGCCAAGTATTTTTGGAGCCAAAGTAAAGTGTCTCGGTTCCAAAGCATTATAGCCAAATAATAAAAGTATTTTCTTTTATTCGTTTTCTTTAGTTGGGGACCAAGAACTTCCCACTATAGAAATAAGTCTTCTTTCTTCCTTTGAACCATTCCACAAATTGTTAGAAACTCATCTTGAGCATTTTTTGAATAAAGAGTTTAGTATATTCGATAGAGTTAGTATTCGGAAATACTTTGTGTGAACCTCTTTTTTGGAGTGGCTTTGTAAGGTTATTCTCTTCGATTAATCAGAGTACTTAATTTAATTTTGTACTCTCTTTTGTGAACTGGTTGGTATAGTAAATTGCTCCTCTACGCTAGTGGATTAGGTCACATTGACTCAACCACGTTAAATTTGTGCCTATTTTATTTGCTTAACTTACCGTTATTATCAGCTTGCATTGTCTTTATTATTATCATTACAACACTGATCGGCTAAATTCCGCACTACCTGGGTTACCAATCCTAACCGAACGTGTAGTTTTTTTTTTTTTTTTTTGAGACTTGTAACAGTTAAAAAAAAGTAGTTAAATAGCTAGACCACCAAGCCAAGTTGGCACTTAAGCCCGAACGTGTAGTTCATTATGCCAGTTTAACAGCGAAGATACACGGAGAAAATTAAACTATATCTACACTCATCAATAAGGTAAAGCTCTACACTATAGGCCAATTAAACTTGCCTGACACACACACACACAGAAAGAAAATAATTTTCTTTTGGTGCTTGAGGATTGGAATATTACAAAAAGGAAGGAACAAACATACCATATTTCTTGCCAATGGAAGCATAAGTCTCTTCAACTGGCTTGGTCAATTGCAGAAGTGTATTTGCTGCATCCAACAACAGTCCATCATATGCTCTCTTCCCCATTTCTTCCCCTGCCCCTCCAAGAAATACAACATTATTACACTACTAATAACTGCACAATGGATCCAAGATTTTAAATCCCCACTTTCACAATACTCCCTCTATCTCAAATTATTTGTCACTTTTTTGTTTTACACGCCCCTTAAGAAATATTAATTAGAAGGAGTATTTGACTAACTTTACCCTATTTATATCAAAGTTATAATCTCTCTATTAAATGTTTACTCTATTTATGTGTCATCTCCATTAATGACAAAATTCTACTAACCGTAAAATAGGGGAAAATAATTAATTGTGCCTTGAAATCCTGAAACGACAAATAATTTGAGACAACTATTTTTAGTAACCACGAGAAATAACTTGAGACGGAGGGAGTATTACTCTACTCACTATTTTCCGTGCCAATTGATGCAGAGTTTTCAACTATGGGCATTTTCGGTATGGAGGAAAACATTTTCCAAAGAATGCTTTCCAATTTTCACATGTTCAAAATTTTTGTAAAACATTTTCTTTAGGAAAACAAGTTCAGGAAAATAATATTCCTAATAGAAGTACGGAAAACAAGTACACATTCCACATTAATTGTCTCCACCCCACCGCACCCCCACACCCACTCACCCCACCAGACCACCACCCATCCATAGTATTTGTCTAGATTATTTACAGTGACGGATCCAGAATTTTCACTCAGGGTGTTCAAAAGTTAATATATATACGTGAACACAGAAAATTTACCCTAAATATACACTGTAATTTTTTGTCCAGGGTGAACACCCTGGCCTCTTACTGCATCCGCCCCTGATTATATACATACCATACACAAGAAATTAAGTAAGAAACTCACTTATTTTCCTGGAAATTTCCTTCATACCTGATACACCCTATATGTATATAATTCAAGATTTCAGGCTAAAAATTAGTGGGGGTGTGCCAAGATTACATTTTTATAAGTGTAATGGTAATTTAAAGCATAAAAGAAAGAGAAATGAAGCCTTTAAAACGAACCAGTGGGAATCTTGATAGAGGAAAAAGAGGAAGAGCATCTAACTGTGAATGACCCACAAAATTTTGGCCTGATTTTGAAAGGATTCAAAGCTCTTAGAAGAGTATTGGCTTCCATTGTTCTTTGTTTGGCTGATGAAAATTACGAGGCCAAAGTTTCAATATTTGCTAAATTGAGTGACGACTTGGCCTTGATTTTTTTTCTTCTTTTTTTCCCCCTTTTTCACTTTCTTAATTCCAATATTATGATGGAGTTGGAGTGGAATGAAATATGTTGTTTTTTTCTCTCCATCTTTTGGTTGCTTATTGGGCTCGGATTCATGTTAGAAGTCTCACATTGACGATAAAACGCTCGCTAACAAAGGTGACTTCGTATACAGGTGGCTCGAATCTAAGTGGTCGTTTGGTTCTTTGGTCGAAATAGTCCCGGGATTATAATCCCGGGACTAATTTATCCCATACAGTGGGATTATTTTATACCATCTAAAAGATGGTATAAAATAATCCCAGTATAAGTGGGTTAAGAAGGTATAATGTGGGCTATTCCAGCTGCTTAATTTTTATACCACGTTTGGTGCAAGGTATAAATTTATTCCGGGATTATTTTATACCTTATACCAAACGTGGTATAAAAATTAGCGCCGGGATAACTTCTCTTATACCATGAACCAAACGACCACTAAGAGTTCTGATTAAGGAAGTATTTACCACATCACCACAATCCTTGTTGGTAACATGTTAAGCTATTACTCCCTCTATTCATTTTTACTTATCTATTACGTGACACACCTTAAAGAGCAATAAACAAAAGGAAAGTTTTACTATATCACCCCTAAGTATTGTAAATGATCTAAATAATTATCAAATATATTTTAAAAGCTGTGCAGCCACTGACAATTTCTTAAACTTTTCAATAATTAATAATAAGGGTAAAATATGTATGGAATGGTAAATTATCTATTGGTTTTTCCAAACAACTATTTTTAGTATACCGGAAAGTAAAAATGGACGGATGTAGTATAAAAGTACTACTATATAATTTTTTACAAAGTTTTCAACTATATATATATAATTTAAGCTAAAAATTAGTGGTGTGTCTGCCAAGATTACATCTTTAAAAGCGTAATGTGAATTAAAGCATAAAAGAATGAGAAATGAACCCTTTAAAACGTATGTGAATCTTGATAGAGGAAAAAGAGGAAGAGCATTGAACTGTGTATCCACAAAATTTTGGTCTGATTTTGAAAGGATTCAAAGCTCCTAGAAGAGTACTGGCTTCCATTGTTCTTTGTTTTGCTGACCAAAACTACAAGGATTAAGTTCAATCTTTGCTAAATTTAGTAGAAAAAGGACCAAAATTGTCACTTATTTTTTGCTCTAGACTCAAAGTTATCCTTATTCTTTTCACATGAAGCATTAATAGTCCTCGTTCTTTATCAAAATGGTGCACTTTCAATCCTAAGCTTATTCAAGATTAGCTTTTTAACGAAGATAAATTCGGGTCATTAGCACTTTTGGCCCTATTTGTACTGGTCTTTAATTTTGTCCCTCAAGGCAAACAACTTTTTTGCGGGACATAAGTTTATATTATCGCATCATAATATCTCACAAATTATGTCTCACTAGGCATAAGTTCGATCTGAAGAGCAAAAATTAAAGACCAGCCCATTTGAACGGCAAACCGTGCAATTTATTCAATAAAATTTAGGTGCACCTCACTAGAGGTGGGCATAAACACTGAAAGCCGAAAAACCGGACCGAACCGAATTAATTCGGTTTTTCGGTATTTCGGTTCGGTGTTCGGTTCCGGTTCTTCGATTTTTTGGTAAACCGAAAATTTACTAAACAATTTTTATAACTCTCAGATCACTCAGCCCACTCCACTCACTTAGGCCCAAATTAATATATGCAAGCCCATCCCTAACATACTTTGCGAAGGTACAGGTTACATTTGTTTAATTCTTATCAAGTCATAAACACAAATACCATTCTGCCTATGATATGGACATACTTGAACTTATGCTTCTGACTAGCTCTTTCTTTTTCCTCAAATGATATTATCTCCTTTTTCATTTTTTTTTAATGGTGCGTTCTGTGTTGGTTTTACAATGAATTCCTTGTTTTGCTTCTTTTTTTAAGGCTACTGCCTACTGTTCAGAATAACAATTGAACGTCTACCTAGAGGGTGTTTGGATGAGCTTATTTCTATAAGTTGTTTAACATATAATTTGAAAAAATAAGTTGCAGAAAGTCCAACTTATTTTTTTTGGCTTATAAGCTGTTTTAAATTTTTATGTTCGCTTTAGATAAGCTAAGTCAAATAGGCCCAATTATTTTTTGAGCTTATTTTAAGCACACAAAACGATTTTTTAAAACTTTACCAACATCAAAAAAAGTTCTAAAACAAATTTTATAGCCAACTTATAAGTCAATCCAAACGGGCTCCTAATCTAGTACTTTGTTCAAAGTTTACAAGGATAGCCCATTTCAAACTAAGATATAAACATTGGATTGAATTGAACTTGTTATGATATATACATCCTGCACTGCAAGCACTATTCCTTTATGCTTTGGCTGAAAAAACTGTTGATTGGTACATTCCTAGCACATTTATCGTGCTGCCTGTTTAATTAAAATAGCTCATTTTTAATTAAAAAGAAACTTCATTTTATAAGCAGAAAACCGAATTAGAAAAACCGAACCGAACTTCAAAAAATCGAACCGAACCAAATTAATTCGGTGCGGTGTTCGGTGTCCACTTTCAAAAAACCGAAACCGAAAAAACCCAACCGAAGTTTAAAAAACCGAACCGAAGAACCGAACGTCCGCCCCTACACCTCACCACATATCTTTACTCTCAACAAACAAAAGTTCCTCTTTGGCGAGCTAGATGATTAGCGGGTATTTTGCTAGACATGTCTTGATACTTTCATAAAAGAAATTAAGAAAAAAAGATGAAAATTAATATATTTGGCAGTATGAGAATAGTTTTCTAGAAAGACGCCCTTTATTAATAGGGCAGTCCGGTGCACTAAGCTCCCGTTATACGCGGGATTCGGGCAAGTGCATCACAAGAGTCTTTTGTATGCAGTCTTATCCTATATTTTTGCAAGACTCGTGACCTCCTGGTCACGTGACAACAACTTTACCGGTTTACAATTGTTGTCAAGAATTCTACGTATTTCAGTCTTTTCTAAATAGAAAAACAAATAGTCATAGCCTTCCTTAATGCAGTAGATGTAAGAAAAAAATAAAGTTGATGATGCGTGTAAATTTTTTTGGTGTGTGTTTCTTGCATTTTGGAGATTTTATGACCTTTATCCCCAGACATGGGATCTTTTTGAACTTCCCAAACAACATAGGGAAAAAGAAAGGGAAAGAATGATATTCAATGTGATTTTCTGGAAGCTAGTTACTTACTTTTTGTTCTTTATAATTTGTAGATTGAAGTGAGTCTTAGTGAAGACAAGGATTTTGAACACCGAGACAAACAACAGAAAAAATAGGATATGAAAGAGGAACTCTTGTTTATGGGGAGTAAAGATATGAGTTGAGATGCACCTGAATTTATTTCCATAAAAACGGCTAATCTCAGTTAAACTTAGGACTGAAAGTGCACCATTTTGCAAAGAAGGAGAACTATTAGTACTCTATGCGAAAGAATAAGGATTACTTTGCGTGTAAGGCAAAGACAAGGGACAATTTTGGTCCTTTTCTCCTAAGTCGTGAACTTTGGCTTCTTTTTCTTTTTTTTCCCACGTGGTGTTCCGTACCAACATTAGGACCCGACTAAACTTGAATTCGCGCGCGAGAAGTCTCACACCAGTGGGCAAATTAAAGCATTCCCTAACAAAAGCGATTTCGTATCCAGGGGACTCAAACTCAATACGTCTCGTTAAGGATGAAGGAGTACTCGCTCCACCACAATCTTTTATTGTGATGATTTTGGCTTCGATTTTTTCTTTTCTTTTTTCGTTTTTTTTTTTTTTTTTAAATTTTTTTTTTTTTTTTACTTCTTTCATTCCATATGATAGAGTTTTAAGTGAAATGCAATTTAACACGTTAAGTTAGTATTTAATTTACAATTCTATGTACGGAAAAAGGTGCCCCAGAAGGCCAGAACTATTAAAAATAAGATTAAAAAAAAAAATTACATGATAGCAAATTGGTTCAATTATGTTCATATCTCGTTAACAAACCTCTAAGGTCTCATGAATTTTCTTTTAAAACTTGACTTTTAAAAGGATAACCTTTAGTTGATTAGCAGACAAATTAATGATTGGGAATAACTAGTCGACAATTCTTTTTGGATGGTGGCAGGCCACTACCAAGGATGTAATGACCAATAATTATGTCCATAATCCATTTATTTGGATTAGTTTTTTTGCTTAATAACATGGTTCATCATTATATAGGATGAAATTATGTAAATGGTCGCCACATGTTGTAGTTGAACTCTATTATTGAAATTCCATGACCCTGATCTCTTTGGTACTTAGCGCATTTAATTGGTCTTAAGATATTTAGAAGACATTATGATTATCTCATAATTCTTGAAGGTTATGATCAATTATATAACTTATTAAATATGAGCTAACGCATGATCCATACTAGAATTCAATTGAAGTGGTAATTTATTTCATTAAAATTTACATATGAATAATTACTTTAAAAAAGATATGCACATATATCGATCGGTAACAATTGAAAATAATGCAAACTAAACATCAATTTGGAACAAGAAGTGAATTCTTTTAACCTTGGTAACCTCAGACCTAAATCCGTATACACACTAAGTTGTGATGATAGATTGACGTTGCTTGCATAAAATTCTATATACGCCACATGTGACAGCTATAACTATCCTTACCTTTTTTTTTTTTTTTTTTTTTGATTAGATCTCCTCTGCATTCTTATACATAAATAACCACAATTTAATTACCCTTGCAAAGTCTTTCTCGATTTTCTAATCTGGCTTGATCCTAATTATATTCTTGTTTATATATGATTTTTGGTAGATTTCAATGCTTAATATAGTGAATTTTGCTTCTTGGAACTAAACTAAAGTTGAAAATGAAGCTCTCGACTTAATTAGTGGTTTAACAAAGATGGAAGTATTGGATAAGTAGGAAGTAAAATCAAACCTTTCATGTGGCTCGACAAAGACAACTAAAACTTTGTCTGACACCAAACAAGTAGTACATTGAATTGTTTAATAACTTTATCTGAAGAACTCACTGAAGGCAAAACCACTTTTATTGTTTGATTAACCTCAAACGTAAATCCATATACAAATTAAGTTGTGATGATTCACTGACATCGCTTACGTAAAATTTTGTGTATGCTACATGCGGGTATTATAACTATCCTAATTCCTAGCCTTTTTTCGTTTGGTTAGATCACCTTGCTTTTCTTATACATATAGTTAGCCACAATTTAACTACCCTAGCAAAGTCTTTTTTGATTTTCTAAGGAATAAGGCATAGAAACACACATAAATTATGATGAAATTGTCAATTACATACTAAACTAGTGAAATTCTCCGCGCTTCGCGCGGTCATTCAAGTAAAATTAAAATATTATTAAATGTTATTGGTAAATTTTTCTAATTAAAAATATCAATAGTTAATTAACCTTTTCGGTATTCATTAATTTTTATACTATTGTTGTTTTTAGCTATATTGTCAAAGTTGATACCAAATTGAAAAAAGAAAACCCAATTCAACAGATTTAAATATCAAACAATGACCTCTTTATTTTTTTTTATCATATTCACATTACGACATTTTGATCTATTTTTTCCTTTTTAATATATTTCTTGATTATCTACTTTCTTTTTCTTATCTTTTCTCTTTAATGTTTTTCATTTTAATAATTTTCTTATGTAATCCTATCCTTCTTTATATTTATCCCAACATTTATGTGAAATGTTAAATATCTAAAAATAACTTTATAAATAATTTTAGCTATAATTGATAATCTTCCTCTTCTATCTCCCCTGTTAACTTTTCTTTTAATTAATTTTATAATATATTTTTATGATTTATGTGTTACATTAAACATCCAAAAATAACTTCATAAATAATTTTGGTTATAATTGATTATTTTCATCTTTTTATATCCCACATTTTTTAGTATATATGGATCACATGCCGACGTGCATCAACAAACGTATTCTAATGTCTCTCGAAACTTATTGATAAAAAATCTTATCAATAATCTTTCTCTTAAGGCGTTTTTCACAAAGTAACATTATAAATTTTAGAGAGTTCAAAACGTCAAAATTCTATCATCCTCCTTGTCTAACCATTTTGAAAACTTTTTAGATTTAATTACTTTTTTCATCCAAATATTTTACGCTATCTATTTTTGAAAGATTCTTGATCTAACCATTATATTGAATTATGCATTTTTAATTCTTCTTTATAATATAATTTAAATATTTAACAGAATATATCATAAGTTATAAATCGAATTACATATTTTTCTTTTTTTCACTTTTTTTTCATACCCTTTAGAAGTTGTCATCCTTTCTTGAATAATCAAATCAATTCTCCTTCACCTCTTAATAATCTTATGCAACATTCTAAAATTTACTTTCTTTTGACTAATTTCTCTTGCCATTTGTTCATGTATTAATATTCCTTGTCATGTATTAAACTAAGAAAAAAAAATATTTACCAATATCCCTTGCCATTTTTTAAATCAAGAAAAAAAAATGGATGCCAACACTAAAAGTTCATTCCTTGCTAAATGATGAAAAAAGTGAATGATGAATCAAGGTCTAGAGAAGAACAATAATTTCTCTATTGGGGAAGAAAGTGAATAGAGAGAGACAAACAACTTTACTAAATTATTTTATTGCGGCTTAATATTTCTGCATTTTTTAAGTAGTAAGCTCAAAGAGTTGATGACTGTTATTAACAACAAAGATCTATGAAAATTTGAAAAACTTGATGACTTTTATCAACAACAAAAAATAAAAAACTTGAAGACTGCCAATTTTACATATTAATAAATAATTACTTTCATATGAATTAAACTGTAGTTTGAAAATTACAAACTAATTTTATATTCTCATGTTCTATCATTAGGCTTATTAAAAGTTAATCCACATGATTACAGAAAAATATATACGTACTTCTTTAAGCAGCATGCACATATATGTTGACTTCCTTTTCTTGTTTCCACTTTTGAAAACATCCTGATCTGGAGACAAAATAAGTTAGTATCATCAAAAAAAAAAAAATTAACTAAACAGATGAGCATGTTAGAGAATACTACATAAGATAATCAATTTCCTAACAAATAAAAGGAGAAGCTTAGAGAAAAATTGAAATCATTCTCTAAAGAATTTCTTCATTCATATCAAACACCCAAACAAATGCCCCCTACCTTGTGGCTATTCCACTAAAAAAATATAGGATAACCAAGATGGCTCAAAATAAATTTATTTGAATAAGAGTTGGTGTGATTTTAAGGTGTCATAAATTTGTATACTAAATAATTGGGGTTATGGACATGAAAGGTTTGGGGGTTATGGATTACTAATATTAATTGGAATTTATGAGTAATGAAAATGAATTTTTAAAATTAAAAAATTGAGAAAAATGAAAGAAAACTTCAAAAATTTGAGAAAAAAGATAAATACTTTTCTTGGCCAAAGGGAGGTGCCACATCACCTCTTCTATGTCTTGCTTTATATTATATATAGATTATGTGGGGTTCTTTATTTTTTCAAATTATTTACCCCCTTCCGTAATTATCTGATAAGAAAATAAGTTAAAATGCAGCATGTTTAAATACGTGCTTATTCAAGACTAAAAAGGGGGTCTTCAAAAAGAAATTTGTTTTGGAAAACTACAAGTACATTTGAAGCAACATTTAAGACAAATTTAGATATATTGAAGCTACTTGGAGAGGAAAAAATAGTTGAAGATCTGATCTACTGTAGCAAAGAGTCATGGTGCAAGGTGTATTTTAGGTTGGAATGCAAAAATAAATAAGCGCATGTTTGCACATGTTTCGTTTTAGTTTTTTTTTTTTAAACCAGGTAATTGTGAAGCGGATAAATACAACGAAAAAAGTAAGTTCGGAGGGGTCATAAGGCCCCCAATTAGTTTAGGTGTGTTTCAATGCCTTATCCCATTTTCTAATCTGGCTTATCCTAATTATATTCTAGTTTATGTATGATTTTTCTTACATTTCAATGCTTAATATAGTGAATTTAGCTTATTTATTAAAACTAAACTAAAGTTAAAAATGAACTACTTGGCTTGTTGGATCAGTAGGAATTTAAGTTCAAATCTTTCACGTGGCTTGAAAAAGACAACTAAAACTTTGCTCGACACAAAACAAGTAGTTAGGGAGTACATTGAATAGTTGAAGACTTTATCTGAAGAACTTACTGAAGGCAAAACCAGTTTCCTTTTTTATTTTAGTCTAGATTTTCAGTCTTGAAAATTGATCCTGTTTACTCATAATACATGTGAAGTGATCGTAAGGGGAGTCTTGGGAAAGAACAATAAAGCTTGTTTCTCAACGATCATACTCAAGTGTTCGAGTCGTGGCATTTTATACTAACGCGTTAGACAGATAGATCGTTTACATCACACCTCGGATGCGATCTTTCTCCTGGGGCCAATGGAAATGCAAGAATTTTGTTAAGGATGTTCAAATTTTAAAGGAGTGGATAATTATTTTAGCTGAGTAGATGCAGAAAGCATTTTTTTTTTTTTTTTTACTGATGCATGGGTGCACCCAAAATTTAAAATCAAATTACATATCATTGAACTAAATCATATGAAAACTTATAATTATGAAACTATCAATGGTATAAATCAAAACTAACATGGAAAAGTCAATAAAACAATTTTAGCTACTAGTTGAATTATATAAAGAATGACACACATCAAAACTAATGTAAAGAAATAATTTATAAAAAAATAAAAATAAATAATCATGCAACATAAAAAGAAAATTAGTAACTACTTCTCTAAATTGGTACAGTAAAATAAAAGTCATAGTCCAAAATAATCTACGAGAAGAAGAATATGGACATTTTTACTTGATGTGCAGTATTTTAGATGATACATTTCTTAGTTAGTTAGTTATACATACATTACTATTGTATATAAGGGAAGATCTCAAAATTTTGTAGTCCTCACATGAAATGTTTTGTCCATTTTACCCCTAATTGAAGGTTTAATTACCTTGTAAGCTCTCACCTATTTTGGTAAATTTGAATAATTATGTGGGCTAATTAAATTCTAGGAGGGATGATGTGGAAGGGTGATAGTGACACCACAAAATATTATTAATTCAACCAAATTAAAAATTGATCCAAAAGTTTATTGTCTTTCTTTTATGTGGAAATGATTAAATTTGTTTCAATTTTTTTTTCTATAATATTTACTATGGACAAGTAATAAAAAAGTTATATACCTTAATACACGCTTAATTATCAATTTAAAATTATTTTTCATATATAGCTAAAAAAAATTGAAAAAAATACTTAAAGAAATATTGTAGCTCTCCAAATAATAATAATAATTGAAAACGACAGTAATCATTTTCACATTTTTTTGATATTGAAATGTTTTACAAAATATGAGATAATCAATGTTTTATATAATTAAGGACAAATAGTTAGATAAACATGAAATACTAAAACTACTTACACGTTTAAGAAATTATAACAGTTCATTAAGAAAAACAAAGTACAATATTTTTAAAGAAAAGGAAAGATTAAAGTAAGAAAAAAAATTCATTAAATTTCCAGTTCCTTTTTGTATGGTTTAATCTAAAGAAACATCTAAAGTATTTCGCTGTATCAAGACTTTTAATTATTTAATTTTAAATGCTATATTTATTCATAAGTTAAATTCATTGATGTCATTATACAACAATTTGTACCATTAAATATTTTCTTATATTACTTGAATATCGTAATTATTTTTTCTTCAAAAAAATGGGTTAGACAATATAAGTTTAATGAAAAAAATTAAGTTGAAATCTAACGTAAGGTAAAACTCAATTTGGATCAGTAAAGATTTCTCAAAAAATGTAGTAAAATAAAAGGGAGAAAAGCTTTGATGCATGCATTAATTTGTATGAAAATAAAAAAGGAAGTCTAAATATATTCTAAAAAATGTTGTTTTTTAACTTACAATTTTTTTTATATAATTAAATATCTTAGAAACATTGAAAAATTGTCAACCTACCTTTACAATTGATATGATAACACAAAAACAACACAAAAAGCAAGAGTTGGAAAAAAAACACTAAAAAAAAAAAGAATTGCAAATTTAAATTTTAATGTAGCTAAGCCCGGGCCAAACGACACTAGTGTAATTAATATAACAAAAAGATAGAAAACCATATGTTAATGGGTTAAAAATTAAAGAAGAATTGGTAGGATCTAGAAGAGTAAACATGTACTGCTAGTAGAATCTGGCCCAACATGTGTCAGCTTTGTCAAGTATTGTTTGTGTTTATTTTCTTAAAAATGACTTGAAAAGGTTAAAGTGCCACAATCAGGAATTGAACAGTAGACCTCCATCCCTTCAAGTGAAGGCCCTCACCGCTGAACTCTCTCTCAATTGCGTCAAAGGGTGTTCATTTGTCTATATATCAACATAATTAGAGAATATTTTACCTATATACGAGGTCTAATTTTCCGGCAAAGAGTGTTCAAGTTGTAGCTCCACCCCTGCTTCCCCCGACCGAGCTAATGTGGAATGTTTTGTGAACCGGACTGCCCTACAGGTGAAGTGATTAATTAGAACTTGATTAATTAATGTTATTGCAGTTTTAGTCCCTAATTTTGATAAGTTTTGTTTTCGATAATATTAAAACTATCATATTAAAATTTCAAGTAGTTGAACTGCGCACTTTTAGTCCCTCTATCCGAATTCTTGAAATTCTAATGATTGCCTAACCGTTAAACCGTGTAACTATTCCTGCATTATCTTAGACTAGTATACGTACCCGCGCGATGCACGGATAGTTTCAAGGGGAAAAAGAGCGTAGATAGATAATTGTAACAATTTAGACTTTAAGTTCTAATCATCTTGAAAATTGCTAACATTAAGAATTTATACTTAAACTGTAACACAATTTGTTAATAACGTGTAAAAAGTTGAACCACAAAAAAATTGAATTCATCTTAAAAATCATAGTGATGCCAACGATTCAATTTTCTAATTTTCCGAATATCACGATTATCATGAGGTTTTCACATCTACACAATTTGAAATAAATTTGTTTATAATATTCAAGATTTCAAATTGTTTAGTTTCAAGCACTTATACCTATAAAATAGAAATAGAACCGTTTTACACCAGAAATACAGACGGTACGAAAAATATCTTGTTTGTGACAAAAATAATTTTTAGAAATAAAATAAAAATTTGGCATTTAACTAAATATATTCTTTAGAATCACTGCTGACTTCAAGTATTTTCTAATGTATCTGACGGGTCATTGAAGTCATCGAAATCTAATTTTCCGCAGATCAACTCCAGTAGTATAGCTGCATATACTAAATCAAGCCCTCAACATCCTAACCAAATTTATATACTAACAAAAAATTAACTTAAGGATTTTAAAACATTAAAGGATTAAACATTTTTTTTCAAAATTTTACAATGTGTGTACCCTTGGTAACTCTTTGTCCATCCCATCAGCATAACTTTAAGACACACTTGGCATGACAATAATGTTACGTTGATATAATTGGAGTAATTAATAAGGCAACACTAAAGGAAAAATAAAAATTTAGTAGACAATATTGATGTCTTTAATGAATTAACTAATGATGACCGGGGAGAAAAACCGTAATGATCTGTAAAACAATCAAAAGCCAAACAACATAAAAAGAAGTGTGAAGTTATAAAAATACATATAATGCTTTCGCTTCTTGTTCAAGTTTAGTAGCCCCTCAATACAGATACAATTTCTCTGTGTTAGAAAGATTCTAAACTTGCAGAGGCTTGGTTTAATCAAATATCTGATTATCAAAGAAAGGGTACATCGCTTACTCCTAGTAACACTATTGATGCATGGTTGAAGATTAGAAGATAGATGAGATCAAAGAAGTTCCAAGTGTGTCTATTATTCTTCATTAGAAAAATGATGCGGACTGGAAATTTAAACAGCTAGATAACAAATTGAATGATCCTAAAGATGGGAATTAACCCTTCTTGAACAGATTCACTCTAGAACAACTAGAAAGATAGAATGAGAATGAGAATGGAGCTAGAATGAGTTCTTATTTCATTGATGTCAAAGAACATGCCTTACACAATGGGGAAGTAGATCTATATAGCTGAATTAGGCGGCAAATGCAGTTCTGACCAAGTAACTCGATTTTTGGACTAGGCGCGTGTGGCCTACTGTAGACCGTAACTCTCCTAATCGCTTAACGCTTCTAACTACTTTTCGGACTTCTAACTAATTTCCGGACTTTATCACTTAACTACTAATTGTCCAGCTAAGCTAATCCATCACCTTATTCAACTAATTGCTTACAATTAAAAAGGAAGTACATTATTACAATTTGAGCTCATAACAATACCCTCCCCTTCAAGCATCCTTGTCCTCAAGGATTAAAATGAGGGAACCTCTTGGTGAAATCTCGTAGTTCCTCCCAAGTCGTCCTCTCAAAGCCACGGTTTTAACCATTTAACTAAGACTTGAGTGATTGCCTTTCCCCTCCGTTGTGCCAACCTCCTATCAAGAATGGCTGCAGGGGTCAGTAAAATGTGACCAGAGTCTGAGTGAACCTCTGGTAGTGTGGTAGAGGCAAGGTGGGAGCCTATCTTCTTCTTCAGCTGAGAGACATGGAAAGTTGGATGAATTTTGGACCCCCTAGGTAGAGCCAAAGTATAGGCAACATGTCCCACTGTAGCAGTAACTTGGAAAGGGCCAAAGAACTTAGATGATAGCTTCTGAAAGGAGTGATCTTTGAGAGAGAGTTGCCTGTAGGGTTGCAACTTTACAAAAACCCAATCACCAACCTCAAAAGACCTCTCAGTCCTGTGCTTGTCAGCCAGCATTTTCATCCTGTTCTGAGCCTGAGCCAAGTGAAATTTGAGTTTCCTGAGGATAACTTCCTCGCTCGAGACTTCTATCAACCATGTCCATGTTGGGAGTCCAAAGGGAGGTAGGGTACAAGGAGGTGGTTTTTGAATAAAAATGACCTCATAAGGGGACATGTTAATAGGCCGAGTGATGGGAAGTGTTATACCAAGATTTTCAAGAAGGCCTAACCACCTAGGCCACTCTTTGGGTTTATCAAAAGTCATGCACCTCAAATAACTCTCCAAACACCGTTCACAACCTCGCTTGCCCATCATTTGAGGATGGTAGGCACTAGATGTGAGCAAGGAAACCTTTCGTAATTTGAATAACTCCTTCCAAAATTTGCCGACAAAAACAGATCTCTATCCGAGACAATAGTCTTAGGCATACCATGAAGTTTGAATACACCATCCATGAAAAGTCATGCAACATCCAATGCAAAAGATATGGATGTTTAAGAGCCAAGTCTGTCTTTTTGCCGAGTCTGTCTACCACCACATAGATAGCCTCTTTACCAAAGCCTTTAGGTAAACCTTCTATGAAATCCATGGAAATATCTTGCCACACTCTTTCAGAATTGGCAAGGGCCGTAGCAAACCGGGATATGGAACATTCTCCCCTTTGCACCTTTGGCAAGTGTCACATTCCCTCACAAACGTGTGTACACATCCCCGCTTCATCTTTCCTCCAACAGAACTCTTGTTCGAGTCTATGCAAGGTAGCGAAATGCGAATGACCACCGTATAAGCACTTGCATGAAAGTGCAGTAACAATTTCTTCCTCAAGGTAGTATCCAACCCAACCATCATCTTGCCCTTCCTGCTTAGCACACCAGCAGTCAACTGATAGTAAGGTTTGTGGGGTGAATTAGATTGTATATCTTGAATCAGCTTTTGAAGTTTGGGATCACCAAGATTGCTTAACCTCATCTATTAAAGGAGATTGCACACCTGAGATGCTAAATAATTGAACCTCTTCAGGTTGCCTTGATAATGCATCTGCAGCCACATTCTCCTTGCCTTTCTTATACATGATAGAGTAGTCATAACCAAGTAGTTTGATCAACCATTTTTGCTGGCTAGGTGTGGATATTCTCTGCTCAAGTAAGTACTTGAGACTATGATGGTCGATCCCCGATAGTAAAGTGCCTACCAAGCAAATAGGGTCTCCACCTTTGAACAGCAGTAACCAATGCCAACAACTCTCTTTCATAGACAGAAAGTGCCATGTTCTTGTTAGACAACCCCTTGCTAAAGTAAGCAATTGGCTTATGGTCTTGTGCAAGTACAGCACCAATGCCATTAACCCGATGCATCAGTTTCAACTGTGAATTCCTTAGAGAAATCAGGGAGAGTAAGCACAGGTGCAGATGTGAGTGCCTTTTTAAGCTTCTCAAAGGCAATAGTAGCCTCCTGATTCCAGTGAAAACTGCCCTTCTTAAGCAAATCATGTAAGGGCCTAGCAATGACTCCATACCCTTGGATGAACCTCCTATAATAACCAGTCAGTCCCAAGAATCCCCTAAGTCCCTTTAGTGTTTTTGGTTCAGGCCATTGGGACACAACATCTAGTTTATGTTGGTCCATTGCCACTACTCCCTCAGAGATCACATGACCTAAGTAGTCAATTTTAAGAACTCCAAAGTCACATTTGCTCTTATTCACAAACAAAACATTACTTCTTAGTATTTTGAAGGCCTCTTCTAGATGTAACAAGTGATCAGACCAAGTAGAGCTATAGATAAGTATATCATCAAAAAACACAAGAATGAATTTTTTCGAGGTAGGGATGGAAAATTTGGTTCATCAGGCTTTGAAAGGTAGATGGGGCATTTGTAAGGCCAAAAGGCATGACTAGGAATTCATAGTGACCATGGTGTGTTCTAAAGGCGTTTTAGGGATATCAAGCTCAAACATCCCGATCTGGTGATAACCAGATATCCGAGGTCAAGTTTTGAAAGAATCTAGCTCCATGTAGCTCATCTAATAATTCTTCAATAACTGGTATTGGAAATTTGTCCTTTCATCGTGAAATTGTTCAACTCCCTATAATCTACACACATCCTCCATGATCCATCTTTTTTCTTCACCATGACAATAGGTGAAGAATAAGGACTAGTGCTGTTTCTGATTACCCCAGAGGTTATCATTTCATCAATCATTTTTTCAATTTCATTCTTTTGGACAGCAGGATATCTATAAGGCCTTATATTGATTGGAGAAGTACCTTCTTTGAGGATGATCTTATGGTCATGCCTTCTAGAGGGGGGCAGTTCAGTTGGGGTTTCAAACAAGTCTGAATACTTGTCCAAAAACATTTGTCAAGTCCTGCTGTTGTGCTTCTGCCACATTCTCACCTTCCATGGCACATAGACTGATTCCATCTCCTTGTCCTTCTTCAATAAGCATTCCTACTGAGATCATGCAAAGTTCAGCAGGTTGAGCAAGCAGCTTGTGCATTTGTCCTGCTGGAATCATTTTGGTTGTAGGTGGTTGTGCTTCTCTTAGTGAAACCTTCCTTCCATTCATGCAGAATTCCATTTTGAGTTTCTTGAAGTTCCACATGATATCCCCTAGTGTGATAAGCCACTGAATTCCAAGGACCATATTGCACCCACCAATGGGTAGTATTAGCATATCAGACTCAAAACAGACACCTTGCATTTTCCATTCTACCCTTTTGCACACATATGAACTTGGAGCTTTACTACCATCAGCTATGGACACATTAAAAGGGGTTATAACTATCAAATTGCACCCCAGCTTTTTAGCAGTGTTGTAGTCTAGAAAGTTATGAGTACTTACAGTGTCAATCAAGACCTTAATGGCCTTCCCCCTTACAGATACTGTTACCCTCATGGTTCTAAAATCATGAGTGCCACCATGGCATGCATGGATACATGAGGTAAGATAGCACCCTCTTAATTTGTTTCTAATCCCCGAGCCATGACAAACCCAATAAGTCACCCGGATCCATCATCACCTCATCTCCTCCTTCGTTGATTCTTCATAGTCCTCCACTTCCATTGAGAATAAGTTGCCTTTTCTTCTTGCATATATGGCCAAATGAGTATTTCTCATCACCGTTGTAACACAAACCTTTACTCCTCCTTTCTTCCATCTCAGCAGGAGTAAGTAGTTTTGGATTTCTAAAAACTGGTTTGGAACTATTGGTACTATTAGTGTTTTGGGTAGTAGTGCTTATTGGTCTAGGAACATGGGTTGATTTAGGAGGGTTATATGGCTTGGAGTAAGGTTGGTTATGAGGTTGAAAAGATGGTGTAAATCTAGTGGTATTTCTGGAGGTTGACAGATTGAAATTTTGGAAGAAAACTTGTTGTTGAATATCTAATGTCTGTTCTTGGATCCTTGCCAAGCTAATGGCCTTAGCCAAACTTCTTGGGCCTAACATCTTAACTGTTATCCCAATTTTAGGTTTCAACCCTCTCACAAAACAACTAACTATATATTCTTCAGAAAGATCAACTCTAGTAAGTAATTCATCAAAGATATCAACATACTCTTGAACAGAACCTACTTGCCTTAAATCCTTGAAGTCTCCCATGGGGTCATCAAAAAGCTCAGTACCAAACCTGGAGTACAGGCATTTGATGTATTCTCCCCATCTTGGCCAATCCCTTGTTAACCTTTGTTTCATATAGGCTTGGTTCCATTGTAATGCCTTGCCTTCCAACTTACAAGAAGCAATCTTTACCTTTTCATCATCAGAGATCTCACTTACTTCAAAGAACTGCTCGCACTTGTATAGCCATTCCTTCAGCTTAGTGCCATCAAAACTTGGAAATTCCATCTGGTATCTATAGTTTGTGAGTTGATCTCTAAGTCCAGCTTGTCCTCTATACTCAGCCCCATTGATTTCTACATGAGGTCTTCTGTTTGCTCTATGGTTGTCTTCCTCCTGGATCCCATTCCTCTCTACTTCGACTTGAACTGGAGCATTTCTGTTCCCCACTAACAACCTCTTGATTTCCTCCATTGCTTGTGCCATCTTAGTATCCACAGTTTTGTTGCATTTCTGCAACAGAACTGACAACTCCCTCTATTGATCCCTTTAAGGAGTCAACTTCCCTTCTTAGCTCTTGCATACGAGTGTTATGGTCTCCCATTTTACAGATCAGAAGATCAAGGCTCTGATACCAATGATGTGGACTGGAAATTTATACAACTAGATAACGAATTGAATGATCCTAAAGATGGGAATTAACCCTTCTTGAACAGATTCACTCTAGAACAACTGGAAAAATAGAATGAGAATGAGAATAGAGCTAGAAATGAGTTCTTATTTCATTGATGTCAAAAACATGCCTTACACAATGGAGAAGTAGATCTATATAGCTGAATTAGGCGGCAAATGCAGTTACAGCCAAGTAACTGATTTTTGGACTGGGCGCGTGTGGCCCACGCGC
Source organism: Lycium ferocissimum (assembly GCF_029784015.1). Classification (NCBI taxonomy): domain Eukaryota; kingdom Viridiplantae; phylum Streptophyta; class Magnoliopsida; order Solanales; family Solanaceae; genus Lycium; species Lycium ferocissimum. The sequence goes on from NC_081351.1 coordinate 18,533,044, forward strand.
CTGTAACTAACTGCTTCTAACTACTTTCTGGACTTCTAACTAATTTCTGGACTTTATCACTTAACTACTAATTGTCCAGCTAAGCTAATTCATCACCTTATTCAACTAATTGCTTACAATTAAAAAGGAAGTACATTATTACAATTTGAGCTCATAACATAACCCAGTTAGTGCTTCTGTATCCAGTTTCTTGTAAGTATTAGCCACTATACATCATTTTCTTCCTAATCTTCTAAACGACTAAGAAATCCATAATATATGAGAATTTACACACAATACAGATTTAAATAAAATCAAATATAATACGTACATTTCTAGTTTAAACACTTTGAGTATTGAATGTCTATAATGAATACGCCTTTACATTTCCTATGTCTTGTAGTCGTAGACGGACAATTCTCAAACGCTACCATTGAAAAGAAAAAGAGAGGAAAGAAGTCCTAATTAAGTCCCAATCTTTTTTTGTACTACAACCGCTAGGTACACTTAGCCAAAGGCCTTGGTACTAACACGGCATTGCCATATACATGTGCGAAATAGATACCCATCACAAAAACACTTTTAAAAAACTTTGTGTACATCATTATGATTCGTATATAACAGACATCTTTTATTCTATAGTATGTGCAAAGCACACAAGCATCTTAATAATGCATAGCACCCAAAATTATCATCATAAGCTCATTCGAACTCAGCATTTCCTATGTCGTAGTGAGTCGTAGCTTCACGTACTTAGTAGCAACTTTTACCATTCCATAAACCACAATATTTGGAGAAGTTTACGATGAAAACCTGCAAAAGGCAAGTATATATCAATAAATAAAAGATTGAAATGGAGGAGCTCGAAAAATATATATTAGTGAAATTCGTTTGGTTTGTGATTCAGCTAATCAGAAGTACCGATGTTTGATGCCTTGCCTTGGGCTACACAGACATGACTATAGTATGTGAGATGCACACACTCAATATATGCCACCAAACGATATGCAGTAACGCATATGTTTAATTAGAACATCTATCCTTATGGAGATTAGATCTCTTAAAGTGAACTTTTGGGTAAGAAGAAAATATATGATCATTCATCAAATGAAAAGTTCAAATTCATAGAGATAAAGATATCTAAATCAGTAATCTCTAAGAAAAATAGAATTAGAAGTACTATTTTCAGAGAGATTCAGAATTTAACCTCCACCTGCAAATAGAATCGACCTTTAAATTGTGAATATCCACATGTATATGGAAATATCATTTTCCGTTGTGTTAGTACTAAGGCTAAGTGTAGTGAGTTATTAGTATTACATAAAAGATTGTGACAAAAATTGTCTCAAAACTCAGCATGTTGGGCTCGTACTTAGCATTATCACTTTGAGTTTTTCAACTCCTTGAATGACATTCACTTTGTCGTATTGATTTTCAAAAATCATGTCCATCTATACATATTGGTTTAGACCAACCTGATAGAAAAGATGGAAAAAATAGTCACACAACTTATAATATCTTAGGTTCAAATGAACTAAATAAAGAGTTGAAAGTCTGGGTGGACAGTTTAGCAACAAAAAAAAAAAACTAAATAAATGACAACCTCATGGAAAACAGATTTGAGACATTCAAATCTTATATCTGCATATGGACAGATTGGAGACATTCAAATCTTATATCTGCATATGCACATCCAATGATCCCAAAACACTACAACAAAACACCCGCAACATAAAAACTTTAAAGAACGCATTTTAATATTGAGAGCAAAACAAATTTAATATTCAGATTGCTTCATGTTACAACATCCTGGTATATTCCACTTAGATCTAAGAAGCATAGTAGTATCCATAGTTAAGATATCACACAATGATCAAAATCCTTTTTTTTTTTTTGGTTTCAATAAGTCCTATCAAGTTTAGAAGAGGGATACAATTTTTTTTCCTTGTACAGTAATTTTAGCATCACTAAGTGTTGATCACTGAATGATAGTACTTATTACCTTCTCTAAAAAAATCAAAGAGGATATTAACTTACTCTTGAATTCAAAAGCTTGCTTGCGTACTTCCGCCAAATAAATTTAGAAATAAGCCTTACGGGAGAGAATCTTCTCCCAAATGGTAGATCTGCTCCATTACAAAGTGCCTCCTATCCAACAACGTCTTCTTAGTCTTCTTGACCATTCATCGAATGAGGCAGCACATAAATAACGAATTAAGGATAAATTAGACAGAAACTTAAGAAACCATACACAATAATAAATATTGACATCCATTCATTTAATAAAATGCCCACTAAATAGTAGATTCATAGCAGACGTTTGTTGGTGCACACGGATACATTTTTATACCTTGGATCGATCTTTAAAGGATCGCTTTGACTTTCCCAAACGAATCTCCATCAGTATTCTCTCACCGTTTCCTCAAGTGACCAAGCAAGCCACGACCGGATATTATCTGCATCACAAGATTACGTAGGAATCTTACACCAACATTCCCTTATACTTGGAATGAACAAAAAAAGGACTACCAACAATGTTATGTGAAAAATCTATTTGAACACCAAGGGAGTAAGAGAGATCAGTGAAGCATAAATCCCAGACAGACTATCACAATAAATCAATTATTATTAGTACTATATTAATGTTGACACCCAATTTTGTCCCTCCTTTATTTCAGTTTATTTCCTTGGGCTTTTAAATTAATTAAATCTAAATATTTTATTTTCACTATTAATTCTACTACCATCATTACTTTCATTTTCATTATTCTACTACCAATATTAATAGTATTACTTTATCACAATTTTTAAAAGGGTTCGTTGTCACTTATTTTCGATAAATTAATTATACTTTACCAAGTCTTTATTTTCTACGCATTGATCATTAATTATCATAGTATATATACTAGTTGCTAAATTAGAAGCCCAAAAAATAAATTAATTGAAGGAAGAAGAGGGCCACATTTTCGGACCAACATTTTTCAGCCCAACAATGCAAATGGCCCAAATTTTCGGCCACAGACCACATTAACTGACCCGATCCGGCCCAAGATTCTATTTTCCTAAACCTACGCACCTCTTTCTCTTCTCTCATCTCTTTCTCTTCCCTTCAGCCGCACTCTCTCTCTCTCTCTCCTGCGTCTCTTTCTCCTCTCCCTCTCTCTACCCTACTCTCTCTCCCTCCCATTTTAGCAAAGTTCAGTCCCTCTTTTAACATCGCAGAATCTGGACGCTTCGTTTTCGTGCAACAGGCACAGCTCCTGACCTTTTTCTCTTCTTTCTCTTTCCCTCTGCTCCCTTGCTCGTCGTCTTCCCCCGCTTCTAGCAAAAGATTCGTCCCCTTTCAACTATGGCAGATTTGCCGCTCTATTTACATACAAGTCTTTCAACACAAGACGATGAAGACATTTTTTTTCCTCTTTATCTGAAAAGCTGTGGACACAAAACAGAGGGTTTCAGATTCAACGGATGGTTTTTGATTCGTTTTCAAAATTCAACTCAAAATCCCATTTTAAATCCCGCCCAAAAATGAGAGACAAAACCCTAATTTTCTACTCCTATAAATGCCTCTTAAACACTTCAGCCGAAAGGGATCTGGACTCCAAAAAAGGAGAAGCAAAAAATAAAACTTTCTCTCTAAAAATACTTTGGTTTTCTACCGAGATTTTTGGGTCAAAAGGGTCTGGAGCTCTTTCTTAAAAATCTGGTCTTGAAGTCTCTCTAAACCAGATAAACATTTCGTTGAAATATGAAATCGGTGACGAAAGGTTAAGTTCGTGACGATTCGACTAACTCTCGTCGCTGTTTGGCAAAGAACTTTAACTACGACCAAGGCATTTTATTTGTTGACTCGAGTCTCGAATCCGTTAATACGAGAGTAGATTCAAGACCTCCATACCCCAGTCCACTGCACCTACAAAAGGTGAGCTTTTTATCTACTTATTTCTATTCTCCTTTAAATTCTGCATAATTTCTTTTTTTAGTTTGTTTTGTTTCATATTTCAGTTATGTAACTTAGCTTTGTATACGTTGGTTTGTCTGGTTTAATCGGTGGTATTAGCGATGATTTGAAGTTTGGGATTCGACTGTGTAAAATAATGTGGAAATTCAGTGGTTTGTACGTATTTGTTTGGTTACGAGGCTACAGATCTGCCTACGTGTTTGAAATCCCTTAAATGCTTAAATGTCGGTGCAATCCCTCTCTTCCCTTTTAGTTCGATTCGATGTTTTTATGTGTGTTCATGATTCTTCGTTTGTGAACTTGAAATGGTTTTAGTTCATTATGTAAGTTTCTCACTTCGCATTGTCTGTCCTGTTTTATCTTCGTTCTGCTTTGGTAGTTTGTTTTAAATCCCAGTTCTGTTCCGATTCAGTCTTTAAATATCTCCATTTCAGTTCCGTTATTACTCTCTTTGTGTAATACCTTACTTTTTTGTTATTTTTTTTATTTTCTGCATTCTAGGCATTTTGTGCTCTGTTGTCCTGTTATCAGCATGTTCATCTGGAGATTAGCTCACTTATGCGTTTGTTGTTCGAATTCTGTTTAGTTTAGTGAACATGCTCAAACTGCTGTTGTGTTTGCCCTTTGCTGTGGTAATTGCTTGATTTGGCAAAGGCTGTTAAGCCCTGCGTGGCTTGGGAATAGGTCGTGTTCTTTCAAAGTCTAGGTAGCATGACATTGAGTCCTTGAATCTTCCTGATAAGTGGTGTCACATGGTTATCCTATCATGTTGCCTGATCTTCCCCTTTCGATAACTAATTGCTGGTTCAGCCTGTATATGTTTGTCATTCGCAAATATTTTCAAAACCAAAATCTGTGCCCATTTGTGCTTTATTTAAGGTCCAATCTGTTACAGAGTCATCACGTACCATGGGTTGTTCTTCCTTCGTGTTGCCTTAAGGCTTACTATGCATTATCATTCATTTACCCGATTAGATAGCAATAGCCCCATTTCACTATTTTGCTGAGCTTCTAGCTGAATCGTTTGCACCTATACTTGCCTTACCCTGCTATTATCTCTGAGTGTTAAAACGATGTTTCCTCTTAGTTTGCCTTATGCCATGCTGTCAAGGCCCTGCACCATGTGTTTCAAAATACTTGCCTGTTTCTTCTGCCCTATTATTTAGTATACATACTTGACGTATCTGCCTAGGTCTAGTTATATTTGGCTCAACTAATGGTGGTTGGTTACCGTTTGTTGAATATGTGATGCTGTTCTCTGAATTGAGCCTGTCGTTGAGTTTAAAACGCACATTTACCCATCATGTTTATTCTTTGATGAAGTGTATCTATTACCTGCACTTTCTGTTACTATTCCAAGTTACCTGCTCTCGCTGTGGCTTTGAGATGGCCATTGCTTGGTTTGTCCTTGCTTGACTTTAATAACTGCACATTTTCTTTTCATCGTGTCTTGCTTACAGCTACTGTTACTGCTTGCCTTTGCCCCTTTCAGGGGAGTTATGTGACTGATTTGTTATTAATGTTTTGTGTCATTAAGGTCTCCTACAATATGAATTTCATGTCTATATACTTGTATATTGTCCCCTTATGCTGTGCCCTGTTCTGTTTAAATATCAGCAGCGCGTCCAGTGCTTTAAAATATGCTATGAGCTAGTTGTTTGCGTCTTGGTGTACAATTCTGTAATGAAATATCTGACTTAGGTTTGTTTGATTCCATGTCTAGAAGTGCACTAGTAGGCGTGTGTATAAACTGTTCTGAGACAACTTGTTAATCATGTTAATATTAATAGATCACTAATCCTTTTCCTTTTCATTTTTGTGCATGACTATCGTATACGAGTCCCTCGGACTTGTCTCCTCCCGCATTTTGGCGTTGGGCCAAAAGCCCAACATGACCTCCTACATACCAGCCCTGTCCGCAGCAAAGAAAAAATGGAAAAGAAAATCTGGGCTGAAGCCCAAACAGGCCGCAGCAGTCCAAGAAAGTGGGCTGAGCCCATTTCATTATATCCACTCCTCCATCTTTTTTTGTGTGTATTTAATGTTTATTGTATGACTAACATTCTTTTGTTGTGTTAATTTAGATAAACCTTAGTGACATTAAGGGTTTTAGCTTAGTAAATGGGTAGGAAGAACTAACGATTAATACCATAAGTTTTATTTTCTTCCTTTATATTATAGTTATTTATAGTATCTTAATATTTATTTTCAAAATAATTGATTTTCAAATAGCATATTTTGAATTAAAGGAGTTATGTCTTATTTATTACTATCTTAGAAATTTCGAAACATCACTAATACGCAAACATAAAATCAAATATATTTTATAAATAACTCTCTTAAGTCTTGAATTAATTATGCATATTCTTAAAGAATAGTTAATAAAAATAAAGAAAACTCTCATCGGCTATTTTGTTTATACTACTAGAAATGCAAAAACCAATTAATACCTCGCCACTTGAATTACATCAAATATTTATTAAAACGCTGTATAAATCCCACTTTCTTTTATTTATAATTTTCTATAAATCTTATTAAGTTAAGGGGTAAAGCGGGAAAACTTAAAAGAAGAACCCAGATTCTTGCCGGGGGCACCCCGGTTCCTTTTCTACAA
>NC_081351.1:18539697-18671574 GCF_029784015.1 Lycium ferocissimum
GAGTGTTTGTTGCCCGAGGTTTCTTCGAACAATGGAGTGTCCGATGCCCGAGGTCTTTGCCGGGATCGTGAGAGTGTGCTCGTGATCCGAGGTTATATTCGGAGCGAGTGGTACATGGACCCGCGGGTCCCCCATGGGTCATGACTATGAGGCATTGCCATAGCATGTGTACGGGAGTGGAGTGTGAGAGGTGACTATTGCATTGCATGCATTGCATTGCATTCATCCACTTATATATTTAATCGATCATTTGGTGAATTATATCCGTCTTGGTGGATTTCATGATTCCTTTACAATCTTACTTGTATTGATATGTGACCATACCGTTTGCTCTATGTGCTACTTGTTGGTTTTGACTTCTTCATGCGTTATCTAATCATTGTCGGCCTATGATGCCTACCGGTACAAGTGTTGTACGATACTACTCTTCGTCGCACTTTTTGTTGAGTGCGAGTACGATCCAGGCTCCGGTTCTAAACCCCGGGCCGATACGCGAGGGTGACATCTTTTAGTTATTCGAGGGTGAGCTACTGTCATCCGTGGCCCCCGAAGGACCTCCTATCTATTTCGTTTTTGTATTCGACGACAATATGTAGCCTTCGGGTATTTTCGGACTTCTATCTGTCCTATGTTAGCGCTCTTGTACCCTTTGACCAGATTTTTGGGATTGTCGTGACATTTCTTGTTATAATAAGTATTTAAAACTTGATAACTTATTCTTAAATAAATTTTCCGCTTATTTAACTTGTTATTAGTAATGTGGTTCGCCTACTCGAAGGGATAGTGTAGGTGCCACCACGACTCGTGAATTGGGTCGTGACATCTTCACAATCTCGAATCACTTTCTACTTTGCTTTCTATTTCTTTTGGCTTTCTTAACAACCCCACTACACACACACGCCACACGCAGAGAGAGTACTTTCCCGTTCCATTACACACACACACACTCACACACACACACACACAAAAAAAAAAAGAATAAAAAAAGAGAGAGAGATGACAATTTCTACTTTGCTTTCTCTTCACAATCTAGAATCACTTTACCTTTTTTTTTTTTTTCAACTTCTTCTCTCCGCAGGATATACATGTAAGCATGTTTTAACAAAAGAATGAGAGTTTGTTCCAATGGAAATATCAAGCTCAAATCAAATCTATATATTATTAAAAACAGGATAGTTTTAGGACAAAGAGTAGTTAGATTAGTTATTAATTAGTTAATTTAGTTAGTGTTTTGAATTTAAATTTTAAAATAATTGAAAGTTGCCAAGTGGTAAAGTTAATAAATGCAAACAAAAAAAAAAAAAATATTAATAGCGCATAAACAATTTGGTTCCACCAAATCGGGACAACGATGGAACACCAAACGGTTAATTAGAATTTTACAAAGTGTTGCATCTCATTTTTATTTGCATCAAAAAAAAAAAAAAAAAAAAATCTATATAATTTAACCTAAATGCACGTCTCTTACCCCCATTACCTCCATTTAACTCACAAAGGCAAATCCACGTTTCATCTAACTGCCCCATTTATCATCTGTATATCCCGATTCTCCAATTTTTGTTCATGTATGAACTTCCAACGGTTCACAAGAGACTTAATCGACAGAAACTGCCCCATTTACCATCTGTATCCGGATTCTAAAATTTCCTTTCATGTTTGAACTTTTATATTGTTGCAGCGATTTACGGGAGACTTATTCGATAGAAATAGCCTTCAATCTCAAACTAAAAAGAGGTACACATCTTAATCCCACTGTCTATTCCAAAAAAAAAAAAAAAAAAAAAGTAGTACAAACGTTTCCTATAGTAATCGTATGATCTGCTATTTGCTTTCAAGCATAGAAGTTTGTTTTTCTTTGTATATAACATATATGATAAAAGTCCTATTCAAGTAAAGAATTGTCCATTGATTCTAAGGAAATATGTTGTTAAGCTTCTTTATCAACTTCTTATCATAGAACGATATTAGTTGTTCTTTATTAGTTCTCCATTTGTTTCTCTGTTTTTCCTTCTTCTATTTCCTGCAACTACAGCAATTTAATTATAAAATAGTGTTTTTCTCAAATTAGCTAATAACTACTAAAAAATTATCAACTTGCGAGGACTGATAGTTTGACACGAAGATATGTGGGATAGGCAAAGCTGAGTTTCCAAGCTCACGTCGTCATTCCTTCTTTATAGGTCAGTTTCAAACCCAAATTGTTGCATACGTCTATCCTATTTTCTGAAAAACGAATCTCACCAATCACCATTATGGGCTATGACGTGAGATGGAGAATGAGAACAACTGACAATTGATATGGTAATTGAGAAACGAATTGGTATATCTTTGAGTGCTCTGCCTTTTCATGTGCAGACTTCTGTAGATTTTTATGTCCCTAAAACTACTTATGTATTTGCGAACATATAGTTTGCAATTTGTTAGCATGAAATTGCGACTAGACCGAGAAGCCTTTTAGAGCAATTTTTTGTGACCATGATGACAGAACCGTCCTAATCCAGAAACCTTAGGAATGCAAGTGATGGTCTTCAAAATCCGTGTTATGGTAATTGCTGATTTTTTTTTTTTAATCATTTTCGTAATTCTTGCGTATATTTTGCAGAAAATGAGATCACTAGACAGCCAAATGAGGCATTTGGTGATAGAGAATGTCATTCTTAATCTTCCACATGGCCAAGAGCAAATGCCATGGTTGATAAACTACACAGAATGGTCTTTAACCAATAATGTTCCCCTCAAATATTATTGGTTACTTGAAGCACACATTGATATCTTGATTGATATTTTTGGTGGAAGGAATATAGATTTTTCCTTTTACCTTATTTCCGTCAAATTCACCAAATCAAGGTATGCTTATTTATTCGGTCTTTTATTTATTTATATGATTCAAACCTATATAAACGGTAATATTTATTTGATTCTGGATATTTTTAAAAATTTGAGCCATAAAAGTTGCTACGGTAGCTTCGGAGCATTACTTCTTCTCTTCCAGGTGTATTCTCCACTTTTCGTGTTGAATTTGATGCTCAAAATGGTTTCAAAGTTCTTTTGAAATATCAATATAATTGGCTTATCTTGATGAAGCACAAAATACTCTTCCTCTTAATTTGTTTGTGCACTTTTGGTTAAAATTTTGGCACACCAAATTTTTGTTTCTTTTATCAACATGTAAAAAGAGTACTTTTAACATGTTATTCAAATTTCATTTGGTTTATATAGCAGGAACTAAAAGTGATAAATACTAATGAACAAATAGAGTAAATGAATTCTCTCTAGAGTGTACTCTTTTATCTGTGCCAATGGTTCTTACTCTGAATCTAAACTTTCCTTCCTCATGGTTACTGAAAGTGACAAAAATAAAGAAGGAAAAGAAAGATATATGAATTGAAATGAGAGTGGCAACATTCAATTTTATATGGTTGACACGTGGTACTTCTAAAATTGTTTTAAAAATGTACCTATTGCTTGCATGCTTTGATTGGTGTTTTTGTGAAGGTCAAGAAGGTAAATCATGGAGAAAAAGGAACACCAAATGGTTGAAGTAAGGAGAAAAAGGAACAGCAGCATAAACTGAGAATGATTTCAAGCATTTAAAATTCAAATATCTCATTGGTACTCTTCTCTACTCCTCAAGAAGACTTTACAACTTCTCATGTGAAATCCAACTTCAAGAACACTTGGACATGGAATATCACAAGAAGAAACTTGCAAAAATAAACATAATATGCTTACGATGGCATAAGCGAAATATGCATACAATTCTAATTTATATTTCTCAATTCTCTAGAATTATCCTTATTTTTTCTCTAGAATTATCCTTATTTTTGTTATATTTATCCTTATTTGTACATTACAATATCATATCTTCTGCAGAGAATGTTGATATGGTAAATTGCTGAGTGAAAACCATCGAAAAAGAAGAAAGAATTCCACCTTTGTTAATATATTAGGGGTCAGTTCCAAATGGTTAATTTTTCTTATTACAATTTGTGTGTGTCATCCTTTGCGCAGGAGCCATGCTAATCTTCTCTGTTTCGTTTCAATTAATTTATCGGATGTCCCCGAAGGGACTTTTTGTTATTACAATTACGCATATACAACTCAACTTATTTGGTTTTGTTCAGACATAGTTTGAAATTGTCATAACTCAATTCATAATTGTCAGATAATATTAAAAAAATTGTTACTATTTTTAGTTAGTGAATTGGAATACAAAAAAGTATTTGCATCGATAATAGGAGATGAATATACATGACTTTTCAAATTTTGGGAAAAAAAGTTTTTAAAAATGTAGTATAAGTGCTATATACATGATGATTTTGTGGACATAAGGTACATTTACTAGGAATCTTTTTTCAATAGTGTACGCATTTTGCTACTAATAAAAGAATTTGAATTTGTGTCGGAGATAGATATTCTTTTAAATATAAATATTTTCTTCGTAGATATATTTAAAGATAAAATATTTCAATTTTATTATCCTAATAGTATCTCCAACATAATTTGTAGATCTTTTTCCAAAGAAATTGAAACCGTGTGGTTTGAGTGAACCCTGTATAGTGGCACATCCTTTTAGCTGACCATACTGTTTGGATGTTTCTTTACAATATAGATTTTATGTGTAAAATAGTATTTTCCTCGATCTAAAACTTAAGATTGATTGTGTTAATGCAGGTTTACATTGCATATGTTGCAAGTCGCTTTTCTGGGAGCTAATGGCTATGGCTATAGCTTCAAGAGTGCTTACAATTAAATATGTTAAAGAAGTCAAAAGATTAAAAGAAGAAATGAGCATAATCAAAGGCCATACATCATGAAAAAGATGCGTACTTTGACCAAGGATTGCAAGAAGGTGGATTTTTTTCCCCTTCCGAAACGATAAATTCACCCATTATATCCAAATAATAGCTTAATGTTAGAAATTACCGAATTACCACCATTAGATTAGAAAAAAGTTCGCGGCTTCTAAAACAACAAATAGTAGTGGATTGCAACATCTACTCCCACGATGCTAATTTTGGTACCCACGGAATGCACGGCATTATCAAAATATATATTAATTAAGTCAACTTATGTTTTCGCTTTTTACAAGGAAGTTTCTATTAGGAAGCTTATCATGTATTAGCTTTCTCTTTTATTTCCTTTAGCCTGATGCTTCTATATTGCATTAGTAAAAATGGGTCATTATAAGAGTGTTTCAAAGCACCGCTTATCATCTTTTGTATTTTAACAAGTTTTCTTAAATACTTAAAAGGTTAGATTACTAAGATCACTTTACTTAAGCTACTTGGTCAGTAAGTAATGGATTAAATATCACAAGAAAATTACAGATGAATCTAGCTTCCTCAAGCTACTATAAAAATTTCTTTCTAAGTTGTATTGTTCAGAGTAGCGCTTTGCACGATGCCATAAAGAAGATTTCGTAAATTAATACAAGAAGTTGGATCATAAATTTCTTTGATTGGATAGTACAACATTGACGGTTGTAAGTGCATGATGCTTGTGTCTTTGTGCGTTCTCCTTATTCAAATGATTTACCATTACTTTGACATCAAATTTTGATGCTAAAATGTAATTCACCCATGAAAACTATTATGCTTTAATAAAGTTCTTTAGTCACATTTTTGTTACAATTAATTATGATATACCTAAATATATATTGTTTAAGACAGTACGCTTATGTTCAGTTAGCACTATTGAAGATGATCAGAACTTAAAGAAAAGATTGTTACAATTATCTCTTTACGCTCTTTTTTTCTTTGAAACAATCTGCGCATCGCGCGGGTACGTATACTAGTGTTTATTAAAATAGTAAAAGTCATGATATTATGTAAAAAAAAATCAGAAATTAGGATAAACGAAGAGAGAATATATTTGTGTTATTATTAATTTAACTAATATTAAAACCTGCGCGATACGCGGTCAATATTAAAGAAAATTAGTCATATAAATTGTTACCGTATGCTTCTCTATCCAATATACTCCAACACAAAGAGTTTATAAATTATAGTCTAACTAAAAATTTATGGTTCAAAGAATTTTTTAAGAACAGTGGTTTTTAAGATTTTGCAATATATCAAATTCTTTGTAACTACAATAAGATAGACCCTTTAGTATAAATAAAACAGTAACTCAACTTATATTCTCTGGATGTAAACAATACCGATAATCATATATATATATATATATATATATATATATATATATATATATATATATATATATATCCCAACTATCAATTGAAGGAAAACAAACTCAAAACAAATTTAGAACCATTTCAATTGTAATGAAGGCAGAAGTACACCACAATTGGGTGTTTATCCTTGTCAATAGAAAGAGGTTAATAAAAGAAACCAATAGAATCTTTCCACCAGCATTCTTCCTTCTAGCCTCCTCGTGGCCCACGATTCCAGCAGAGGTAGTTAATGTATCCAAACTGTCTGGAAGGCAGTAACCTTGTTATCCATCCTTCAATCTCCCTAACACCCAACATCAAAGCTACGACTAATGACATCTCATTTGTTCAACTTTTTTTTTTAAAGCAAATCCACTAGGCGAGGTGCCTAGGGCTAGTTTTTTATTTATATAATAAAAGCGAAACGCAAAGGAAAAGTACAAGCAAGGAGGCTAGGCCTTACCTTACTAATCCTATTTGTTCAGCCTATCATTTTCTTCAACAACAATTATTCCTCACATGTGATCATCAACATACTCAGATTCTCCAATGTACCCTACACAAAGATGGAAAGGATAAGAATTATGGAACTGTCGAAAAAAAATGTGGAGCAAGAGAAAAGAACAAAAACACAGAAGTTTTAAGATATGGTGCCTCTGCTATTTCAATTAGAGGCATCAATTTGATCTTGAGATAACCCAACAGAGGAAACTATATACATTCTTTCTTATGCCTTTCCTCACTTGCTCTATTGCGAAGATTATTAATTTGCAGCATCTCTTCTTCCAGAAGGTTTTTTTCAGTAAATAAAGAAGCAAAAGTCAATTCCAACACAACATATATATAAAAAAATTTTGGAAATAGTAAAGCGACCGTATATATAACATCTTCGAATAAAAAATTTGCTAAGTACCATGAGAGTAGATATATTCACCTACATTTGTTTATGAGTCGGAATAGTTTACCTACTTTAAAATGTAGAACCACTAAATATGTAGATTAGTTACCATCCAGAAATCAATACTTTTTACTTCTTTTGGTTGTAGTTTCCTTGTGGTTTAGACGCCACTCAGTTTTGAACCTCAAAAGAACTCGAAAAGGAAGGAAAACCTTTAAAAACATTATGATCAAAATGAGTATATGCAAGTTTGGAGTGCAGCTAAACATCCCAAAATGTCAAAGATTATCAATTCATGTTTTCAACTGTTACAATTTTTTTTTTTTAAAAAAAGACAAACTGAATGAATACTGCGAAAAGAAAAAGTCGCCATAGGCGACCCTAACCGATTTCCGTTTATTTTTCATTTTTGTTCCTACGTACCCCAAGACGCTATCATGACTTCATGTTTGGGCATGAGAGTCAAGAATTTGTTTCATGTGCAGCAGATAAAATAAAACACGGATTCGAAGAGGGAATCTAATTCTTAATAAAAAGGAGAAAATAAATCAAGAAAATTTAGTGCATTAAAAAAAGAGACCAAAACATCTCAACAAAATTCTAAGACTTAAACATGTCTATCTCTATGGCTAAGCAGATTGTTCACGTAGCCCACTATGTAAGAGAAAGAACTAAGATACTCCATGTTTTTTAGGATCTGGTCATGGTAAAGTTTTGTTTCAAAACAAAAGCAAAGAAGAAGAATAAAGGAGATGCATAGAATAAAGGAGATGCATTTAATAAGATAACTAATAAAAAGAATGGGAGGATTAATGAATTGGTGTGACTGAAGCAATGGGAGGGGCCTAAATATGAAGACAATGGAATTTTTAGAGAAACCATAATTTACTTGCATGCTGAGATAATATACAAAGCCAAACTCATATTTTATTTCGTTTCATTTCGAGAGAAAGATTGAAATTGAAAGACAACAAACCTCAAATAAGGACTTGTATCCATAAATTCCATTTGTCCCAAAAACAAAATGAAAAGTGGCCTTCACTACAGAAAATCTTCGACAGTCTTGCACTTACTTCATTAGTACTCCTTTATTTACATAAATAATCTGCAGTTGAAGCAAGAACTTAGAAAAGAAAGAACACCCAGATTGTGATAAAAGCCAAAGAGTATCAGAAACATCCCAAATCTGCTAATCAGATTTCCTAACTTTCAACAATAATGCTTGAGATTGCTTAATTTGATCTCAAATACAGCTTCGGGTTAACTCAAAAATAAATCTTTTGTATGAAAACTAATTGAAATCCCTGTAACTGAAATACGAAGAGAAAAAGAAAAACACCCAGATAAAAACAGAACCAAAAGCACAACTAATGAACGTGGGATAAGACAAAGCAGTTTCTCCCAGTTTCACATTCAAAGCAGTTTATTTTTTTCTCTCCCACGGTTTCTGTAATTTTCTAAATATTTTTATTTTTATTTTATTACTATTTATTTATTAAAATGTAGGAGATATATCTAAAAAATTAAACTTCAAATTTTGTGGTGATGACACTTGTCATCTTATCATGCTTTTGCCTCTCCTATTATATATAGATAGATACTAACAATTTTTTTTTTAAATCTAAATATTGATAAGAAAAATTGCCTAATTAGTATTTAAATTGATGGAATATAAAAGGTAGCTGATATATTAATGAGGTAATGGTAAAACATACACCTAAACTATCAGGTTCTCACGAGTTTCAAATTTCAACTAATACATAAATAGACCCTTAAATTTGGCGTCAGCTGACAAGAATGCCATTCAATGTCGGGTGTGCATAAGTAGGCACATCAACTTGTATAAAGTTGAACTCGTAAACACAAATGTTGATGTGACACATAAATTTTGGATGTGTTTAGATGATCATTTTGTAAGTTGGAGTGTTTAACTGACAAAGTTGAGACAAGATAGGTGCCTACCTTAAAGTTGGAGGGTACATTTGCCAGCTGAGGCAAAGTTTGAGGGTCTATTTATGTATATGTCTTTTTCCTTTTCTACCTGAACAATCATTATCTATGTATTAAAAAAACACACCTAAGCCAACCATCAGTTGCTTCTTTTTCCTATCTGAACTATCACCATCAACTCAACTAGGTGCGTTTTTATATATAGATGGTGCTAATTTAGTTAAAAAAAGAAAACAACTGATAGTTAAGAAATCAAAACTCACAGAAAAAATAATAGTTCATAATCTCTTTAAGAGTAACTGAAATGCATGCAAATTGTGCAGATACCATGACTATAAAAGCAATCCAAAGATTTCGATTTTATTCGTAAAGTTGTGTACCCTAGTCTAGAAAGACAACAATCAAACCATCAAATTTACCATCAAGATTTGTGCTCTAACGCTAGGAGTGAGAGTCTATTATAGGTATGAATTTTTTAAACGGAAAAGACTCAGATATGCCATTGAACTATCGGAAATGGAAACATTTATCTTGGCTCGTCCAATAGTTTGGCTCGATTATCGCAAAATTATCGAAATAGTAAATTCATCCATGCCATTTTTAAATTAACGCAGTTTTAAAATATACGGATATGACACTTGGCACTTCAATTAGAGGGTCCACGTACCATTTTAATTAAACCGACAAAATTTGTGGGTGGGGTTTTAGTTTAATTTAGGATTTAATTTGTGTTGGTTTAATTAAACGACGTGGACTTCTAATTGGTGACCAAGTGTCATATCTGGTATTGTAAAACCGAATTTATAGAAAAATGGCATGGATGAGCCATTTCGATAGTTCGATAATACGCCGAGCTAAACTATTGACAGTGGCGAAATGGTCGTTTACGATAGTTCGATGACATATTTGAGCCTTTTCCGTTTTTTAAAAGAAAAAAAGGAACCAAACCAAAGTTTAGTAAGACAGTTCAATTTCGTCACAACATCGCTTTAGCTAATTTTCACACTAAAAAAAATTAAAATTTTAAAACTAATGCATCCCTTTTTGTAATTAATTGATTAATTGATGTTGCAACCTAATTATTTTTGGTGAAAGACAAACCAATATTTTTTATTTTCGGCACCGAATTATATTTATTAGTTCAGTCACATTAAAGACTGGAAAATGGAAAATACTCATCTCCCACTCTCAGACCCACAAAGGAAAAGTTCATTTTTGTTTTTTTTTTTTAATTTTATAAAGAATACAACGTAGTTCTATTATTACAATATTTTTCTCTTCGAGATTTAGTAGGCGTTTGGCCATGAAAATCAAATTTACTTTATTTGGTATTTTGGAGTTGGAGTTGGAGACGGAGTTGTGTTTGATTATAATTTTTACAAAGAATATTTGATTGTTTGAATGAATTGAAAAGTGAAAAAAGTGGGGGGAAAAAAAGTGAAAAACAAGTTTTGGTTGTTTTCCAAATTTCAACTACAATTTCAAGTTGTATTTGAAATTTTTATGGCCAAACATCAAAAAGTGAAAAAAGTGAAAAAATATTCCGGAAAAAAGTGAATAGTTCTCATGGACAAACGGGCCCTTATACTACTTTCTCGAATATATCACTTTTATTAACACTTCAAAACACAGACAATCAGATATTGATCATATATTTCTATATCTATATTTCTATTTCTATTATCTATTTTTATATTTTTATTTTATAAGTGGGAGTTGGAGGACGAACACGGACGAACACACAGGGGCAGGGGTATAAAGGTAAAAAAAAAAAATTATTTCTTTTCTTTCTCTATATTAGAAATGATAGTTAGGTGTACTAACATTGACGAACAAGGGCAATTTTGTAATAATGAATGTTATTTCGTGGGCATTTTAGTACTTTTCTCTTCTATACTTTTAAGTTGTGTAGGTCCTCTTAAATGCTGGCCCCACATCCTGCCATAGTACAGCATCTAACATTTGAAAAACTTTACAATGGGTGAGGCATAGATATGACATGGTATGTGAGGAAATATTTTATTATAATTATATTGTGAGCCCCACCACTTTATGCTCTTCCTCCTCTTGCTTTCTTCTTCCACGTTTTTTGTCATTTCTCTTTCCTCTTTTTTCTCATTTTCTTTTTTTGCATAAATTTTAAAATCAATTCTATTATATGCAGATCAATTTTTATAAGATATTCTTCCGTTTTATTATTTACCTTTTCAATTTTTTCTTAAAAAATCAGTTAAACTTTGTACAAGTTTAAAAGAAAATAATTGGCACTCAAAAAAAAAAAAATATAAAAACTGATAGCCAAATATGAAGCTATATTATGTACCCGAGAAATTTAAAGTTCTAAGTGTCATCAAAGTAGACCCTGAATTTAGTGTGTGTAAAAATCGGTTTTAACCGATAAAAATCGCCAGGAAAAAAAAGTTATTGGTTTAGCAATCTATTTGGTTAATGATTTTTTTTTAAGTTCTAAGTTTTATGAACTTAAAATTTGAAATCAGCGAGCGAGAACTTAAAAAATCATTAACCAAATAGATTTCTAAACCAATAACTTTGTTTTTTCGGTTCAGTTTATCGGTTAAACTGATTTTTGCACACCACTAAATTCAGGGTGTACTTTGATGACACTTAAAACTTTGAATTTCTCGAATTCTGAATGTAGCAACTTTGAACAATATATACCAAAGAAAAACGAAAAAAGAATTCCAATAAATTTTCTAATGTGATTTTACTTTTAAAAGCATCCTACATTCATTTTTGCTTATCAGTTTTTGCATTAATTTTTTTTTTTTTTGGAGTGCCAATTATTTTCTTTTAAACTTTTACGGAGTTTAACTGATTTTTTTTAAGAAAAAATGGAAAAGATAAATAATAAAACGGAAAAATATCTTAAAAAAATTTGATTTGCGTATAATAGAATTGATTTTAAAATTGATGCAAAAAAAGAAAATGAGAAAAAAGAGGAAAGAGAAATGACAAAAAACGTGGAAGAAAAGGAAAGGAGGAAGAGCATAAAGTGGTGGGGCCCATAATATAATGATAATAAAATCTTTCCCTAAAGCATCTGTCATATTTATCTTTTCCTATTGTAAAGTTTTTCCTAACATTTCACCTCCACATTCCATCAATTTTTAGGTTTACTTTGTTTATCTATTGCATATTAGGGGTAATTTTGGACCCCTCTCAACTCTCAAGTATATTCTAAATGAAAATTTTAGTGCGCATGTTTCAATTTATGATATATTTTTTATTTTTGAGTTTTAAATTATGTAAATTTTGATTAATATTTTAATTTTTTTAATCATATTACCATGATAATCCAATTTAGCATTGAAGATTAGTCACATTGACTCTCGAGAAACGAAAAGTATCACAGAAATTGAGACGAGGAAATAAATGTTAATTTTTAATTTTAATTCCAACCCACCTCAAAACTTTTGCAAATGTATAATTCCTCTATTTGCTCGGATTAATTTTAAATACATGACATGACAAAGAATGTTAATTTGATAAGAGAACTAGATTCAACATATTTATTAAACAATTTGTAAAGCTTTATTACTGCAATTGCATATTTGGAATAAAAAAGGTGGCCTAAAATGATTTCATCTAATAACTAGAAAAATGATCTTCTTACTTAAACTATAACGATAAACAAAACTCTATGTACTTGATAGATTTAGTTTTTTTTTATAATTATATATATATATATATATATATATATATATGCAAACTTAAATCCTTACGAAAATTTTAAGCAGCTAGAGAGTAGAGTGTCAACAAGCTTCACATCTTTAATATACTAATGAGTTTGAGTTGAACACGAGTTATCTTCCGGAACGTTCATTTATATTTTAATAGAATTGATCAACAAATTTGAAAAAAAATTAATCCAAAAAAGATTAGCGCTAGAAGTATAATAAAGTTTTTTGATATTATAATAATGTAGAATTTATGTGAGAAACTTTTTAATAAAATATCAAAAGGTAAGCAAAAGCATACGTTCTCTTCACAAATTTTAAGAAAATATATGAAAATTTATATTTTAAAATGATAATGCATGTTTTATAAATATGCATTTTTATTTCTTACCGCGGAGGATTGATTTCTATTCTTTAGGTGTCCTACTCTCATTAGGCGTCCTACTCTCATTCTTTTTAGTGGGTACGTAAGATAATTAACATTTTATATAATAGTAATTGCAATAATGTATTACCTAACAGAAGAAACTCCATTTTGAAAATCTAACAATTAGTTGACCTTACAAGATTCATCTTGAGCAAATAAAAATTCAAAATAAATAACTAAAGAACTTTAAAAAATTACAAATTTACAACTTTTCTTATTATAGAAAAGCAAAGTACCACCTATGCATAGATAATTAGAATATTCGTTCTTATGACTTTGATAAACTTGCAATTAAATCTTTTACGAACACAATGAAATAAGTCACTGGAACATTAAAGTTGAAGATTTATTTGACCTTAGGAAGTGATAATTTTTCACGAAAATGTCCGTTCGATGATTTCGATAAAATTCAAATGATAGAAAGAATAGTAATTTCACTATTATAAGAGGATATCACAAAATTTTTTTTAAAAAAAATCAAAAGATGGTCTATCGAAACTATTGTCAGGCTTCTAGACTAATTATATTGTGCCTATTTTGTTATCACAAAGCCTACCAATCTTCATAGTAATGTTTCATAGCTAAATTTTTATAGTGCAGTAGATAAATTCATAGTTGATATAGTGTATGCTCAAAATTTATTTATTAAAATAGTTCTCATTCAAAATAAATGAATTAGTATTATAGGTTGACTTTTAATTGTTTAATGTTAATTAAGTTAATCACCTATGATTATACAATAGCTAATCCTATAATCGATAAACTTTTTATATACCAAATAAAAATGCGACAATAAATACAATAATGTAAAGTTTATTAATCAACTTAACAGTGAGACTTCCTAATACGAATACAAAATAGTTGAGCCCAAAACAAATAGTGCACATCGAAAGAGAAAGGAAAAATGAGTAATTATTACATTTAATACAACAAAATAAGTATACATGATATACAAAAAAAAGAGCAATCAAGAAGTTCACATTAATCGAGGAGTTCACATAATAATAAAATCCCTAAATTTAAGCTAATCAATTAAATATATCTTTATTAGTTACTATAATAAGAACCATTCCTAAGTTAGAAAAGCATCCCACCATCAAATTTTAAAATATATGAAGATTCTTTTACCCAAAATAGAATAAAGGTATTTTTTTCATATATAAATAATGTTTTTTCATTAAGAAACTTTTTTGTTTTACATTTTTTTTTATGCGCAAAGTCTAAGTTTGACTACACGGAGTTTAAGAAATAAAGATAGACTTTTAAATCTTGTAGTTTTAAATTAAAAGTGTATATAATATAATAAAATATTCTTTGAATCTTGTGATTATAAAAGAGAAACGACGTATGGATATTTGAATTGTCGAACTTGCCGAATATAAAAAGGCGGACATAACTAAAATAAGACAAATTTTAACAACAATTGAGAAATTAAGAGGAAAATAAATAAATTAAGAGAATTGCGGTATCCTTTGCAGAAATATACGAAATCGTAAAAGCCTAGGTAAACCAAATTAATCGTATTGGGGCTAAATGCATCGCACGGAGCATAGTTTGCTAGTATATATATATATATATATATATATATATATATATATATATATATATATATATATATATATATTTATATATTTTTTTATAATATAGAAAGTGAGTTTTACTTTTCATTCTTGATCAGTAAATCGTGGCCCTCCCATAAATAAAAATTTTGGCACACCACCCCCATAAATTAAAAAAAAAAAATTCCCCCCCCCCCCCCAAATATTAACTAGGCCCACAAAAATAAAAAATAAAAAATTGTAAAGGACCAATCATTTGCAAGTTGGTAAATTTCATGATACAATGCAGTTGTGTTCTCATAGTATGCAAGGAAATGGTAAATTTATTTCCGCTAGGCAATAAATTCCCCTCGGTCTATTATGTGTTTACCAGTCTACAATCGTCACCGCCCCGACTTTTTTCTAAATTTCTGACGCACACCAGGTGTTTGAAGAAATGTGACTGTCAGACAGTCAGGCTTTATTTGCACTGTTGAGCAGCAGAATTTCGATTTGTATACCTTTTAGATGTTCAGCCTTCAAAGACAAAAGAAAAGTGAAGTGACCGGTGAGCACCCATTAATAGAATAGTGCACATATTTGCTAGGCATTTCTTTTGAATGAGGTGTCTTAAAATTGTCAATAAAGTTGTTTTGGACGCACTGCTTCTATGCTTTCTTTTCTTGACAGGAGTTTAAGTCATTTTTGACCCTCACTTTCTACACATAGATGGGTGTTTTTCGATCTCACAGAATAGGATATGTAGGACCAACAAATGCATTATAGAGAAATGTACAACAACTGTGTTGTGTCATTTATGATAATCTCTTGACCAACAGATCGCAAGAATAGAAACTTTGGATACTTATTCTCTACTTCCTCCTCCTCTATGACTGAGGTATTGAGAGTGCAAACTGCCTCCACCATAGAAATAACAGCAGATGCAAACCTAAGGAGCAAATGCAATACTGTGGATCATACACTGGGAGTTAAAGTCTCAGGTCTCAAGAAGTTAAAGGTGTGATGACGGAAATCATTGAGAAGACAGACTATACTAACCTCCTTTTGGATTATACCCTTTCAAAAGGCTTTATTTCCTAATTTGAAACTGGAAAGAATCCAAAAAACTATATGTGGCTGATTGATGTGAGTTATAGCCTTACAAATTCTTGATCATTTGGTGTGTAAAGGCTTGCCCGTATTGGATCACCCCCTTTTCTTTTGGATTGTTTCTTACTTATTTTTCCACATGCGTGTTTGAATTTATATACCCAGGTACATACTTATGAGAAGTACTGTCAGAAATTTAGCTATAAATTATGTCAAGTGAAAGGTAGACACTCAATAAGGGCCATTGACTGCTACTTTAAAGCCAAGGTGCAGCTACCACAAGAAGAAAATGAAAAACAAGAAAATGCAAACCAAAGGAAGAAGAGTTGGAGGAGAAAATGCAAAGAAGAAGTTACTGTAAATGGATATCACTTTGAACTTTCATGGTAAATGTAATGCGTCATTAGTTCTTTTCAATTTCTCATTGTGCCTTGCCCTTATCATAAAATGCATGCTTGATTATAAATGTTGTGAATTTTTAAAAACTTGATGCGATGAAGAGTCTTATTAGGCTACCTTTTGCGGTAGAATTGTTTTGGCATGCGATTTCATTCATTGATTTGGTTCTCCAAAGCTTAGTTCATCCAATGTTGTCCTTCAGGTGTCACTTTCACGTAATTTTAAATATCACCACTTTTAGATAATTTGAATTTTCTCATTATTTACACCATGTGCATTTTCTTTTCTCAGAGACTGCTCACTGATGAATCTCTGCGGTTACGGAGTGCTTTACGTTACACAACATATGGGAAATCTGGTGTTTTTGATGCTGAAAGATTCATAGATGCTATGCAAGCATTTGAGAATTTCATAACTGCAGCTAAAAGTGGAGGTGGGGAGAGTTTGAATGGAAGAATGGCAGAGCTTGGCATTATGCAAACTCAAACAAATAGTGTAATTCCTTTTCCTTCTTCAAGTGCTTATCAAACAGAGCAGCCAATCCAAACAAGAGCAGCATTAGCACTTCTGCTCTCTGATAAAGGGATTTTTTTCCGCGAATTCCTTTTGGATGAGGTATGTCTAATTGGCTGCTAAGTTAGCTCTGTGGGAAAAATTGCGGAGATGAATATATAATTATCAGATATGTTTTTTATTCTAAGCCTGTAATCACTCAAACTTTGTGAAGTATAATTTATCAAGGTTTGATTCATTTTAAGACCATTTGTTCTGCTATACATTTCTGTCTAAATATACACAGTGAATGGACTATGCAAACTCATTTGAAGGCCATCAACAAGTAAAACTTGAAGCTCTTGCAAAAAATCCTCTTATGCACATGAAAATACTAGGAGGAAGAAATATTTTTTCTAGGCTATAAAAAGGCAGTAACTTGTAGGTAAAGTGATCGAATGGTGATTCATGCATAAATAAGACTTCCCTACAAGCTAACCTCAACCAGGATCCAAAGGTAAAAGGTCTTTTCTGTTGTGTTTTTGGATAATTGATTGTTGGTTATCCAAATTGTATTTAGACTGCAAAAACAAGTGGTACTCTGCTCATCCATAGTTGGACCTTTAAACCCCAAGTCCAAAAGATCAGCTCTTCTCTTTATCATTCTGACACGTGTTCTTTTTGGTTGACACGTGTTTATTACTTCTATTTGAGTGGGATAACTGCTTCCCACTTCTATTTTCCACACTTTCTCACGTCGACTGTTACTACGGCCTGTCTTCCAAATGGTGTCTTAATGTTTTGGTATTTTAATTTTAGTTATCTAGCAAAATTTATGACTCATTAGCCATTCTTCTTTGTTAGTCATTTTTGTTGCAGATCGTGGTTCAAATGCTAATTCAGATTCACATGTAGATTTATATCCAGATGATTTTAGATTTGTAAGGAAGTCAAAGTATGTTGATGAAGAAAGGGAAGAGAATTCGAAAAAGCTGAAGGAGAATATCAGCTCAATATTAAAGAAGTTGTTGAGTTCATATTGTCAACAGCTGAGGTTTGCTTAATTTTGCTTCAAGTTGTTGGTCAGAGGTTTGGTTTGTCATCAGAAAAATTGTGAATGCTAACTATACTTTTGTATTTTCAGGAGAACAATAAAATGAACCTTGAATAGGGAAATAATATGATTGATAAAACATATCCCATTTTCTCGGTCAAAGATGGTTTCATTTGAATTTTTATAGGTGCTTAGATAATTAGCATGTCTTATTGGATAGGAGTACTCTCTAACCAAGTTTTATTATGTGGTTCAAATAGTATATGTAAGAGGCTTGATTTGATCCTTCTCTTTCATTCTAGATGGGAGTTTCTGTGATTTTTGGAAGAAAATCCCATTTCTTCTTCTCTTCATTTGTGTGTAAAGCTTATAAGGTTGATGATAGAATGCAACTGTTGGCATTCTAAAGTAGGAAGTCACAGTACTTCGAGATGCTCTATTACATTCACATATTTGATAGCCATATGAAATTGAGTTGACATATTACTTCATCTGTGTTTATCTTCAAGGTTGCAAAATGTGAATTATTTGTTTCATGACTTAACAAAATTCCACTCCATAATGGGAAGCTGATAGTGAGTAGAAGAGGGCTTTTGGTCAGTGTTGATTTGTGTTCTTAGTAGTAGATTGTGTACTTAACTTGCAATTCTTGGTTATGGAATCTTGCAAGGGAATGAACTGATTGACAGAAAACAAACAGCTTTAATAATTAAACATTTAACAGAAACAGAGATATCCATTGGAAGTGTACTAGATCTTCTGTTTGGAGGTTAATTCTAAGAAGTGTTAAACTATGCTTAAAATTTTGCTGGAGAAGTAAAATATATTTATTCATATTCTAATTTCCTAATATCTACCTATAGTTTGGAATCTTTTTTATTGTTATTGACAACTTTCATCAAATTATTATACACATCACAAGATGCATTTTATAAATATTCTTTTCGCAGGATTCTTGTGAAATCATTAAACCTTTTCTTTAATTGTTGATGAGTTTGACTGATTGATAATTTCTCATAGGCAAAATATGAGGTGCATATGAATGTATCGGTTATGATAGGTACCTTACCCTTGAAAAGTTCTCAAAAGTGTGCAGTTCTTTCATTATGGATTGTATATTTATAAATGTGTCATTGTACTGAAGTCAAAGTCCATAGTTCTCTGTTCGTCTCTATGTCTGAAATTCAACTAATATCTTCTCAACAGAGGAACTATTACATCTGTTGATAAATAATAACGATGGTATCTTCAAATGAATTGAATCTGTCATCAAGCATTACTATATTATGAAGCTTAAAGATTTTGTAAATGTGGGAAATTGAAGACTATGATATGCGACTATTTGAATGTAGGTTAAGGCAGGTTGTTAAAGAATCTGATTATCTTTGCTGAAACCTACTATACTTCAGTTGACAAAATTATACTGGAATTGTTTATATGTGTCGTTTAATTGTTGTATAATCTAAAAATGAGAGAAACAAACTTAACTTAGAACTTTGTTTCTGCAAAAGTAATGATGGACGACATATGGGCTATAAAGGAAGTAAGGATCATCTTTGTCAATATACCATCAAAGAATGTCTAAAGCAAATGGGTTAGGAGATCAAATTGCTTGGTCAAATCTTGAATCCAAACTTCAAGCTAAATTTGGAAGCTAAAGAGCTACTTGACTCTCTTCCACAAAGGCAAATCATAGCATTCGTCTCAAAGTTAAGTCTAACACTAACCAGCCTATTAGTCTACCAAGAGAATTACCAAGGAACTAAAGAAGCATCAGGACCAGCCAACTTCACAAATTTGAACGCCAACTTCACAAATTTGAGCACACCTCATCTGAAGCTTGTTCAAGTGCCGTGCATCATTTCTTGTCCACAACATCCACATGTGCTCTATGTCTTCTTCTCAAAAGAAGAGCTACCTGTCAACCAAAAGTCAAATCTGTAGGTGTCATTTCCTTTTCCTGTTCTTTTATTTTTGGTTCCAGAAAGGTGTCATTTCCGCTCTAAAATGTAGTAAAGATTACTGGCACTATCTTAACATGGATAAGAAAAGGACCATATTTTAATTTCACTGTCATAATCACAACTCATCTATAAATCTCTGTTTCATGGATTGGCCTGCAATCCCCTTGTAAGATAAATGGGCCAGAGATGATGGTACTCTTTGAAGAGGAGAAAAGAAAGGTTCCGAAAATTGTCCTTCGAAGCATCATATACATATACTGTTTTGAAAGGGATGGAGGGTTTAGAAACTCATCCAAGAAAGCATTCAATATATTTTATCAGCAATTTATGAAGCATGCCTGCATCAACCAAGTCCTAATACAACAGTTGCTACACCATGAAACATTATACTCAATAGCTTAGTTTATAGAACAGTAACAGAAAATGTCAGTCTAAGAGCCCGTTTGGATTGGCTTATAAGTTGCCTATAAGCTGTTTTTCGACTTTTTTTGAGTGTTTGGTAATTTGTAACTTAAAAGCCATTTTGTGCTTAAAATAAGCCCAAAAAATTAATTGGGCCCGTTTGGCTTAGCTTATCTAAAGCAGCTTATAAGCTGAAAACAACTTATAAGCTCAAAAAAATAAGTTGGACTACCCCAACTTATTTTTTTTTGGCTTGTAAGCTGTTTCCAGCTTATAAACTGCTTTTTTTAAGCCCATCCAAACAGGCTCTAAGTTCAGTGGACACATAAATTAATTGTAAATATTGCTATACATTGCCAGTGTAACCATGCTTCTATGATTGTGAGAAAGTTTTTATTCGATGTCTAAATATAAGTGCCAAGATATTCTTTCTCTAGGAAAGACAATATGGCGGATTGTTCATATTTCTGCTTATCTCCTGGATAATATATGCAATATAAATGCAAGAAGTTCACCAGAACCTTTTGGCAGTAGATAAAAAACAAAACTGAGTTTTGTGAGGCATTTCAAAGAGTGAAGTAATAGATGATTGCCGAGGAATTATATGCTTATGAAACTCAAATTTCCGACAAAGAGTTGAACTGGTTTTCTTTCCCATCTTGTGTCTGCTACCAAACTGTAGATGAAGTAACGGACTCAATTAAAGAAGAGTGTTCACCTTCTTCCACAAAAGAGCACTCAGTTATAGAAGAAGTAATTTTTTTATTTTCTTCTTTTAATTTTTCTTCTATCACCTAAAACATCACTATGCTCAAAAGAAAATGTTCTCTTTTTCAATCTCAAAAGCTCGAAATACGAAAAGCGAGGCTTTTAAATGTTCATCCTAATCTGTTTCTTAACTCTTTTGACTTCAAAATTATAATTTAGTAAGTAGTTACTATTCAGTAAGTAGTGAGACGTAAAAAGTATAACAATAAATGTTACAAAAAAAGGATGCATTTCGGCTTAAAGTACCTCATAATGGTCAAGCGATGTGATCTTTTCGGCTTAAGTGCGGGAATAACTAAATCTATTGCCATGTTAGGAGGATTTGGCTCCATAGGAACTGTGTGTCACATTTTAAAACCCGAAGCTATGCAATTATTTTTTCAGATTAGAAAAAGAACTGAGCAGAAACATAGAATGCAGGAAAATGAAATTGGCCTTAAATTTGAATGTGAGATGTTCAACCCAATATATAGTTGGGTTTATCAAATTAGTTAATCTTAGAACATTAGTTTCTGAGCTTAAATTCTAGTACTGTCATCGGGTTTCACTTTGATCTCAAACTGAGTGCCTTTCAAAATCTTGACAAAAATCATCTTCTTCAAGCGCTAGTTTGCTCATCTCTTTAGCTCCGGCAACGGCATCTACAGCTTTCAACCACCGACAACAAATAGATGTATATGTATATATATATATATATATATACACGTATCTGCTTTGTTTGTTTTTTCATAGCACTGTAGTTGCAGACTGGAAAGAAATTCAGCACCAATCAATTAAAAGAAATTGAAGCATAGACTGATAGAAGAGTGCCAAAAATATATTTTATTCTTCTTAATACAGCAAGATAATATAACAGGACGAAAAGTACAACACCCGGTATTCACACATGTTTGACTCTAAACAAATGGTATGGCCTAAAACAGCTTGACAATTGAGATGATCAAGATGCTAGTGAACTAAAGGCTAAAGTAATTATAATCTTATCGACACATGATAGTCAATCTAACACTTGAAAAAAAAAAAAGTCTAGCATTTAAAATTAAAAAACTCCTACATTGGTTGAAGAAATGTGACTGTCAGACAGTCAGGCAATCGAAAAGTAATATATAAAGTGTAGGAGAACACAACTATATATAGACTATATATCAGCCTATATATAGTACAATGCAGTTGTGTTCTCATAGTATTAACCATTCGGTCAGTTTGCTAAGGGCAGTAAACAATCAGCCTATGGATTACCACAAGTTGAATTTACCCTTCTTTCAAGTATATAATTAGATTAAGTACTAACAATTAAAACGAAAGAAGTCAAACACAAGTAGCTAGGGTGAATTCCCAAATATAACAACAATGCCCTTGCATGAATAGTTTTCACATAATTGGCAAAAAAATTGCTGAGAAATACCCAGGTCAAAGTTCATTATCAAAACAAAATATGAATAGTCTGCAAAAGACGATAGAAGTTCTTGTGAGTTACTTCCTTTGGATCTTTCTTAGATAAAGGATTAAAGATAATGAAGTTCTTGATTAATTTAGATATCAACCTATATTTTGGAATACATTTTTTATTAGTTCCAACTTTATACAGTTATGTGTGCCACCATAAAAACCAAGTTTATTAATAGTCTTCACCTATCGGAAAAAGTGCCTTTGCATCTATAAATTATTTACCATGATGTACAATGAGATGAAGTAAATATGAAATGTAGATAGGATACTGAATGAATGGAGAGAACAACATGAGATCCATGAATATGACAACTTACAGGAGACTGCCATCTAGCTTCATATTACAAATGAAATGTAGTTAGGACACTAAATGAATGGGGAGAAAAACATGATATCCATGGGTATGACAACTTATAGGAGACCAACATCTAGCTTCAGATAATTCAAGACAAATGAATAGAACCTTGTAAACTATGACTTCTGTACTTACCAAAATCCTTTACATTTTGTACTTTGAGTTTGCTGGTTATTTTGTAATTAAAATTGACATAGTTAAGTTTTAGTTAATTTTTTATTTGTTCTTTCTTATGTAAATTGAAAATTGCCTGATGTTGAGCTATAATGTAATATTGCTCAAAATCAATATTTGTTGTAAACACATAAGTTTAAAGTTTACTAGATTGTTATATCAGTTCAATAACATGCCCTAAATGGCCGAAAAAGATGATCATGCTATGCTTCATGGCATGTTCTTCAGTTTTACCATACCACATGTTAACCAATTGCATATATTTACTTTCATTAATATCTTTGTTCTGAGGCAGACAAACAACGAAAATATCGACTCACATATTGGGCTCGTGCATTGCACTGGCATACCAGTCTAGTATATGCAATATACAGCACTGAATCCATCATAAGAAAGAAATTGTATTTCTTTGAGAATAGGTCAATCTTGTTTGATGCAATAAGATATGCCTATTTGTTAATCTACAAAACTATGTAACTAAATAAATACATCACTATATTAAATATTAAATAAATAGAAACAAAATGTATTCATGGTAAAAGCATTGTAAACATAATTAAACTAAATATTAACATAACTTCCAAGTAAGAAACAAGCCTTTAATTTTCGTCACTAACACAGAGAGAAAGTTGTGAACCTGAAAAGTTAGAGAAAAGAAGCATATATTAGCTTATTAAATTCCTATCGATATGTAAATAGTAGAAGTTCTCTAATGTCCAAGGTTAGTGAAAAGTTTAGCATACTTGAACAATAAAACCATCTATTTAAAAGATAGTGAGGCTTATTGTTGTGAAAAATAAAAAAATAAAAAGAGAACTATCGGTAGCATCAATTTGCTTGTTACCAAAATATTAAAAAAACTGCATCTATCTTTCTAGTATAAATTATAACATTTTCACTTGTCCAACGATCAGAAATTATTTTTACGGAAATGAAAATCCCTTGCTTTTGTTGTTACAATATGTCATCTTGCGGTAGGGAAAAACTTGCTTTATTTTCTACAAAAATTAAAAAGCTTTAACCAATATTCACTTTAAGGAACACTATTGATTTAATGTATTAGAATATTGATTCCAGTCTGACATTCTTAGTTCTATTTAATGATATCATGGCGAAGTACTTTGATTATCTTAGTTCTAGGAGGATTCCTAGTTTTAAGAATCAAGAGCAGAGCAAATAGAGCATGCATTAGCATCTGTAAAGAGGTTTATGGCATGCACACTCAACCAAAATAAACATTAAATGAATTTACTTGGTTGCCAATTAAAGAGTACAAACATCACCATTTTATATGTACAATTAATAGAAGTTTTGGATTAAATACCTTGCTACCCAGCAAGAAAAGATTTACATGCTAATACTATAAACGTAGATAGAAAAAAATTGACCTTTTTGTTTTAAAGAGAAGCTCTAGAAGACTTCTACTACTACGTTATTGGTTAAGTAGTTACTCTTGAAAGAAGGTAATTACATTTATTGTCGCAATCATCAAAGATGATTCATTATACCCAATGTGCGTAAAATTGATCTTATAGAAATCTCAAATTGCTTACTATGTTTTATTGCTTAAGCAAATTCATGAAAGAAGCCGATTACACCTACGGTAAATAATCAAAGATGATTCATCAAGAGGTGCATACACCCACCCTCAAACATTTAATCCAAAAATTGACCTAGCAAAAAGCTCACTCTTATAGAATATTCAATAATTTCATTAATCATTATTCATCAGCAGCCTAAGAGTGGTAACCTAAGCATCACTGACTAACTAAGAATCCAATAAAGATTAAAGAAAACCTAGAATAAGAATAATCAAACTGTACTCATAAAACAAAACAAAACACTTCACTTTGTATTCAGAATTAAAAAAAAAAAAAAAAAAAAAACCAATTGCACATTAAAATTAACGTGACAAACTTATGCATAGAACCTCAAGACAAAGCTAATCGAGAAATGGAAAAAGCGAGAGAGGAAAAACAGAAGGGGAAGAGAGAAAATTCTCCATAAACGAAGCACTTACCGGTGGATAACGATGAAGCAACAACAACAACAACAACCCTAGTGAAATCCCACAACGGGTGTGGTCAAATGCGGGAGGGTAGAGTGTACGCAGACCTTACTCCTACCAAGGTAGGACGGCAATTTTCCGAAGCATAAATGATGAAGCAAGAGATGAATAAATGAAATGTAGGCTCACCGTACAAAACGAACAAAGGTTAAAAGTCAAGTGCTTGAACTCTATTCCCAAGAAAACATGCATGGGCGAGGTAATTCACGAACGTGTCCATTCCTCTGCTTACAGAGAGAAAACGACAAGTTACCAAAGAAATTCAAAAACAATTGTACCAAAGATAGTGATCAAAAACAGAGGAAGAGGAAGAAGAAGAAAAAAAAAACCATCACCATAGAACAAGGAAGCAATTAATGGACGAAGAAGCATACCTTTTCTTCGCATCTGAAAAATTGAACAAAGGAATAGTAAAGGAGCGAGGCATATAAATAAAAGAGAAGCGAAGGGGAAATTTTAACAATACCACGTTGTAACTTAAAAGGCTCACAGGTGGACCACTATCAGTAGGTCTTTACTCCTATCATGAGAAAAATATTTCATACCGCTTTTGATTGTTAATAGGATTATCCAAAAAAGAAGGAATACCACCAGATGACTAAACACTAACGTAAATACATTCATACTAATTCATTTGTGGAACATAGTTGTACAATTACATTTCTGTGCTTGCTTCCATGTTGGTGGTCCCATTAATACAAATGTTAAAGCTATAATTGGATAGAACTCGAGTCTTAACGGTCCTTGACATCACATACTTTTTCATGGTATCCATTAAAAGAAAAGAAAACCAAACATTTGAATCACAACATAGAACATAGCATCACTTGCTACTTCACCGTACCTTTTCATGCTAGGTTTGATCTGTATTTTTGGAGTTCATTGAGTAATGCCTTGAAGCTTTAGAGCCACCCAATATTTGACAAAAATCTTTACCGTTGAGTCCACCGCATATATAGAGCATAAGAGTCATAAATTCGGTTAGTTTAGAACAATTAAAACACCTCCGTATTAAAGGGATGTTTTGGAGCCACCATTTTGTAGGATAACTTTGATATATAAGAACTCTTCTTAAAAACCTATTTAGGGTTATGAGCCTTAAACCTCTTTCAATATGCCTTGTCGTTCTCACTGCAACATTTTGCCTCATTTTTCTTAGAAATATAGCAATGCACAACAACCTTCTAAACCTAATATGTGGCACTTTGTAGTGGTCTGCATAAAGGTACCATTGAAGTTCCATATCAATTATTCACATATTCTTTACAACATTTTGCCTCATTTTTCTTAGAAATATATAGGAATGCACAACAACCTTCTAAACTTAATACGTGGCACTTCGTAGTGGTCTGCATAAAGGTATCATTGAAGTTTCATGGTATGGCTAGATGGTTTGTGCCCGTGCAAGGCACGGGCGTTAGTTACTACTGAGATGCAAATAAAGGAGAGATCATTAAACTAAATATGAACATAACATGGTTCATAGTATAGTACATTCATTTGTGGAACAAAGTTACAGGAGTAGTTTGCAGGAAAGACAAAAGTACAAAGATTGTAGGTACTCCAACATTTGTATGACATTGGGTTTGAAATCGAATTACGCATCGAGTTGAACATAAGTATGCTCCTGAAAGATAAAAACTCTTTCATGACCTGGGAACTTTCACGACCTGCGAAGAAATTGAAGGAATAAACTTAGATAATCCAGTAGATAGCAAAGTAATACTGGTACAAAGGATAGAAAGTTTCAGCAAAGTTCAAACCATAGTAGATAGAGAAATCAAATGCCATAAGGAAACGTTGAGCATGTTTTGAAAAATCAAAGAAAACGCAGAGAACATGTCCAGGAAACCAAGGGTCACAAGAGAAATCAAATGCCATAAGGAAAAGCAAAAATAGATAATACAAGAACCATCTGAGAGAGAAAAATGAGCAGAAAGAAATGAATCCTTGAAAGAGACCTTTGACATAAAGAACAGTAAGGACTATGAACTCATATTTCTACCAATTTCTTTACAGTCTAGAACTTGATAATATGATCCAAGAATACAGAAATTTCGTACCTACTACAAAATATACGTAACATACGGGCATCCACGTGGCTTGCCCTTCTCAAGAGTTTATGGAACCAAACAACGTGATGCTCATCTTCTGTTAAATTAGAAAACAACTATGCTTATCTTAGTTAGAAAAAGGTTTATGATGAACTGATAATAATAAAAGAAATACTACAACTTTAACCTCAAGTCACATGGAATACACAAAGTATCTAAACAATGAGTTCCCAACAAATACTTGAACAAATTGAACCATGTATGTGAGGTTTCGCCCAACAGTATAAGTTATACTATTCATTATATGTCCCTACCATTGATCCGGTGATTTACAGGAAATTCCCTAATGTATGTAACTCTTTAAATGTATCCTGAAATAGTAAAGAAAAGCATGTGCGAACGAAAATAGCAGCGTGTCCTGGAATAGGCTTTTGGGTTCAGAGGAAGAACACGGCTGAACTGAATGGGTAGCAGTAGAATTTTCAGAGAGATGAGATATTCTTGCAGTATATTCTTCTCGACCTTGTCCTAGAGGTGCCGCCTTTTTTTTCCAGGTGTCATTCTTTTATTGTTCTGTCTATCTTTCTTTATTGTTAGACATCTATTCTTCAAGCGTTTCATGAAGTTTCTTAATTAAAATTTAAACACGGGTAATCTCTATGTTTAATTTGTTGATATAGTACACACATCTATCAATATAACATGAAATATAAAGGACATCCATAACTGATAAGCATCAAAAACAAAAAAAGAGTTATGGACTTGTATACTCCACAGTTAAATCAGTAGGGCAAAAAAAATGGTAGATCTGTAGCTAACAGATTAATTTACAAACAGATCTGATGTCAGAACCTGAAAATTGGGGAAGAAAGCAACATAGCAGAGACTGACCTTTATTCCATGACTATAGAAGTCACTGGAAATGTATGTACAAGCCAAAAATTGAGCAAGTTATAGTCAACACTTCATTTTCCTGCAAAACAACTGTTGATATGTATTTAAAAAAAATTTAGTGAGTAGTTGTTGTTGGGAAGAGGGGAAAATTAAGCAATCAGCTAAATATAAAGGATCACCAATATCAGTGTGTAGATGCTGAGCATAAATTAAGGGAAGTAAATGTCCTAAAGATTACCAAACAAAGATCGCAACTTTAAACCAAAATACTTGAGATGAAGTAGGTGAAACATCTAAGTGATAAATGATAAGAATTTTCGTTGTAATTACCTTTGTTCCATGAAAGGCAAAAGTGGTTGCAAAATTAGTTGGTTAACTTTTGTGTAAAAGGAAGATGATAGTTGTTAACAAAAAGCCGTGATATATATTTATAGAAAGATTGAGAAGAAGAAATGTGTTGGTGACCTTCATTTCCTTTTCACAGGAGTTGTTCACTCCAGTTTCTGTTTCATCTTGACTGATTCACCTTGTTCGGTTGGCAGCTTTGTTTTTGTATCATGGGAAGATACATGTTCTTTTTTCCTTTTACTGCTTTCGCTGATATTGATTGATGCTGTAGCTGGTGCTGGGAGAGAATGAATAATGCTTTCCTTTTCAATGCATGACTGGATATACAATTTTGAAGATGATGTGGATGAAGCACGGCCAAATGGCTTCTTCACTTGAATTCTGAACAGCTTCTGGTCAAATTTGCTTTGGAAATCTTCCAGAGGCAGGTTCTCATTCTAGGGGGAAAAAAAAATTTGTTTAATTTTTTGAAAGTTTATTTACGAGGTGATTATGTGTAAATTGTTTTTTTTACAAATTGTACCTCAGCTGAAACTCTTTCGTAAATCTCTGCTGCAGTAAGAGATAATAGTTTTTCTCCTTCTTTGTCCATAATCATCCCAGTTGTTGAGCCAGAGGCATCTTTGAGATTTACATCAAATCGACACCTATAGTATTATATGTATAAAAAAATTATTATTTGTTGTTAAGAGTAAAATTTTTTTTGCAGACGGTGTAAAAATGTCTACGAAAATAGATCCAAAAGTACACGGAACTAACATACTCTGCTTATTACAATTCATGCGGTGAATTTTTCTCTTGGTTGTCTTGCGTACTTCTTGTCCACGACTTGAACAATTCAAAACACGTAAAGACTTGAGGCTATTTGGCAAGGATATTTTTGCTTCAATGTAGAATGCCTGTGCCTGTATTAGGAGATGAGACTAATGATTGTCAGAATAGACTCTAATATGAAACTATGAATAAAACAATGTACTAACGTCTTCCTGTGATTGAATGTTTGCAATTGGCACTACTTCTTCATTCATTGAAACAGAGATGAGGGATCCAGATCTGGATGTACTCCGCATAGTAAAAGAGGTTAGTGTTTCTTTGTTGTCTGCGACCCTGTGCAGAACAAAAAGCTTAACTATTTAGAATATTAATTCTAATAGAAAAATAGGTAGAATATAGAGAGAAGTAATGTAATACCATGCTTGGAGTTGTTGAGACTGTGGATAAGGTGGATCAATCTGTATTGTTGTGCTAAATTTTGTTGTCAATGATATACCTACATCAATTACATTACATGTCGATGAAGTTAATTCTATTTGCAGTCAATTATATTGTTGTAGACATTATTAATTAAAATGTCAATATCTATTAAAAGAAAACTTCAATACCATGAGAGTAAGCTCCAACATAGTGACAGATAAGGTTTATAATGATATTTACAAATCGGTGTAACTTTCTCACCACTTCAAATCTATTGTCTGTTACCGTAAATTAACATATGCATGGTTGGAAAATAAGAGGAAAGGCAAATAATATCCATTCCCCTGATTCTTTGTAGTGGGAAAAATTAGAAACTCATTGATAAAACTGAAAAAGGAATGCTGGTGCATAAGCAACAGAGTTAACGAAATGTATATTACATCTTGATGTCATAATTAGCTTTATAAGGTGACAGCCCATCGTAATTAGTTGTGGCATTCAAATTAACAGTAATATTCCTGGAAAGAGAAGCCGTAGGTCTTGTAGTACTATTCTCTATATAAGGAATACCAATATAACTGCATTTTCGACACAAAAGTTTAGCATATCGTTGAAGGAAGATGAATGAGAGAGATACATTTGATTAACCAAAAGTTGAAGGTTAAATGTAATCAATAGATATGGAAAATTTTAAAAATTGAGGAAAAATAATTGCTAAAAATTCATATTAAATCAAGAATCAACTATTGGTAGTTGAAATATTAAAAAATATAGGAAGTGTTGTTTATTATAGCTCACCTTCAAATTTGGATGCTCCAATACGTCTTGCAAGAATTATAGGATATTCTTGGAATTGCCTCAGGAGCTTGCTACCTTCATTTTCTATAAGTGATTCTTCCCATATTGTGAACTTGAAACTTTGGTTACTGTTCATGGCAAAATGGGCAGTATTTGTAGTGTCTCTTTTGTAGCGTAAAATAGTAAGAATAAAAGAAACTATGGAAAAGCCTAAAGTTAGATGAGAACACTTACAGGGTATCAATAACGATAAGCTCTTGTAATCTTTTCTCGACACTTGCAACATATCTTGGTGGGGAACAGTTGACAACAATTGCAAGTATGTCTGTTGACAAGAGGTTTTAAAGTCAGTAAATGAAGATTTGAAGTGATAAATTGGTAGTTTATATTAGAGTAAAATTCAGTGAGTAAAAGAATAAAGCAGTCGTACTGAATTCTTTTTTAGTCAGAGTATTATTGATATCTTGGAAGGCCTGATCCTTAATATCTAAGAAGGAGGTAACATTAAGCTTTGTAGGAGGCGGTAACGCATCTTTAGCATTCTTTTTAATTGGATCAATGATGGTCTTTTTATCGAGAACCCATTCAAATGCATGCAATGGACTTTCATATTTCAGATTTGGTAGTTGTATGCGTGCACCCGTTATCCAGTAGGTATGATAAAGTTTCATCAGACTCTGATAAATGGGGATATCATCTCCATAAACAATTGCTTTTATTTGATCTTCCTGTAGAAATTTGTGCAAGACATATATGTTCAAAGTGTAAGTATATAGTTGAAAGATGTTTAAAGACAGAACATATTCATTAGTTGGTACGAAGAAAATGTAAATAATTTGGAAAAGTAAAGATGCACTGCTCATCTTGAACAATCATGTTCGGATATTTTATCTTTTTTACATTACTTTCACCGGTCCACATATATCTACAACTTGTATCTTACAAGTCCGATCGGTACCGTGTCTGGAGTTATCAAATGTATACCCAGTTGCTGTGCCATTTTTTGCTGAAGCTGAAAAATAATGAAGGAACGGTGTTTTAGTAAGTTAGCGGGATAAATGGAGGAATACTAAATAGAAAACATAAAATCAGAGTGATAACTTACAGATTCTTAAGCTGTTATTATATATATAGTCAATCAAACAGTTTAAGACAAAGCTTTTTTGATAATTTCACTATATACTATATTGTAAGTAGAATGATCATCGAGGTTGTCTGTTGTTGCGGGGCGAATTAACAGCTTTACACAATCGGAACTTTTTGCTCGTGACAAAGCAACGTAAAGTTGACCGTGTGAAAATACAGGTTCACGTAAATAAATTCCAACAAAGTCTAATGTTTGACCTTGAGCTTTATTTATAGTCATAGCAAAACACAGTCTAATCGGAAATTGTGTTCTTTTAAATGGAATAGGTAATTTTTCATCTTGTGATGATAGTAATGGTATGCGAGGAATAAAAACATGTTTGCCTTTAAAGTCGCCGCATGCAATTTTGGCACTAATAACGTGAGTTTTGAAATTAGTACAAATTAGGCGGGTGCCGTTACATAAACCTTCAGAAGGGTTCAAATTGCGCAGTAGGATAACAGGGCAATTTTGTTTTAGAACTAACTTATATGGAGGTAAACCAGAAGGATTTAACGTATGCAAAAAATCTTCATATTGGCTTTGATCTTTTGGCTCTACGGTTTCATCAATTCCGATAAATGTCACAATAGTGTTTGGAAATTGATCTATGAACATTTGATTAATTTCATCTACAAAATCATTTTTGGTTGTTAGAATAACGCGAGATGTCACAGAGGATGTATCGTGGATGAGTGTGTTTACATTGGGATGAATAGTTTTGAACAAGATGTTCAATGATTCTTTTTCATTTGTAAATGGAATGAGAAAAGATTCTGGAATTTCAATTTTATTATGTTCATTAACCTTTTCCCTGCCATCTCCAATTCTCAGTAAATACTCACAGAATGTAGGATCAATTCTGGCACGCATATTTTCTGACAGTCGATATTTTTCTAGAAGATCCCAGATGTTTGAGTTTAATAGACATTCATGAATAAAGTCTTCTCTTTTCCCGCTCTGTACAACCGGCAAAGTTTGTCTAAAGTCACCACCGAAAACAACTACCTTTCCACCAAAGAGTGTATTCGAGTCCATAATATCTTTCAAAAGTAAGTCAAAAGTCTCAACAAGCTTTTTTTTTGCCATAGATACTTCGTCCCATACTATTAGCTTTGCATCTCGAATTAAAGATGCAAGTGAACTTTGTTTACTAATATTACAGCTATGACTTTTAGTTGTGTCAATGGGAAGTTTAAAACGTGAGTGAGCAGTTCATCCTCCTGGGAGGACGGAAGCTGCAACACCAGAAGTTGCTGTTGCTAATGCTATAAATCCTTTAGATCGTACGATGCTAGTAAAGCACGATATAAAAAGGTTTTTCCGCTTCCTCCGGGACCATCAATAAAAAAAGCGCCTATTCCATTCGAAAATATGCTATTAAGGATTGCATGATATCTTTTGTTGCTCTTTATTCAATTTTTTGTATAGCAATAAATCCTCCTCGATCCACAACTATGTTTCTTTCCAAGTGGATGTCTCTTGCCTCTTGAATTCCAGTAAAAGAGGTGGAAGGTGAGATTTTTTCTGATATAAGTTTAAATTCATTAATATCACGTCCCATTGAATGTAAAAAATCGTTAATCTGATTTAGCACTAAATAACGAATGTTGTTTGTTTGTATGTTTGGTGTAGTTGTAAAATCTTCAGACATAAAAGATTCAAATCTTTCCCATAATCCTTTCGGATTAGCAGGGTTACAATAAACTAATAGTGTTGCAAATAAACGTCTCAAACTGTATGGCATTTGGTAATTAGTAGCTTCTGACATACATTCAATTAAGTTGTTGTCACAAGCTAACAAGCCTCTTTTTCCGGCCAAAGAAATTCTCGGAATGTGCTACAACATCTTCCATTAACAATCCTAAGATCTTCGTAGGATTTTGATCCTCTTATGTTCATCAACAATAGTCGAAGATAGTATCTTTCTCCTTCTGTTGGATGACAAGTGACAATACGACCAATAACATTGCCTTGTATTCTTCGTGTCCACATTCTATCGGTTGTTGACCAGACAAAGTATTGGGGGAATTCTTTGTATAGTAAGTTAAGTTCATTTGCAACCGCATTTGTTGCATTCATTGAAAAGAATTCTGTTAACATTGTTTTTGCAGTTGTAGGATTATTTAAGACTGAGTTTAGAGTTGCAGTTGTCTTAAAGGAAACATATTGTTGTTCCTTAAGATGAAGCTGAAGATGGTAGACCGCTGGATTCATTTCACTAATAGGAAAGGCGAACAAACGCCACATAGCTTCTGGCGGTGAAACCCATCTAGCTGATCGATAGTCTTTTATTTCGTCTATTTCTACATCAGAATCATTACTATGTACATGGAAAGCAATTTTATCATGTCCCTTACAAATGTATTTATAGATATATTTGACAACTTTAACATCCGAGCAAATTTCAACATTTATGTGACAATTGAACTTGCTTAATAGATATGGATTGTAAGGAACAACCCATGAATTGTCGAGATATTGAGTTCTAACCTTGAAAAAATTTCCAGTATCTTGCCTTCTGTAAATCGGGTAGGAATTCTTACCTTTACATGTTTCAGGGGCATAACTTTTGGGATATTTAAATTTACAGTGTCCCGTCTTTATCATGCATGGACTTTTAGGATTTAAACTTCCGCAAGGTCCATGCATCATATGCTTAATAACCAATGAATGTAAATAATGATTTGTGTCAGGGTTTGGTATTTCAAAGACAAATAACTTTATCATAAGCTTCAGGTGTTAATAATTTGTATTCATCAGCAAGTATGATAAGGAAATGAGCATGTGGGAGACCTCGTTTTTGGAATTCTATAGTGTACATAAAAGCTGCCACTTTTCCAAATATAGCTTTTTTAATGATGTCTGACTTTAGTTCTTCTACCTTTGCTTTAAATGTACGGCTTATTAAATCTGGTATGTTTTGGACTTCATCAGTAGGTAGTAAGAGATCTTCTATTTCTGGCCATGAAGGATTGCATGTCATTGTTAGGAAGATATCAGGTTTACCAAAGTGCTGTACTAATGCAATAGCGTCCATATATCGACGCCGCATGTCTCTTGGACCTCCGAAGAAGCTAGCGAGAAGGAATGTTTTTATGTCAATTTTTGATGTGTCTCTTTCTCCTTGCCTTAGAAGATCCCTAAGACCTGCCAATACTTCAAGCCTAAACAAATCTTGATTGAATAACAAAAAGTCCAATCTTTGTGTTTCCACTTTTATAAATTCATCTACAGAATACTGCTGGAATAACCTTCCAGAATGTAAAGTTCCATTATCTTCATTGTCTCTAATCTGAAGTTTATAGCAGTAATATTCACGACATGACACATTGTTTTTCTTACGTCTCCCTTTCTGTAAGATTTCTTCTTCGATGTTAAGAAGTCCATCAATTGAGCACCAGTTAGAGACGAAGGAAGTTGCTCTTGATTGTGGGAAGAATGATTCTGGAAGAGCTACGTTTTTCTACAATTTTTTGATGCTTGGAGTGCCACCCATTTTCTCCGTAGGGAAACAATAAAGGATATTGTAATGGGTCATAACAACCATAATGATAGCGTACCAACTGGCTACTATCACAATGGGTGTAAATTCGAATATGCGGTGATGAGATAGTATTGTTAGAGTCATCGTCAACCCATATAGCTGCAACTTCTGAGACACTAGGTAAATTGTATGTTCGTTGGTCCAAGGCAGAATCACATTTAAGTGCAATATAGAAATTGGACAGGTTTGGAATGCCCGTTAAAGATTTCAGAAACATAGAGTATGGATTAACTTTTAGAATTTCTATCAACTTTGCAATAACTGATCTGTTCAGATTTTCTGAAAAGAGCATTTTATTAACTATATCGTCCTCATTGTCATAAAAATAAAGCTGTAGGTTTCTTGGTTCATTATTGGAGGGAATGAGGTTGTTTATAAAATGGTACATTTGTCCTTGAACTTTAAAGGTATAGATACCTTGAGTTCTGGTTGCTAACTCCTTATTGTACTTTACTCCTAGTGAAGTAAATGCAAACATGTTATTGTATGTTCTTACATAAGTACGGAAATGATTGGATTCATCAGTGACACCTAAGTAAAGGCTTTTTAACTTGGAAGGCAACTGGTGAGAAACTAATTTCACTGAGCCTTTACTGCAACAGAAGCTAGGAGGTTCATATTGAAATCTCCTGGCTTTACAAAATTTGCAGTTTGGAACTTTCTTTAAAATGGAAGGACTACAAGGTAGTTCTTTGATATTCCAACAACCCCAATATATCTCATACATATCTTAGACCACCTACAATCTCTGTTGTTTATGCCTTTCTAGCAAACCCCTGTATAACGTTGTTTCACAAATGATTGTAATATACTGAGAAGGATATTATATTAATACTCCCTCCGAATCAAAAAAGAGTTCACTTAACCTTTTTTTCTTGGATAAAAAAAAGAGTCCACTTAACAAATTAAGAAAGAATTAACCTTATTT
Source organism: Lycium ferocissimum (assembly GCF_029784015.1). Lineage (NCBI taxonomy): Eukaryota > Viridiplantae > Streptophyta > Magnoliopsida > Solanales > Solanaceae > Lycium > Lycium ferocissimum. The sequence goes on from NC_081351.1 coordinate 18,575,508, forward strand.
TTTCATATTTGCCCCTATTAAGTGTTATATGATCAAATTCCAATGCCTATTTAATTAGGGGTAGTTTAATCAAATTAATTATTTTTGTTTAGGAGTTAGTATTTTCTTAAGGGGTGTGCAAATGGTTAAGTGGACTCTTTTTTTTTTTATTCGGAGGAAGTATTAGTTTAATCATTTATGTTCATTTGCATCTCATTAGTATATCAAATTAGTTAATACAATACTAATTTGATATACTAAGATTCTATTATGACCTGCAACCCAAATTGGATAGTGTGTGCCCGTGCGAGCAAATATGCAGTTGTGTGGGCCTAGTAAACTGATACATTTTTTAGTTAGGCACATATCAAAATGATACACAAGGCACTGATGAACCAACTGCATACATGATGAAAATACTCCTCGGTGTTTACCTATGACTGTCAGTCAGTCATAGGTAAACACATACAGTTGTGTTCTCAGACGGTGACGATTTTCATTTATCTGCATTGCGCAGTCCAAATCTTTCAGTTGTAGGATTTTCTATTGTAATATATAAATACTAATTATTCTATTATGTTCACTTTTGCGAGGCACGGGCAATTTTTACTACTGAAAAGCGAATAAAGTAAACATAATTAAACTAAATATTAACATAATATGCTTCATACTATTTTACATTCATTTGTGAAACAAAGTTTGTACAGGAGCTTGTTAGAAAGGCAAAAACAAAGAGATTGTAGTGGCTCAATTATATGTATGAGATATGTTGCAATAGCCTGGATTCCGAATATTGGCAATTTGAATCGAAAAAAGAAATGAAATCAAGTGAAATAGCAGCATACCATATCAACTAAAAACCTAAATTCGTTGCTCACAAATAGTTAATCTGAAATTAAGCATTAAACAAATATGATTCACTTAAAATCCTTTATAATAGCAGATAGCTTCATCACAAGCAAGGAGGAAAGGCCTCTTATGAGAAGGCTATGTGTAGTCTCGACTTCATACATGAGAGAATCTTGACACCAAGTTGTTGACACAAATAAGTTCCATTATGTGAGGTACGTTTTGGTTCAAATTGTTGCTTTAAGCAGTACCTCCTAAGAGAGTAGTAAGTTCTTCAAAGGTTCAAAACTATGGAAGTACACTTATTTGAGAAATAATTCTTCACAAGAAGTAGCAATATAACATCTCGTTTCCATCGGACTAAATTTAGCAAACAACAGAAGTTCTTTAATCACTACATGAAGAAACCACTGTTATCAAAATAATAGTAGTGATAATAATAACGAAACTCAACCCTTTCATATCTTTCTTCGTAGGGTAAAACATTCTGCTAACAAAACTAAGCAATTCCCGGTAGTGAAAAGCTGCGAATCTAAGAGTTCTACGCCCGGATTTACCACTCAAATTTCAGTAAAAGGGGCAACTATTACACTTTTATCGCGAGAGCATTGATAATGCAAGTGCCTAAGTTGCTCGGACTCTCCAAAAATGTTGCCGCACCCATGTCGGATCCTTCAAAAATACACTACTTTTGGAGAATCCGACACGCACCCGTCGATATTTTTTAAGAGTCCGAGCAACATAGGCAAGTGCACAACATTACTATAAAGTAAGATGCGACGTGGTAAAGTTGGAGCTAATTTTTCTTAAGAAACACACAATGAAATTGCAACCAACAAATAAACTTTTCTTTGTCTGTTTTAACGTGGAAATCTCATTTCCATTGCAGCGAGCGGCAAGAGCCACGGAATTTGCTCTAGTTCATTTTTTAGCATTTCTAGCTTTTTTGTTTCCCACGTGATGAATAGGTGGTAACTTCCTCCTACTTAATGAAGTGACAATATTACTTTAACGATGTAGAATGTCGGGATTTACCATTCAAGATCTATAATAGGGACAAAATCGTTATGATTCTGCGAACTTATAAAAATGATCAGCCGAAGGTGGAAAAAAAAAAAAGTTGCTTGAATGACATCTCGAGGTCTCGAAATTAGTTGACAAAAGGCTAACATACATAGAATTTTACAAAGGACGTGATTTAAAATAACTATGAAAAATCATTGCACCAAAAAATGACTCAATTCAGAAGAGATATAAGGTAGTAACTTTAAATCTATTTAACATTTGTCGTTAGCGACATTTGGGAACCCCTATGAGCAACCACCATAAACCATTGAGACACAAGAAAAAGATCACAGGAAACAAAAAGAAACCCATAACTAAACTTCATTAGCCTAGTAATGGTAATACCAGGGAAGAAAATTAAAGAAAAACATACAATAATATAAAGATACCTAGATGGAGAAGAAGAGAAATTTCACCTTTTTGGAGAGAGGCGAACAACAAAGCTTGGAGCTTCTAAAACTTAAAATAGCTCCGTTCGGGTTGGAATTTGGTACAGGTCTCTTCCGAATTGTGGCTAGTTAAGACCTTTTTATGAATATAAACCACTTATAAATCAAGCATTAACACATAAAACAAAGGAAACAAATAAAGTCAGAGAGACAGGAGATCACAGAAGAAATATCTAACCTTTTGTGAGAGAGGGCGGATGCATGGAGAAACAAAGAAAGCGTAAAGAAAGATGATGCAAAATAGGAATGAAACACTAAAAAGAAATAGTTGTAATGGTTCAACCTAGCAGAGAAGCATCCACAAAGACTTTGAATATAAACGTAAATGCAAGAATGAACTGGCTTGAAGTTTTCACTGCAATTTAATAGAAGGATCAAGGGCAATGGTGTTATATCCGGCATTTTTGCGTATTCGAAAAATTGGAAGTAACCTTGACTTGCAAGGAATGAGGTCAAGTTTGGATTTTTCTTAGTATGTGTATGTTAGCTATGGAAGTTTGAATGTGGAAACACTGGAGAAGGACTAAGGGCAAAATTGGAATTTTGGAAATTTGTTTCGGGAATTGCAAAATATGATTCATGAAGAATTGGGCTCAAAAAAAAAAAAAAATTTAGGCCCAAGAGAAGGGGTGGCCGGCCAACTACAAGGCCCAAACCCATGTTTTAATTAATTTTCCATGTGCCTATTAATTATAAAAGGATCCTTAGCCTTAGAAGTTTCAAGAAAACAAAGGAAAAATCAAGAAAAAAAGAGAAGAGCCATTCGGCCCTAGGGAGAAAGAAGAGAAAAAAAAAATTCTTGGAGCTTGGTCTTTGATTCAAAAATTTGGTGCTTCTTGGATTCTTACTAAGTTCGAGATTCTCTACAAAGTGATATAAATATCTTGGCAAGAAAGAGCCTCTTTTGGCAAGTGGAAGAAATTGGAAAAGGTAAGATTTTTACTTGTTATGTTGGAGGAATTATATATATATATGTTGTAGCATATGTAGAGTACATGAGAATTATGAAAGTGTTGCATGCAAGTGCAAGTCGTGTGGTGTGTGTTGTGTTGTGGCCGTGTATGTGCATGGTTGTGTATGGAAGATGTGTTGAATTTTATGTTGTACTCTAGTTGTGATTATGGTGGAATTCATATTGGGAATGAAAGCGGAAGGAATTTGATGGAAGTTGGAAAAAATAGATGTTGGCCGTGTGGTATGGAAGTTAAAATGAAAATGAATTAATTTTGTTTGATGTGTTAATTGTGTTGTTATGGCCTTGTGAAGTAGATGGAAGAACAATGGTTTAAGTTAACATGAAGAATTTGTTGCTAAGTTGTTGTCGGAAAGTATGTAATTTTAGTATAGTTTATGTAATGATGAGAATGAAGTTATAAGATGCAAATGGTGATTATTGTAAATGAAATTGGAAGCTAAAAATATGTTGTGAATATTTATGTTGAAAATTGGAGGTTTTGAGTGAATTATAGTTTTGGTGGAAAACTTGTATATTTTGTGAATATTTCGTAAAATGATATGAAATGTTTTCGGAGTGATCTTGATGGGTTGATGAATATGGAAACGTTGATATTGGATGGAAAGCGTGAAGTTGGAATGATAATTAATGCTTTGTGTAGAAAGAAAGACTATTTATGCTAATATATGTTTGTAGCGATTCTTGGTGTTGTTGTTGTTGTTGATGGTGTTGTTGAGCCGAGCTACGTCTCGGGGGTGCTATACGTATAGGGGAGATGCTGCCCAAATTTTTATAGATAAATAAGGGTTAAGATTGAACTCTTAAAAGCTTGTGACTTACATTTGGTAATCTTGACCATTTGTAGATTTTGAAGCAAACGAGATTTAAGAATAAGCAAGCATAAGGCGCAACCAAGGTATGTAAAGCTTACCTATTCTTTTTATGGCATGTCCTAGACCTACTAAGCCGAAAACGGAACCTTGGGGATAATCCTGCTCCTAGAGATCCGAGTTTGATTTTAGTTACTATTCATTCAGCGCAATTGAATCAAAATGCTTATCTTTGGATATAAGAATGCGTAAACCTTCGTACCTTTCGTAAATGAATCCAAATTGCTCCGAACGGATAACCTTATGGAACCTAACGTTGGAAATTTATGTCCGCCGCCTCGACTCGACCCGAGGTGGGCCCGCAAGTTCCGAGACTTCCCTTATTTGATTTGTTTGGCTCATTTTCGTACGATATGAAAAAAGAGGTGTTCGCCTATGACGTTAAGGTCCGTTTGAAATGTCCGATAATGATATTTGAAAGTTCGTTACTATGAATGATGCTAAAATTTTCGAAAATGATCTACGATGTGTTTTTGAGAAAAATTGATAATTTAAAAGTCCGCGACTTTTGTATGTTAATTCGAATAACTCGATACTTGTTTTGAGCCCTCCGATTATTATATATGTATATGAGATCATGTATCCAGGTCTTAGAACTTACTTTTGATATGCGTATGGCTGCACTACTCCGCTCGTGCCAATTATTATGGTTTCGTTCGCGGTGCCGGGCCGGTTTTGCAATCGTGCGCATTATGACACATTCGGCGGTATGATGTGTTACGGTTTCACAGACACACACACACACACACACACACACACACACACACACCATCTTTATGGTGTTATGATGTGATATGGCATCTGATCTGTTCTGATGATTTGATGTGTGTGTGATGTTGTGATGTGTTCGGAGTTTGTACGGAGATTTGAAAACTTCTGGAGTATGATGTGTTGTGGCACCAGCGTCAGGGGGTGACCACGTTCTGAGCCTCTCTGCATGATTTTTATTTGCATTACGTACATTTGCATTCCCGCACGGGTTTGATCTCATTACACGTATTTGTTACGTATCTTCGACTCCGGCCATGAGTTGGATTCTTGTACCTCATGCTTTACATGCTCGGTACTTCTTTCGTCGACCCCTTTCTTCGGGGGCTGCGTTTCATGCCGCAGGCGGACGCTCGGTTGGGTGATCCCCGGTTTAGGCTACACATTCTGCTATTTTGGAGTGCTCCCCTCGATCCGAGGCCCACACTTGGTATATATATTATTTTGCTATGTATATTACTGTACATTTGTTGTTTGGGTACGGCGGGGCCCCGTCCGTCATATGTTCGTATGTTCGTTTGTATGCATAGAGGCTTAGTCACATTGTGGGTCATGGGTCGGTACGTTCGAATGTGATTCTGTTTTGCGTCCTTAAGCGGCCCGTATGTTACTATGGCCGATATGGCCCGTATGTTTGTATGTATGTGTGTGTGTGTCGGCGATGTGCATCCCGCGGTTTTGATTTTGATCGATGATTACGCACGGGCGACCGCTTGGGCAACATTCGTTTACTCGTATTTGTACGACGTACGCTATCGGTATCGGTACGAATAATATACGGTTGAATACGGATATGTCCTAGTATAACAATTCGGTTCGTAAGTTTGTTTGGGTGCCTAAGTAGGGCACCGATCCACGGCCACGGGGCAGGGTCGTGACAAAAGTGGTATCGGAAGCGGTTTGTCCTTGGAGTGTCTACGGGCCGTGTCTCGTAGAGTCTTGTTTATCGGTGTGTTGTGCACCACATCTATAAACGGAGGCTACGAGGACATTTAGGATGTTTCCTTTCTTTGGATCTTAGATCGTGCGATAGAGGTGTCTTTGTTAAGATGACTCTTTTCGATCGATTGTTATATTTTTTCGGTGATGCCTCACGAAGAAGGCAATGGGCCCGAAGGGCAAGGCGGTGCCGAGACGGGGAGAGACTAAGCCGGGCCCGAGAGGGTTACTAGGGCCCCGCGCACGGACTATGCCGATGTTGTGCCGGTCAAGGGTTCTACTATACCACTATCGGAGGGCGGGAGCGGCTCCACCATTAGCTCCCGAGAGGCCCCGGCTCCCCGGCGGGTGCGAGGAACGGGACGCTAGGGAGGCCGTACGGTTGTTGACGACGATAGTAACGGGACAAGCTCGCGGACGCGGGCGAGAGGTAATGATGATGATGACGGCGTGATAGCTTTGAGGGTTCGCGATTTCTTGACATGTAGCCCCCCGAGTTTTCGGGTCTAAGCCCGACGAGGACCCCCGCATGATTTCATTCGACGGATGAGACGCTCATTGGGACCCCGGTCGGGGCTTCGGAGGGCGAGTCCGTTGAGTTAGCCTCGCACAGGTTACGGGATATTGCTCTTAATTGGTACGAGTCTTGGGAACTGTCCAGGGGTGAGGGTGCTCCCCTAGCTACGTGGTACGAGTTCACAGCTGCTTTTCTCCGCCACTTCTTGCCCCCGGAGTTACGAAGGGCGAGAGTTGATAGATTTTTGCAGATTAAAAACGAGAGGGGTCGGAGTGTTCGTGAGTATAATGCGAGTTTGATTCTCGGCCCGTACGCGCCTACCATCGTAGCGCGCGCTTCTGTATGGAGGACGAGGAATACCGATACGTGATGGGTGCGGACGGTTACTTGGTTGATAGTTGCATGGCGATGGCGTCGCGGTGTGGACATGGACATCGCCGATTACGTGCCTATGCACGGGGTACGGAAGACCGGGGGAAGAGCGACCCGCAGGGATTATGATAGGAGGCGGCCCAAGAGGGCCAGATCGGCGGGGTATTCCGGAGATTCCCGAGGCGGATGGCCTCAGCAGCAGTCCGGTAGGTCCCTTCCACCGTCAGGCCGGGGTACACGGTCGCCGGCGACGTTTTGATGACGCAGTCCGTGCGGGGCCGGCCGAGTTCCGAGAGCCTCGGGTCCTCGTGCGAGTAGAGGTCCCGCAGGACTAGGCCACCTATGCCCGGTGTTCGTATTGTGGGAGATCGCGCCCCGGGAGTGCTACGGGGCTACGGGGCCACAAGGGGCTCCCCGCGGCCGCCGTGGCCATATTATGCGAGATTGTCCGTGGGTGGGCGGTTCGTGGTGCGGCACGGTGGCGGGATCGATTCTTTCGGTTCGTCATCTACTCCTTCGCCCGGCCCTATGCGCCCTGCGGGGCGAAGTATGCCAGCACCAACGGGCCGCGGCAGAGGCCGTGGCGGGGGTTCTGATCTTGGCGGTCCTTCGAACCGCATATATGCTTTGACTAGTCGGCAGGACCCAGAGGCACCACCGAACGCGGACCCAGGTATATTATTAATCTTTTCTTGATGAATATGTGTACTGATAGACTTATGTTCCATTATATTACGCGATTTTCTTCTTCTGTGTTGGTAAAAGTAAGGTAAAAATCCGAATCAGCAGAATCATTTGAGATAGCCATATATACGGGCAGGAGTCGAATATAGGGAATTTGGATGGCTAAGACGGTAGACCATATAGACAGGAGGTAAACGACCCCTTTAGATCGGAGCGGGACCCGCTATGAGAACTTTTCGAAAAATTTGTTAAGACCCCGACCTGCCCTAAATTACGTGACAAAGGTCGTGTGGGGGCAATTGACGCAGTTATATTATCGATAACGCATCGAACGCATAAAATTTTTTGAGTTAAGCGTGCTAAGACCGAACAGTGCAGGATAGGTGACCCCACAGGAAGTATGTCAAGAATTTTTCACAAATGTAGATATGGAGACTAAATGAGAACTTGGGGTAACTTAAGTGGAATTTGAGTGTGGGGTGATTAGAGGTTGAAAAAAGAATTACACGATTAAGACAGACGAGATCGAAGAAAAAGAAGGAAACTTTCGTAGGTCCCTGAAGCGTTAGTAAGAGTAGTCTGACTCTGATCGTGATTCTGTACGCCAAATTTCTGCGTCCCTGTTTTTAATAAAGCTCTATCTACTATACCTCTGTGTTTCTGAATCTGATCACGTTTCTGTCTAATATGCCTCTGTACGTTCGACTCCGATCACAATTATCCGATATATAATACGTTTGACTCGATTTCAAATCGTCCGATAAATCTCTATACGTCCGACTCGATTATAGATCCGTCGACATACTCCTATGTGTACGATTCGATTACGGATACGTCCGACATAGTTCGATGATTCGATTATAGTTTACGCAATAAGTATGCTTACGTGCGTACGGCTCGGATCATGAATTTGTTTGGTATGATGTATGATTACGTTCTGTCTCGCTACACTTCGTACTTTTGATTACGGATATGACCCCCGTCATGCCATACTTCTGATCTTCTGGTTCTGACAAAGATTCTGTTCGCCATATATCTTACTTGAGATTGTACAAGCCATTAGACTAATAAGGGTTCCGAATAACCCGAATATGGTAACGTCGGACGAGGATAAAAAGGAGTTAGAAAACGCATGCCTTTACGAGTGTTCAGATCAAATATGAGGATGTAGTTAGCAAGAGGACCTCCCCGGAAACGTTTGTGAGACCTATAAGGCTAATGTAACATTCGAGGACGAATGTTTTAAAGGGGGGGAGGATGTTATATCCGGCATTTTTGCGTATTCGAAAAATTGGAAGTAACCTTGACTTGCAAGGAATGAGGTCAAGTTTGGATTTTTCTTAGTATGTGTATGTTGGCTATGGAAGTTTGAATGTGGAAACACTGGAGAAGGCCTAAGGGCAAAATTGGAATTTTGGGAATTTGTTTCGGGAATTGCAAAATATGATTCATGAAGAATTGGGCTAAAAAAAAAGAAGAAAACTTAGGCCCAAGAGAAGGGGTGGCCGGCCAACTACAAGGCCCAAACCCATGTTTTAATTAATTTTCCATGTGCCTATTAATTATAAAAGGATCCTTAGCCTTAGAAGTTTCAAGAAAACAAAGGAAAAATCAAGTAAAAAAGAGAAGAGCCATTCGGCCCTAGGGAGAAAAGAAGAGAAAAAAAAAAAAAAAAATCTTGGAGCTTGGTCTTTGATTCAAAAATTTGGTGCTTCTTGGATTCTTACTAAGTTCGAGATTCTCTACAAAGTGATATAAATATCTTGGCAGAAAGAGCCTCTTTTGGCAAGTGGAAGAAATTGGAAAAGGTAAGATTTTTACTTGTTATGTTGGAGGAATTATATATATATATATATATATATATATATATATATATATATATATATATATATATAGCATATGTAGAGTACATGAGAATTATGAAAGTGTTGCATGCAAGTGCAAGCCGTGTGGTGTGTGTTGTGTTGTGGCCGTGTATGTGTGTGCATGGTTGTGTATGGAAGATGTGTTGAATTTTATGTTGTACTCTAGTTGTGATTATGGTGGAATTCATATTGGGAATGAAAGCGGAAGGAATTTGATGGAAGTTGGAAAAAATAGATGTTGGCCGTGTGGTATGGAAGTTAAAATGAAAATGAATTAATTTTGTTTGGTGTGTTAATTGTGTTGTTATGGCCTTGTGAAGTAGATGGAAGAACAATGGTTTAAGTTAACATGAAGAATTTGTTGCTAAGTTGTTGTCGGAAAGTATGTAATTTTAGTATAGTTTATGTAATGATGAGAATGAAGTTATAAGATGCAAATGGTGATTATTGTAAATGAAATTGGAAGCTAAAAATATGTTGTGAATATTTATGTTGAAAATTGGAGGTTTTGAGTGAATTATAGTTTTGGTGGAAAACTTGTATATTTTGTGAATATTTCGTAAAATGATATGAAATGTTTCGGAGTGATCTTGATGGGTTGATGAATATGGAAACGTTGATATTGGATGGAAAGCGTGAAGTTGGAATGATAATTAATGCTTTGTGTAGAAAGAAAGACTATTTATGCTAATATATGTTTGTAGCGATTCTTGGTGTTGTTGTTGTTGTTGATGGTGTTGTTGAGCCGAGCTAATGCTCTCGGGGGTGCTATACGTATAGGGGAGATGCTTTTTGCCCAAATTTTTATAGATAAATAAGGGTTAAGATTGAACTCTTAAAAGCTTGTGACTTACATTTGGTAATCTTGACCATTTGTAGATTTTGAAGCAAACGAGATTTAAGAATAAGCAAGCATAAGGCGCAACCAAGGTATGTAAAGCTTACCTATTCTTTTTATGGCATGTCCTAGACCTACTAAGCCGAAAACGGAACCTTGGGGATAATCTTTGCTCCTAGAGATCCGAGTTTGATTTTAGTTACTATTCATTCAACAAGTAATTGAATCAAAATGCTTATCTTTGGATATAAGAATGCGTAAACCTTCGTACCTTTCGTAAATGAATCCAAATTGCTCCGAACGGATAACCTTATGGAACCTAACGTTGGAAATTTATGTCCGCCGCCTCGACTCGACCCGAGGTGGGCCCGCAAGTTCCGAGACTTCCCTTATTTGATTTGTTTGGCTCATTTTCGTACGATATGACAAAGAAGTGTTTGCCTATGACGTTAAGGTCCGTTTGAAATGTCCGATAATGATATTTGAAAGTTCGTTATATGAATGATGCTAAAATTTTCGAAAAATGATCTACGATGTGTTTTTGAGAAAAATTGATAATTTAAAAGTCCGCGACTTTTGTATGTTAATTCCGAATAACTCGATACTTGTTTTGAGCCCTCACGAAGTTATTATATATGTATATGAGATCATGTATCCGAGTCTTAGAACTTACTTTTGATATGCATATGGCTTCTCGCACTACTCCGCTGTACCAATTATTATGGTTTCGTTCGCTAGGTGCCGGCCGATTTTGTGATCGTGCGCATTATGACACATTCGGCAAAGTATGATGTGTTACGATTTCGAGACCTCGCCATAAGGCCGGCTACTCGTTTATGGTGTTATGATGTGATATGGCATACGATCCGTTCGATGATTTGATGTGTGTGTGTGATGTTGTGATGTGTTCGGAGTTTGTACGGAGATTTGAAAACTTCGGGTATGATGTGTTGTGGCACCGGCGTCGTGGGTGACCACGTTCTGAGCCCCATGCATGATTTTTATTTGCATTACATGTACATTTGCATTCCGCACAAGTTTGATCTGTTACTTATTTGTTACGCATCTTCCCGACTCCCGGCCATGAGTTGGATTCACCGTACCTCATGCTTTACATGCTCGGTACTTCTTTAAATGCGACCCCACTTTCTTCGGGCTGCGTTTCATGCCCGCAGGTACAGACGCTCGGTTGGGTGATCCGGTTTAGGCTACACATATTGCTATTTTGAGTGCTCCCCTCGATCCAAGGCCCACACTTGGTATATATTTGTTTTGCTATGTATATTACGTACATTTGTATTTTGTTTGGAGTACGGCGGGGCCCCCGTCCCGTCATATGTTCGTATGTTCTGTTTGTCTTCGTAGAGAGCTGTAGTCACATTGTGGGTCATGGGTCCGGTACGTTCGAATGTGATTACTCGTTTTTTTTGCGTCCTTAAGCGGCCGTATGTTACTATGGCCGATATGGCCCATATGTTTGTATGTATGTGTGTGTCTAGGGCGATGTGCATCACTTCGCTTTGATTTTGATCCGATGATTACGCACGGCGACCGCTTAGGGACAAAGATTCGTTTCTGTATTTGTACGACGTCTGCTATCAGCTATCGGTACGAATAATGTCTGTTGAATCTGGATATGTCCTAGTATAACAATTCGGTTCGTAAGTTTGTTTGGGTGCCTAAGTAGGGCACCAGTCACGGCCCACGGGGCTGGGTCGTGACAAATGGCAATAAAAAAATGACTAAAAATAGGTTCATTTGTGCACTAATTAGTACTTCATATAGTTGAAAAAGGAGAAGTTAACTTAAGGGAGTGTCAATTATAGAGAGACTCTCACCGTATTATCCGTTGTTACATATCTTTGGCAAGGACATTTACGATGATCGGGTAGCTCTTTATTATCTTTAGTACTTTAGGAAACTCGCTAAGACAATCTATCTATTAATCCCATTGTTGTTTATCTTTACTTATATAAGGCACATATTTCTTTGTACATCTTACGATAAGAAATCATATTAAATTGCCACTAAAAATCTATATACTTATTAATCTCCAATATCATGATGAATTAATCGGTTTCCTCACACATTTTCGGATATAGGCGAGAATTTTACCAATAGATTGATGCCTTAAAAAGAGCATAGTTCATATTACTCGGCGGTGGATCAAGAATCAAGTACCAATATGAGAGTCATGTAAGAACATCATACCACAACCATCCTATAGGCTCTTGGAATGTGAAAACATAACTTCCAAGTAAGAAACAAGCCTTTAATTTTCGTCACTAACACAGAGAGAAAGTTGTGAACCTGAAAAGTTAGAGAAAAAAGCATATATTAGCTTATTAAATTCCTATCGATATGTAAATAGTAGAAGTTCTCTAATGTCCAAGGTTAGTGAAAAGTTTAGCATACTTGAACAATAAAACCATCTATTTAAAAGATTGTGAGGCTTATTGTTGTGAAAAATAAAAAAATAAAAAGAGAACTATCAGTAGCATCAATTTGCTGTTACCAAAATATTAAAAAAAACTGCATCTATCTTTCTAGTATAAATTATAACATTTTCACTTGTCCAACAGTCAGAAATTATTTTTACAGTAAATGAAAATCCCTTGCTTTTGTTGTTACAATATGTCATCTTGCAGTCAGGTCTGACTTGCAGTTGATACTGTAGTAGTCTAATCGGTAACCATCATGGTAAATTTATTTGGTAAATTTACCTTTTCATACTGTAATGGTTGTTCTCATAGACTTTATTCGCTTTTCCTCGGTATCTGTTTCACCATCTATAATACAATGCAGTTGTGTTCTCATAGTATGTAAAGGACTCCTACATTAGTTGTATACATTAATAGAAAATCCTACAATACCATGATGAACATAATAAACTCCTACATTAGTTTTGAACATAATATATATATATATATATATATATATAATCACTATTCAAAAGACAATTACATACACATAGTACGTACTAATTTAAAGTGTTAGGCCGTGCGCGGCCTGGGGGACATCTAGTTATATATATAAATGGCTAATGAGGACTAACACAGCATCACCAACTTATACCAAAAGCTTTACAAATTGTACACGCAATGAATGCTTGTACCATAAGCTATATAATTTGTACACTTTATCCAACTATTTTTTTATCCCACGTAGAAAGAAAACTGCCAGAGAAAATTGTAATATTACATATAGAAATGCTAATTAGACGGAGAGGAAATTACATCATATCCTTAAAAGGGATATCAGAGGTCATTACATAAATCCCATATATCACTTTAATTTAACTACTGAAAGTTGAGTACTTAATATATAGTAATATTCATTTTAATTAAGAATTGTGGAAGGTGATTAATTAAGTTCCAACATAAATTAAGGAACCAACAGCATCGAGGTATCCCTGTACTATTTTTAATCTCGAAATAATTTATCCCAAGATTAGTAACCAAGCAAAAAATAAAGCGGTATTAAATTTTTATCACATGGCTACTTTCCTTATCCATCATAACATATATAAACCAATAATATAACACACAATATTAAACCTCGACAAATATGATCCTTTCCGTTTATTTAATTGGCAGTTATATTTCTATTATATATAATTGGCTAAGGAGGACTAACACAGCATCACCAACTTGTACCAAAGGCTTTACAAATTGTACACGCAATGAATGTTTGTATCATAAGCTATATAACTTGTACACTTTACCCAACTATTTTTTTGTCCCACGTGGACATATGTTATAGTAGTTAATATTTATTCCCTTCTCATGTATAGACGTATGCACTTCAATTTTAATTCTCTGACATATTTAATTCCTCCGTGCACTTTTACTTGTTGACTTTTGACTTTTCACGTTCTTGTTGAATATTTATTCTCTTCTCATGTATAGACATATGCAGTTCAATTTTAATTCTTCTACACAAATTTATTTCCTCCGTACACTTTTACTTCTTCACTTTTGACTTTTCACGCTCTTTAAGAATTAATAAATCCCACGTGGATATATGTCATAGCACTGAATATTTATTCTCTTCTCATGTATACACGTATGCACTTCAATTTTAATTCTCCGACACATATTTATTTCGTCTGTGCACTTTTACTTGTTTACTTTTGACTTTTCACGTTCTTGCTGAATATTTATTCTCTTCTCATGTATAAATGTATGCACTTCAATTTTAATTCTCCGACACATATTTATTTCTTCCGTGCACTTTTACTTGTTCACTTTTGATTTTTCACGTTATTTAAGAATTAATAAATGAAGTACTCCCTCCGTCTCATATTACTTGGCCACATTACTTGACTTTTCACATTCTTTAAGAACTAATAAATGAAGTACTCCCTTCGTCCCATATTACTTGGTCACATTACTATACTTGACTTTTCACGTTCTTTAAGAATTAATAAAAATGAAGTACTCCCTTCGTCCCATATTACTTGGCCACATTACTAAAAATATATGTCTATTTTTCTATTCTATATTTTTCTTTTCTATTATATATGTGTCCAAGAAGGACTAACAAAGTGATGAATACTTGTACCAAAAGCTATATAAATAGTACACTTTAACACAATAATGAATACTTGTACAAAAAGCTATATAAACTGTACACTTTAACCAACTACTTCGTTATCCCATGTGAATATATGTCATAGTTTATCCCACGTGAATATATGTTATAGTACTGAATATTTATTCTCTTCTCATGTATACACGTATGCACTTCAATTGTAATTCTCCGACACATTTATTTTCTCCGTGCACTTTTACTTGTTCACCTTTGAAGTACTCTCTCCGTCCCATATTACTTGACCACATTACTAAAAATATATGTCCAAATTACTTGTTCATTTACAAAACCAAGATAAAATTTATTAAATCTTTCCCATCTTACCCTCTCCGCCCCATATTACTTGACTACTGAATATTTATTCTCTTCTCATGTAGACACGTAAGCACTTCAATTTTAATTCTCCGGCACATTTATTTTCTCCGTGCACTTTTACTTGTTCACTTTTGACTTTTCATGTTCTTTAAGAATTAATAAATGAAGTACTCCCTCCGTCCCATATTACTTGGCCACATTAGTAAACTACTTTTTTATCCCACGTGGACATATTTCATGATACTGAATATTTATTCTCCTCTCATGTATACACATATGCACTTCAATTTTAATTCTCCGACACATATTTATTTTCTCTGTGCACTTTTACTTGCTCACTTTTGACTTTTCGCGTTCTTTAAGAATTAATAAATAAAGTCTTTTCGCATTCTTTAAGAATTAATAAATAAAGTACTCCCTCTGTCTCATATTACTTGGCCACATTACTAAAAATATATGTCCAAATTACTTGGTCATTTACAAAACCAATATAAAATTAATTAAATCTTAATTTTAATTTCTTTGTGACAATTCTTTTTTTCTATAATTGTTAATATAAAAAATTATAATGTAACTAATTTACCCCTTCTTAACATATTTTTTAATTAATTTATTAAAAATATTTTATTAGTTTAGCTTTTTAAAAATCCAATATATATAACAATGGTTCTTATGTTTGGATCTGAACAGTTAGTTAATCGAGATGGATATCAACCTGTCGGTATACATATAAGATATTAAAGAATTTAAAAGAAAAAGTCTAGGATCAAGATATTAATTTCCCCTCATATTCTTACTAATTTTCTTTTTCACATCGATGAACAACTTTCATTGTGTCTGACTCTTTCCATCTCAAAGACTTAATTCCATCATTTTTTAATTATGACTAAAGTGATGGTACATAAAATACATTTTGTATATGTTGCTATATATAATAACAATTAGAATGTTTTTAAAAGTTATTTACAAAATACAAACCTTAAAGACTGGCTAATTAAAGTGACGGAGTTTAAGAAATAAAGATAGTCTTTTGAATCTTGTGGTTCTAAATTAAAAATGTGTATAATATAATAAAATATCCTTTGAATCTTGTGATTATAAACTTGACATGTAGAGTATTTGAATTGTCAACTTACTAAATATAAAAAGATGCAAACATAACCAAAAAGAGACAAATTTTAACAACAATTGAGAAATTAAGGGGAAAAAATAAGAGGAAAATAAAATAAAATATGGAGACTCACTAAGGAGAATCACGGTATCCTTTTCTACTGAATAAACGGAGAACACAAGTGATCCAATGTGACAGACAAACCAAATTATCAGAACAATGCAATCATATTCCTGATATTTCCAAAGAAATAGCATAAGATAACCACAAGACTATAAAAAACAAAAAACAAAATTAGTTTGTTTCAAAAGGAATGCCTCTCTCCTTTCTTTGTTTCTGCAACTCTTTAAATTCCAAGATGCTGAATTTAGAACTATCAGCAGCATTAAAGAATATATAAAAGATAATTCCCCTTCTATAGTTCAAAATTATTGGTTAGCTACATTTTAGATTATGAAGCTTGATCATCATGTGAATTTAGATACAATGTTCGTACTAACCTCTAATGTAGGGGTTCATCGTCATTACATTTGTTAACTTTAGAGTCGTTTTCAGCAACTTAGCATTGCAATTATGTTCTTAAGCCCTTGGGATGTCCAATGCACTTTCTTTCCGTTTCAGGTTAGAAGGAGAAAAATAAACTAAAAAGTATGGTGCTTCCAAGACGTCGTTCAAGTATGGTCCAAGGTAACTTCTTCCTTTTATTTCGGTTGTTTTTTTAAAAAAATTTAAAAAAAAAAAAAACTCTTGAATGATGTAATATACAATTTTTTCAAGAGTTGAAACGAATAAGATTTTGACCTTATCAGTTTTTGTATAAGGGTGGCTGCAAGCTTAGTATTTGCAAAGCATCTCCTGTCCAAATATCATATATGGATGTTATGATAAGCTTGACGCCCGGGTTGCTGATGCAACGATGAATAGATAGATATTTGGACAGGAGATGCAAATGAAAAGAAATGATTGGTACATGCGAATTGGTATTGTAATATATTATTAGTTAAAAAGTAATAACATGAAATTGCATAGCTTGAAAGCAACGATGATTAACTTGGTAAAGCATATTATGTTAATAACAGTTGTGTTCTCAGACGGTGACGATTTTTTTTTTTTTCACATTCAATAACCATTCAGGCAAATGATTCACCGAGGAAAATCTTCATGCAGCTTTTCATACAGTCAGGCAATCATTTGCAAGTAATAGCAGAAAACAACAAAATAAAACTGGTTGAAAACACATAGTATGTAAAGGTCTAAGGGCAGTATAAACTGGTTGGGGAGGGAAAGCCGGGGGGGGGGGGGGGGTTGGTGTTAATGCCTTATTCCTACAAAATGATACGTGATTTCTTCCTATTTTTACGATTTTAATGATAGAATTATCCGATAATAAATAGTAAGTACTCAATAGAATGATCAAACTGCATGCAATACCTGAACACTATTGTTATTGAAAAATGAAAAATGAAAATGACATTTGAGCCTAAAGAGCAAAAATAAGGACCGATTTTCAGCAGCTCTCTCTCAGCTATGATACAACCTGAGCCCTGAGGTGTACGTCTTTTTGGTTTGTGAATATGTTATACTTAGATTATAATATAGGGATTAAACAATGATGAAATTATTTAGCAAATATATTTTTATTGGTAGATATTTGGTTTATTTGATTAAAAATCAGACATACGAAATATCATAAAAAATATGTGTTTGGCTTTACAATGGACAAACTTTTATTTCCAATTTTAGATTGTGTTTCCCTAAAGGAATTTAGAAGAAGAACTTTGGAGAAGGGCATCTTTGTCATTTTATCCCAGTATTAGTAATTACGGGATTATTATCCCGCATTGTTTGTGGTATAAAAAAATAACACAATTAACGCAGAAATAATACTGGAATTGTTAATATATATACTAAAATTAAGATCCAATCAAATGCAGGATAAAATAATCTTACATTATATACACACAATATACTTCAATAGCAATGCATTTATCGAATTCAAATTATATTCAGCCTCGTAAACGTTTCAATGTGATTAATTTTTCTTACGGATATTGAATAGCTATACGTAAACATATGCGTGGGACAAGATAATCATGAAAACCTTGATCGAAGTATCTGGTTGCTCGTTTTGTTTGTTGACCATAATCTATACATCCAATCATCATAAGGAGCATATTTAGAATATCTATTAAAAAAAAAAATTATACTTATTTCTTGCTCTTGTTTGAGACTAAGTTGTGAATCAATAATATTGTGGTCTTTATTCTCAAGATTGCTATCCCTTGTCATTGTAACCAAAAGGTCCCTTGCGGATTTACGAGGCCCTCTTGATCCAACTATAGGAATCTCAATGCTTCTATTTCATGCTCTTATTAGTTCTATGTTCGAAAAACCAATTCAGTGTAGAAAGTCATATCATTTTCCCGCTTTTATGCATGTCATGTCATCAAATTATTGTGTTCTATGATGAAGAATGCACGAAAGAAAACCAAAAACTCAAGATGTTTGATAAAAATAAAGGAAATGATCCTTACCACCAAAGAATGTGGTGTAGCGGATAGGGTTGTTCCTCCATTAACCAAAAATTTCGGATTCTAGCTATGAAAGATAGAAAAATGTTTGGTAGGAAGCGCAGGGCCGGCTAGAAGGTAAGGCTTCTAAGGCCATTGGGGCCCCATTTTCTATTTATAGTATGTGTATATGTTATTTTTTTTAAAATAAAATTATTTAAAGGTATAGTGTAGAAACTATGAAATATTTACTCCCTTCATTCCGGAATAATTGATATCTTTCACTTCTCGAGAGTCAATTTGATTGATATTCGAAGCTAAATTAGATTTAATTAATTCAATATATTAAAAGTTAGATGTTCAAAAACTATACGAAAAGTACTGTAAGTTACAATTTTTCTCATATCAATATGATAAAAAAATACATCTTAAAAATATTGATCAAAATGCTTACAATTTGACTCTTTAGAAATGAAATATGACAAATATGTTGGGATGGAATGAGTATAAAAAAGATTTTTTTTTGAAATTATGATTGATATTAGTGTTGAAAAAAAAAACACATTTAGATCTTTACATTACCTCCGGATATAGATCTATTAGGGTCATTTACATTTGTCATTGGAATAAATGACACAAAATAAATTAAGGCCTCGTATTGCAGTTTGGCTTTAGGCCATCAAATATTTTGAGCCCCCCCAGGAAACGCTTTCCTCCCGAATGAGGTCCTAAGGTGCAAATTCGAACCAACTGCATACATGTTTATATAGAACTAATGCTTATTGAAAAACTGATATGCAGGAAAAATGATAAATTTTTTTGGAAAGAAAATCCCATTTCTGTGAAATGCTTTGAAGTACAAGATTTACTTACAAAATTAGTAGACTAATTTGAACAAGAGGAGTACTCAGATAATAATTGATCTAATAGATCAGGACCTAAGTCTTCAAATATTAACACATCCTCTTCTTCTTTAATACTATTCACTTGCTTATTTTTTCTTGAAGTACTATTTCTCTTCTTGTGTTTCTCTTTTAGAGCAGCAGCTGGTGAAATTAATCCATCTTGCAATAAGTAGCTACATTCCATTTTTTGTAGCGATTCGCGTACTTTTTCCACTGGGAAATTCAGGAAAATTGAAGGACCTCTCGTGCAAAATGCGGCTTGGTCATAAGCTAAAGCAGCTTCTTCAGCAGTGTCGAAAGTTCCAAACCAAACCCTAATTCCATTTAAACTGTAAATTTATATATCAGTCAGTATAAACTGGCACAACTGCATATTTTGGAAAACGCAGAGAGGAAAAACAGGAAGGGGAAGAGAGAAAATTCTCCAAAAACAGAAGCACTTACCGGTGGATAACTGATGAAGCAACAACAACAACAACAACCCAGTGAAATCCCATATTAACAAAATCAAGCAATAGAAAAAAAAAAGTGAACCCCATATTAAAAAAAATATAATGTTAAAAAAAAGTGCAAACTTTGTATTCGTAGCAAACACTAATATAATAAACTTTTAGATACGGAGCACAAACTACAATATTATATTAATCGTGTTTTGAACATAGTATATATATATATATATATATATATATATATATATATATATATATATAAATAGTGCAAATTAATAATGTCAAAAAAAAAGGTGCACCCCATATTAAAAAATTAAACAATATTCATATAATTTCTAAAGTGTCTCATTAAGTTAATAATGATGGATTCATTGCCACGTGCGTATCAATCCATTAGTGGGAGCAAATGAAATTGCTTTTCTTCAAAAGGTTAAGTAGTCAAACCATACAATTTTTTTTTTTTTTTTTTTTTGCTATTCCGCCATGTGATTTATTTGTTATGTTTACTAAAATAAATATACTTAAAATATTTATATTTTAAAATAAGATAGAATTTAATTACTTTTTTATTTTTATTCTTACTCTAATAAATGTGAAAAAAGATTAATGTCGTAAAAAAAAAATATACCAAATGAAGATCAAATAATGAATAAGGTAAATGTCAAATTATAATTCTAATCAATGTTTTCTTAAAAAACCATGCAAAAGATAACATGACAAGTAATGAGCTAAACCGAGAATATTTATCAAAAATTAAAAAATAATATTTCTTCGTTTAAATAGAAAATCAATTTCTACTTTGTTTCGTTTTAAACAAACAAATAAAAACAGCCTATGGATAAGCTGGTTGCCATAGTCTGGGGAACCCATCTTTCAAGGTATCATTGAAGTTTCATGGTATGGCTAGATGGTTTCTACACATAACCTAACCGTTGTTTGCTTTTTTTCATCTAGGCACCCCAGTTCAAAATGTAATATATTAAACTAAATGTAATTACAAATAAAGAGAACTGTCTTTAGTTCCACCGAACACCACTCACTTACCTGCTTATCTGCTATTATTCATACTATATGCTCGTACGGTCTGACTATTGCTTGATTCTCTTTTTTTATATAGAAATGAGAGTTGACAATGGACGAACAAGGGCAAACATGGAATTAAATTTTTTCTCATGCTTAACAACATGGTACTCTTTGCATTATATCTGTTTTAGTTCCTGTTTTGTCTCTCTTAGTTGTGGGCCAACTCCCCCCTTAGAAAAGTGACACGTGATCCATGATAAATTGTAGAAACAACTGTCCCCCACTAATTTTATTTTTCATCTTTCATTTACTCCTTACTTTGGACCTTTTCTTCTTTTTGTAGTTTAAAAATCTTTTTATTTTTTATTTTTAAAAGGAAGCTAATTATGTGATAGTACAATTTTTACGGGAAGGTATGCATACTATCTTATCACTGACTTTTACATGTAATTTTATATGTCAATTACTTTTTAAATTGCAATTATCTAAAGAAATATAGAGACTAATTTAATTAAAAATCAAATATTTGTTCAATGATAATTACTTTTCAAAATAAAATCAAATTTCAAATGTAAAATAAAATGAGGAGAAATATACTAAATATTTAATTAGGTGAAAAAACTTTTGCGGATTAAGATTTGATCTGCATAAATCTAATTTATTATTTCATTCTCACGCAGTCAAAAAATCAATAATGATACTTACCAGTTACCACACCAAACAGAACTCAAAAATTCTAACTTTATGTGCAAATTTCATAATTAATCTTTTGATCTTAAATAGAGATGTTTTCTACAACACTTGATAAATAATAAAGAAATGGGGTTGATTCTTAAAGTCATGTCCAGGGGTAAATTGCTTCTTAATTAAAAGGTGCTAATATTTTCTACCTTATTTTGATTGTTTGAGTATAGACACTGTAGACAATATATTTTTGAATTATTTTTTATTATAATATGTGCCTGTAAATGTTATCATAAAATTAGTATAAAATAATATTGCAATTAAGTGGAAATTAAATTCCGCTTCAATGTTCTTATTTTAAACACAAATATCCAGCAAATAGAAAAGATGCAGCAATGTCGGATAGAGAACATGAAGGTCCTAACAAGGATTTTTGATAAATATTGCTCTGTTTTGTAACTAGTATATATATAATTAGCGGCTTGGGGGGGACGAACACGGCTCCCCAAGCTTGTACCAACAGCTTCACGAATTGTACCCGCATTAAATTCTTGTACCATGAGCTATATAATTTGTACACTTTATCCAACTATTTTTATATCCCATGTAGACATGTGTCATAATATTTAATATTTATTCCCTTCTCATGTATAGACGTATGCACTTTAAATTTAATTCTCCGACACATTTATTTTCTCTGTGCACTTTTACTTGTTCACTTTTGACTTTTCATGTTCTAGCTGAATATTTATTCTCTTCTCATGTATAGACATACACAGTTCAATTTTAATTCTCCTACACAAATTTATTTCCTCTATGCACTTTAATTTATTCACTTTTGACTTTTCACATGCTTTGAGAATAAATAAATCCCACGTGGATATATGTCATAGTACTGAACATTTATTCTCTTCTCATGTATACACGTGTGCACTTCTATTTTAATTCTCCGACACATATTTATTTCCTCCGTATACTTTTACTTGTTCATTTTGACTTTTCACGTTATTTAAGAATTAATAAATGAAGTACTCCTTCCGTCCCATACTACTTGCATTACTATACTTTACTTTTCACGTTCTTTAAGAATTAATAAAAATGAAGTACTCCCTTCGTCCATATTAACGTAGACATGTGTCGTAGTATTTAATATTTAATTTCCTTCTCATGTATAGACGTATGCACTTCAAATTTAATTCTCCGACACATTTATTTCCTCCGTACACTTTCACTTGTTCACTTTTGATTTTTCTTGTTCTAGCTGAATATTTATTCCCTTCTCATGTATAGACATATGCAGTTCAATTTTAATTCTCCTACATAAATTTATTTCCTCTGTGCACTTTAATTTGTTCATTTTTGACTTTTCACATTCCTTGATAATTAATAAATCCCACATGGATATATGTCATAGTACTAAATATTTATTCTCTTCTCATATATACACGTGTGCACTTCTATTTTAATTATCCGACACATATTTATTTCCTCCGTGCACTTTTGCTTGTTCACTTTCGACTTTTCACGTTATTTAAAAATTAATAAATGACGTACTCCTTCCGTTCCATATTACTTGGCCACATTACTATACTTGACTTTTCACGTTCTTTAAGAATTAATAAAAATGAAGTACTCCCTTCGTCCATATTACTTGGCCACATTATTAAAAATATATGTCTATTTTTCTATTCTATATTTATCTTCTTTTCTATTTCTATTATCCCCGTTTTCCTTATTTGTCAATACTTTAAACGCGAAGAGAGGACGAACAATAGCAATGCAAATTTGTACCAAAAGTTATTTTAATACTCCTACATATAACTTGTTTACTTTTGACTTTTCACGTTCTTTGAAAATTAATAAATAAAGTATATATTTTATCATAATATCCATATTTATTGGTATATAGTCTCAATAGCCTCAGAAAATGATTTGAAAATGAATAATTAATGTGAAGGGTAAAATAAGAAGAAGATTTTTTTTCCCTTGATATGTTAACGTCGACAAGTAAAAGTAAAGGAAGAGAGTGACATTTATCCCCATTTTCCTTTATTGTCAATATTTTACTTATTTACTCTCCTTTGCAGTCTCTGATTATTGTTTCTTTACATTTATAAAATATATTACTTTATATTTTCATTTCAGAATTAAAATTTGGTGATTAATGATATAACATATATCTTTCTAATTTTAATTTCTTTGTAAAAATTAATATAAAAAATTATAATATATTTTTTAATTAATTTAATTAAAAAATTAATCCAATATATACAACAAAATGGTTATTATGTTTGGATCTGAACAGTTACTTAATTAAAATGGATATCAACCTCTCGGTATACATATAAAATATTAAAGAATTTAAAAGAAAAAAAATTAGAATCAAAATATTAATTTTTCCTCATGTTCTTACTAATTTTTTTTTACATCAATGAAAAACTTTCATTGTCATGATAATGATAAAAAAAGTCTGACTCTTTCCATCTCAAAGACTTTTAATTACAACTAAAGTGATGGTACATAAAATACATTTTGTATATATAATAACAATTAGAATGTTTTTAAAAGGTATTTTCAAAATATAAATCTTAAAGGTCAAGCAATTAAAGTGAATAGACATTGTGTTACTAAAGGTCATCGTACGGACATATATTGCTAGTATATATATATATATATATATATATATATATATGATTACCTAGAACTTGATTATTTAACATTGGGGAAATTGCAATTTTAGTTCTCTAATTTTATAAATTTTAATTTTAGTCCTTCTAATATTTACTTTATCATATTAACTTTTAAGTAGTTGAAATGCGTACTTTTGGTCCCTTTATACTAGTTCTTGCAAATTTAAAGAACGGACTTGCGTCCATGAGTTGAAAAAAATGGGGCAAACATGTTACAAAATCGAAAATATTTCTGTTACCAACTTTTAATAGAAAAGTAAAAATAAAACAAAACTCAATAATTCAGGAATAAATTTGAACATTATCCCAACAAAAAGATAAACATAGAATATATTTCTTTTTGTGGCGGGAAGGGTGTGTGTGGGGTGGGGGAGTGGGGGTGGCAGGGTGGGGTGGATATGGTTTGCAATTCTTGACACATTAGATAGGATTACCTGACCCAATACATAATACTCCATCCGTCCCAATTTGTTTGACACTTTTTGCTTTTCGAGAGTCAAACTTCTTAAGTTTGATCGTGTGTTTGAATATAGAATCATTACATTTTTCGAAATAAAATTTACATATTTAAAAACTACATAAAAAGTACTATAAGTCACGTCCATAATTAATAATTTAAACTATTTAAAAGACATATGAAAAAATTACCGTCAAAGAACAAATTGGGACGGAGTGAGTTCCTATTTCCTCCGTTTCACAATATTTGTCGTGATTACTAAAAATAGTTGTCTCAAATTATTTGTCGTTTTTGGAGTTCAAGGCAAAATTAATCATCTTTTTCCTATTTCACCCTTGGGAGAATTTTTCTTGAAGACTACAAACTCATTCATTAACACATAAATTGATTTGAACATTTAATGTAGAGAGATAATAGCTTATACATAAATAAGGTTAAAGTAGTAAAAAAAAAAAACCTTTTAATCATTGTTTCTTAAGGGATATGTAAACTAAAAAAGCGACAAATATTTTGAGACGGAGGAAGTAGTATTCTATATTATATTAAAAGCACGAAGGGCCTTTGAAATGTTGATTGAACTTTTTGCCCTTCATTAAAAGACTCTACAATAGACAAAACAGTCATTTAATAATTTGCTAATGTTTTAAAATAATTATTTAATTATTTTCTTAATATTTAGACTTTTAACCAAACTAAAATTTGGTTATTAAAATCTTTCCTTCTTTGTAATGTAAACCTAATTCCCCCACCCAATATCACGTATGGCAGTTTTTGTAGAAGGTAAAATTTGTATTTTGGAAGGACTCCTATGGCAGTGTTAGGTGAAATATTATAAATATAATTAAATAATAATTGGAGTGACAAAATTGTCATTTACTATTTTAATTTAATTATTTTTCTAGTATTTAAGATTTCAAAATTAATTTAAAATTACTATGATTTTATTTTCTTTTGGAGACATTGAATAAAACCTGAATTCAACTTCCTATAATTTCTATTAGAATTAACAATCTAATTAGAGAGTTTGTCCCCAAAAAAAACTATTGTAAGAAGGATTTATAAACCAAAAAAAAGGAATTGGAAGTGGGGAAGGAAAAAAGAAGACGAAGAAGTCCTACACCAAAATTAGAAATAGACATATTTTATTCCGTCCATGATTAAATATGTCAAATTGTTAAAAGTCCATGATTAAACATGTCAAATTATTAAAAAATATATAAGCTATGTAATTAATAATAGTTCTTCAAACCCTAAGGTCCCGGAGTTTCTTGAAGGCTACTCTACCCTAAACCTAGCTCAAGCCTAAGAAAAAGAGTACATATTTCCCTAAAAACACATCTCGAATATATCATAAACTCTTGATATTCATTAAAAAAAAAATCAAGACATCAAATATTGTCTTTCTCAAAGCCGAAGTGATCAACATGCAATCATCCTTAAAATAAACTGGCAATCATCCTTAAAATATACTCGATATATCGAAGTGTTGCCCAACATTCTAGGCGATCAAATACGTCCAAATCATCCCATGTTCGAGAAGGAAACTTAGAAGAGAAGAATAAAGAGAATCCACAAAATTGTACTCACAATCTTAGTAAATAAAATCGCTTCTCTTAGTATTTGTTTGTGATTGCGGTTTATTTTTCATACTTGAGAAATTTTATTTTTGATATTTACATATATATATATATTCTCATTCTTTTAAAAATGATTGAATAAGGTATAACTTGAAGCGGACCATAAATTATGTTGGGCTAGAACAATTTATAGATGATTTTGCCAATTTCTCAAGATGGGTCATTATTTAGTTGAGTCATAATTAACAACTCTCTTACTACTCAATATAGAGCTTGTTTGGATGGACTTAAAATAAACAAATTATAAAAATGTTTAAATTATAAAAAAAAAAAATAAGTTGGAGTAGAAATTCAACTTATTTTTTTTACTTATTTTATCGCACAAAATGACTTTAATTTTCATAACCAAACACTCAAAAGGCTGAAAACGAATATAAGCAACTTATAAGCGAATCCAAACGGGCTCATAAATAGAATGTTATGTTTTTTTTTAGCGTATATTGTTCGATACTAAATTCTAGCTAATCGACTAAATCAATTAGATTATTTTTGATTCGTACTTGATTCAAAGACTATGATTGATTGCTTTTAGAAGTTTGCTTACTTTTCCTATAACAAAAGGTTAAAGTCAAATGTTATTCGTCTTGTTTACTGTGCATATATTGAACAAAATCGTAATTAATTTTTTTTTTAATATTTAGCACTTTAAATTCAATTAATAGTATGCTTACTAAATCTTTCTTTATTTGAACTACTATGTAGGAAGTCCTACTATTTCGGACTTTAAATCAATTAAAAATTTACCTTATATAAATATGTTTATTATTTGAACTAATAAATAAGTTCGATAATCATAAATGAAATTGGCCAGTAATTGAAGGTTTAAAAATAAAATAAATTGACAAAAACAATGAAATTATCAAAGATTTACTGACGGACAAACAATTTCGTAGTGAATATGGAATCGGATGCAACATCTTGGGTTTTAAAACGATAACAAAATTTTACTTTCATGTAAACAACTTAGATCTCTTTCTTCTATGGAATAAACATGAACTATCGAAGAAAAGTTAAATAAGAAATTCGTCGCTAATACTATTTAGCGATTGATTAGTAATGAATTATCAAAAAAAAAAAAAAAACTTAGCTATGAGCAATTTAGCAACAAAATTCATAGCTAATTTTTTTTTTTATTTACTGTCAAATGAGATACGAGTTTTGATCACGCGCCGTAAACTAGCAATGAGAATAATTAAAGTCAAATTCCTATCACCCCAAAAGTAGCTTGATAATTAAAAGTCAATGTCAATAGAAGAAGACAAGCTAGCCACCTAGTATTTAAGTCGCATAAAATGAAACTGGCGATGTTGATGCGCGTTGTTCCAATGTTTGTCTGTCACGTCATCACCTCCCCTAAAAATCATCGAAGGCCAGATAAATACTTTCAATTTATCTAAATTCTGATGAGTAGAATTGCTTAATAAATTTTAAAAATATATCATTTGACTAATCACGAAGTTTAAGAAAGAAAAAAATACTCCATAATTTTAAAATTTATGATTCAAAATAAACCTCATATACTTATATGGCTATAAATCATTTTAAATTGTTTATAAATATAAAAAATGATATTCTTTTGGGGATAAACTAAAAAAAAAATTGTGCCACATAAATTCAGTCTGAAAGAAATATATTTTAATCATTCCTTTTGCATCGGTAGAATGTAATAAGTACCTGATTAATTAATAAAAATCTATACAATTAGACCACATTTATAAAAAACAATCAATCAATTTCGATTGAAAACAAACAAGAAAAATATAGTAATAGGTAAATCCTAATCTAGACAGACAACAATCAAGCAATCAAATTTATCGTCAGAACTTATATTCCAACAATAGGAGTGCGAGTCTATAATAGGTATGAATTTGATTTCCTCCCTTGGGTAATAGAATTTCATTTCAAAGAAAAAGAAACATTGGGAATACTGTTCAATAGTTGGAAATTTATGATAGGTACTTAAATGTAGAGTGCTAATTTCGTCAATGAGATCTCTTTTGCTAATTTTCACACAACAAAAATATTTTTAAAAAGCTTTTTTTTTTTTTTTTTTTGAGTGAATAGATTAAAATCCTCCTAAACTATTACCGTTTTGCAGTTTTACCTCATAAAGTGATAAAACCCCTAGAATGTCATGAACTCATATTAAAGTACCCCTGGAGGAATATGTCATGTTACGTGAACGTTATGCTTCAAAAGCTCTTCCAAAGAGTTCTAAGTGACGGTACACTTGAAAAAATTGAGTGAATAAGTTAAAGCCCACCTAAATTATCATCATTTCACTAGTTTCATATCTAAATTATTAGGTATTCACATAACACTTCTCCCCTCCCCCCCCCCCCCCCCCAAACCCCCCACTCGAATTATCATAAACTCATTGTGCCAGGTGGACACATTTTAAAGACTTTTTTTTTTTTTTTCATTTTCCACATGCCTTTGAACAAGTTACTCCAAATATTTTACTACATATTGAATTGAGGTGTTTTTAATCTAAAGGGATTTATAGTTCAGAGAAGTAACATAGGCACTAAATAATGTAGGTATACAGCTCGCAAAATGATGATAGTTTAATGGTGACATTTAATTGATGCTGCAGCCTAACAACTTTTGGTGAAGGTCAAACCAAATAATTTATTTTTGGCACCAAATTATATACATTTATTAATTCAATCACATTAAAGACCGGCAAATACTTGCCCATCTCCAACTCTGGGACCCATAAAGGCAAAAATTCATAGTATATTTTTAATTTTATAAAAAAGAAAGCATAGTTCTATTATGAGTACTATTCTTTTTCTTCTCGAAAAGCTTTTCTAGATTCCTCAAACATGTTGATGATAAATCTATTACAAATAATAATTACACCCTCCGTTCACTTTTACTCATTCAATATTCTAAAATAAATTTTCACTTTTAACATATTAATTTTTTTCTATTTTACTCATAATATTAATTGCTTATTTTAATTCATTAAAAATATACACTAATTAATATAAATATAATGATAAATTAAATATTTTATTTATTATTTATTAAGGATTGTGCAAAGTAATATCATTTTTATAAATACATAATATTACTTGAAAAGCACAAAACAAACAGAACACAAACATTGATCATCATTAGGTTTCTTTTTTTTGCCTGCCTTACTCTTTTGTGTTTTCAATTCCTTCCAATTCTATTTGGAAGAGAATTTAATTCACACCCCTTACAAACCCTAGTTCCAAATCCCCCTCTTTCCATAAATAGAACTCTCACAACATACATAAATTATAAATCCCTTTTCATAGTTTCACAACAATCCAGTTTTATTTACATAAAGTTTGAATCTTTTTACATAATTTCCAATAATCCAGTTTTTACCATAGTTTTCAAGAACCTAGTTTTTCTTGCATAAAGTTTGACATAATTTCCAATAATCTAGTTTTTATTACATAAAGTTTGAATCTTTTTACATAATTTCCAATAATCTAGTTTTTATTACATAAAGTTTGAATCTTTTTTACACAATTTCCAATAATCTAGTTTTTATTACATAAGGTTTGAATCTTTTTTCATATTTTCCAATAATCTAGTTTTTATAGCATAAAGTTTGAATTTTTTTTCATAGTTTCGAGAATCTAGTTTTTATTGCATAAAGTTGGATTTTTTTTTTCCATAGTTTTCAAGAATCTAGTTTTATTTACATAAAATTTGAATTTTTTTCATAGTTTTCAAGAATCTAGTTTTTATTGCATAAAGTTTGAATTTTTTTTCCATTGTTTTCAAGAATCTAGTTTTGTTTACATACGGTTTGGATCTTTTTTTATAGCTTTCAAGAATCTTGTTAATTGCATTTGTTTTTTAAGGCAAATATGAGTATTGATTATGATGATCATAGAGGTGGAGGATTACATGTATCAGATGAAATTTTGGGTACTATTGTGCCAATAGCTGTGTATTGGTTATATTCAGGATTGTATTGTATGCTTGGTGGTATGGATAAATATAGATTGCATACTAAGAAAGATGAAGATGAGAAAAATTTGGTTTCTAAAAAAGAGGTTATTAAAGGGGTTCTTCTTCAACAGGTTGTTCAAGGTGTTATTGCCACAATTCTCTTCGCGGTTCGTAAACACCATCACCCTTTTATTTGCATATAATTGTTTGTCTATTGCAGAATTTCTGTTTGAAACCATTTTTGGAGTTTGAGAATTGGTGATTTGCTGTATTGTTTAGTCTTGAATCGGGTTAATTAGTTTCCTTAACGGTCGGTTGGTTGCTGGTTTAGGAGGTGATTTATTCATGTATTAAATCCTGCATAACGTGTAACATGTTTAGTAGTTTTTTTTTGTTTTGTTTTTGCGCTGTGTATAAAATTTAACACACTAAATATGGTGTTTGGTTAGCAATTTAGTATCCCGCATAACTAATACATGTATAAGTAATAAGGGAATCTACTTAATATTTTATGCAGGGTAAAAGATGGATTAACTAATACATGAATAACCAAACCTTGTATAACTAATCGCATAAATCTGACCAGCAACCAAATGACCCCTAGTTGCTTTCTTTTGGATTTTAGCCCGATTCGGAGTAAAGATAAATAAGAGGGGTTGTCCTGGTTAATGGAGGAAGGTTGTGGTAAGTTGACTGTAAAAATAAATGAAATAGTTTAGCTATAATAAATACTTTGAATTGGATTGGAGGGTTCATTTTTTGGATCAGTTGGATATGAAGGGATTATATAACTATCTAATTTGAAATTGAAGCATACTTGATCGATGGATGGATTTGTTGACCTTTACTTGTGGCTACTATTGGGTTTTGATCAAAGTTCGGAATTTCTTTTGATCCTTGAGTTTAGATTTATGTGCAAATTTCCGTTTATCCCAAAGTTTAGATTTTTCATGTTGCGAATTTCCGTTGAATTTTCCTTTTTTGGAGTTTGAGAAATTGTGAGAGCTGTATTGTTACGACTTGAAGTGGGATTATTAGTTTTCGTATTAATTTCTTTTGAATTTGGCTAAGCATAGCTCGGTTCAAAGTCCACATAAATAAGAGGGATTGTCTGGGATAATGGAGGAAGGTTATCATCAAAAGTTAACTGAAAAACAAAAATAGTTTAGCTAAAATAAATACTCTGAATTGGATAAAAAGCATTCATATTTTTTGAAGCATAGTTGATTGGTGATAGATGGGTTGACCTTTTCTAGTGGCTGCTATGTCGTTTTGATTGAAGTTCGGAATTTCTTTTGGTCTTTGAATTTAGGTTTAAAATATGTAGCTTGGTGAAAGCGATGTGCAATTATACTTGCGCGGTGTGTTCATACCCTGTGGTGGGCACAGTAGAGGAACTTGAGGAAATTGTCATAAGAGTGATTACTTTACCTTTTAGAATTTGGCACCCCGAGGCATATAAGGTTGGACGTTTCCTTATTGGAATATGCGGAGGATACCCCCGGGATTAGTCGGGGCTCAAAGAGACTCGGACACCCGGTGCTTAATCAAAAAAAATATGCGGAGGATCTTCAGGGGTTTTACAAACATTTGTAATTAGTTTTTATTGCTGCATAATTTTGTGGTTATTGCAGGACGGTGAAGTTTTTATTGCAAAGTTCAGGATGCAGGACTTCTTATTGATGTCTACCCTACTGATTATAGATTTTGGCTGATACATGAACAGAGATACCACTTGTCTATGTAGCTGGTATAGATAGTTATTGGAATTATTCTTTATGAAGTATCCAAAAATTATAAACCTATGGAACACTAGTACCTTCTTTGTCTGAACTTATATGTTTAAACCTTCCTGTGGAGCCTTTCATCTGGTTAAGTGAACTTGGTAGTTAGAGAGAATCAGGGGTGGATTTGGAATCAGGAACTGGTAGGCATGCAACTCCTGCTTATTAATCAAATGGTTATCGAAATTTGGTGAGGAGCAACGATTTTGGTATTTGGGCTGGATACAAACATCACGTGGCTTGGGCTTATGGAAACACATTTACAGCTTATGGCCATTTTTTGAAACCAATAATAGAATTTAAGGGCAAGGTGTCAGGAGAACCAGATTCTGGCAGGATGCATGGATTAGTAGTACTCTATTAATGATGGCATACAAATATAGCAGCCAATTGGTGGTTGGATTGCTCCTATATTTATATATATTCTGTAAGCGAATATCTAGTCCAAATTATATACTTTGGAGATTGTTATTGGACTTTGGCTTTTAGAATGTCCCTTGCGTGATTGCAAAACTGAAACCATTCTTAGTTGTTCCATTATCAAGTAGGTCCATTTGATATCTTGTTCCACTTGTGCTCTCTCCTCTGATACTTCTTTACAGACTTTCTCATTGTTTCTGTTTGTAATGCCAATGCATTTCTGGAATGTCAAGTTTGATCTTTTTATATTTGTTCTCTAAACTTTAATTGTTTCGAACAGGTCACAGGTAATGATGATGACTCTGATGGAAATCAACATGCTGGCTTCCTTGGTTTCCTTGTTCTCGCTAGACAGTTATTTGTTGGCATGATGGTTTTAGATACTTGGCAATACTTTATGCATCGCTACATGCATCAAAACAAGTTCTTATACAAGCATATCCATTCTCAACATCACCGGCTAGTCGTTCCATACGCATTCGGAGCTTTGTACAATCACCCTTTAGAGGGTTTGATACTCGACACTATCGGTGGGGCCCTAGCTTTCCTTTTCTCAGGCATGTCCCCTCGAGCTTCCATCTTCTTTTTCTCGTTTGCTACCATCAAGACAGTTGATGATCATTGTGGACTATGGCTACCCGGAAACCTATTCCATATCGTCTTCAAAAACAACTCGGCTTACCATGATATTCATCACCAACT
Source organism: Lycium ferocissimum (assembly GCF_029784015.1). Classification (NCBI taxonomy): domain Eukaryota; kingdom Viridiplantae; phylum Streptophyta; class Magnoliopsida; order Solanales; family Solanaceae; genus Lycium; species Lycium ferocissimum. The sequence continues at coordinate 18,608,897 of NC_081351.1, forward strand.
GTACGGAAGCAAGTATAACTTTTCGCAGCCTTTCTTTGTGACCTGGGATAGGATACTTGGTACGTATATGCCATATGCACTCGTGAATAGACCGGAAGGGGGTTATGAAGCTAGGCCTGCTAAAGATTGCAAGGATGACTGACAAAAAAACTGTTAGTACATGTTTAAAGTATGTACCACTGCAATTTTACCCAAGTATTTGCCTTTCTCAGTAATTTGTATATATTTATATATGTTTTTTGCATATATTGATGTATAACCCTTTTTGAGGTTGAAAAAGAAAAAGGGGCAAATAATGTGTTTCTTTTTTAGTCATAATCTGGTTTTATATAATTAGCTGTAGGCAGAGGACTGGAAGTTAAAGATTGTCTGGCAAATATATTTACCATTTTCCAAAAAGAAAAAGAAAAAAAGGTTTGTATAAATCAAGTGATATCTTTTTCGTGAGTGTGCTCTGCCATAGCTATGCTTTTCCTCTAATAGCATGTTGAGTTGGTTGATATCTTACAAGTTAGTTTAGTGTGAAACATGATTGTGGAAAGGTAAAAATTTCATGGGTACCATATTTTGGACACCATTATTTAACCCATACTTAGTTTTTTAAGTTTGCAAGTCTACCCACTTTGGTACACTGAAGACATGAGGAAAGCCTAACTTTGGACAAAATGCTTGAAGTTTTGTATGACTGAATTTTATGCATTTTTACCTGAATTTTAGACAAAAATGATTGAACTTCAGATACTAGATGTCTGAAGTTGTTCTGAAGTGGATAAACTTGCAAAGTTTTATGCACTTTATGTATGGCTTAAATGATGATCCCAAAATTGGGTATTTGGGTGCTGGCCTGTGAAAAAAAAAAAAAAGGGACTTTCATCGTGTTTGGTCATTTTCCTCCCTGGATTGCCCCTTGGAGAATTTTATGTTGGTTAACTGTATCATGTTACACATTCATTGATATTTGTAGCTACTCACGTCCAGTAGTCTTTCTTATTTTGTTATCAGGTACTTTAATTTAGAAAAACTGGATGTCTCAGACAATTGAATACTTAAGCATGAAACAAAAAGACATGACATCCTTCATTTTCCAATCTTTTGACAATTACTAGAGTATCAAGATACTTCAACGAGCATTGAGGGGCTTGGCGGGAGATAATTGGGATCTCTATACACTTAATCAGAAGTTTTGAGTTTGAGAAGTTTTGGGTTTGAATCTCGGGAGTGAAGAACCTTCCGTTGGAACGTTTTGCCCCACCACTTGGCTCACTTGCCATGAATTCAAATTATTTGTACTAGTAACTTTCAAATACTGAACGGTTCGACAGAAGAGGCTGCCACGAAGATCACTATATGTTATTTTGTAGATATCCTTTTGATGATCTGATGGTGTAATTTTTTTTTTTTTGGTTATATATTGACGGTGTATATAACTTAAAACTCTCACGCCAAACACCTTTGATGATAGGTTGATAGCATGCTGAGTGCTGTACATTGGCAACACTGTGTGTGTGTGTTTTCTCAAATCAGTAAATCGAGTAAAGAACTCTGTCCATGTGACTTATTTAATAATGATGCTACAAATCATATTATTCCATATTCTTCAATCGATTGTACCTTTGTTTAATTACTCCAACGGGTGTTTTGGCTTAGCGGAGTCCAAAATTAGTCTTCTATCTGATAAATTGAACTTAGGGGTGATTTAGTAGCTGGTGGAGTTATGCAAGTATTAGTAATGGAGAGATTAGTTACGGAACAATTTATGTATTATTTTATATGGAATTTAGTTATTCCATCTTCTAATCTGTATAAAATGATACATAAATTTTCTCATAATTTATATATATATTAGTCATGCAGGTTTGCAATTTAAACACCGTATTAAGTGTGTTAAATTTTATACATATCAAAAGAATACTACCAAATATAGTACTACTTATGTATGATTCAATCATGAATAACTTAGCTCTTAATCAACTATTAAACTACCCCTTAAGTTATACTCGGAATATATGTTCTAGTTTCTAGCCTCTTCTTGATGGATCTTTGTGTTTATCTTCAATAGATTAATATTGATTTGACAATGACATGAGGATCATGGCAATTAGTCGGTCAGATCCATTAGAGGGTCCCTCCATTCATTAAACAAACGTGTATAATAAGTTGTGTTTTCTTTTTCAAAGTGACTGGGATGATGTTTATTGTTGGATAAAATATCTAGTGATATAGTTTACAGATGATAAAATTACCTAAGCCTACACCTTGCTGGGACACATAAACCGATCTTCGCGGCAGCTCAATGCAATCAGCGGCATAAAGCCAAAAATTAATAAGAGATCATGAATAGTTTAAAAAAAAAAAAATCATACATTTTTTCAAAAATCACTCTTTTAACCTTTTTGAATGCAAGTTATAAGTTTATCCTTTTAAGGATTAGTTGATTCAAACATTTTCTAATGAAAAATAAAATTAATTGATTCAGAAAAATGAAGTTTAAAATGGAATATGAAATTGTCATAAACAAGAAAAAGGAGAACAATATACAGGAAGAAGGGAAAATCAGGATAAACCAGGTAGATATATGTACTAATTAATGAGAAATATAAACTTAACCTAATTTACTCACTCATTTAAACAGCTTAAACTAGATAATTAGAAAAATAACACATTGTATAAAATTAAATACCATATTCAAGTCTTTTTAATTTTAAAATTTATAATTTATTGTATAGTGAAATAATAATGCATTAAATTTTCTTTCCATATTATATAAGTTTTATTTCAATATATCAAGTTACAATTAATTCTAATTCTTGAGCAAAAGTTTTTATAACTGCGAAAAAATTACTACACGTATCATGAAGTTACAACTAATATTTAGAAAAGTTCATTAATTCTTTATAGACATTAAGAATGTATTAATCTTTTTCCTTCACATTTTTAAATTTTTAACTAAATGATAGTAGAACTTTGTATGATATTTTAGGCTCGAATTTAACTATTTAAATCTTCATATCTACCAATAAGATTTTTGACAATAAAAACCAAAGGTATTGTATCGCAACATATTAACTGGAAAGAAACTTTCCAAAAACATAGTGTACAGGGTTATTGAATACACAGGAAGAATGTAAATTCTCTGCAATACTCTTTCTTTTATCTGAGATTCTATCTTTCCCCATGCTTGAAAAATTAGGTATAGAGGATTGTTTCTATTTTGAGGATATCCCTTCAAGCTTTGTGGATATCCCAACACTGAAGTTGATTACATTGAATGGCGGCAGTAAGTCACTTATGAATTCAGCTCTAAACATTAAAAGAGAAGCTGAAGATACAACAGGATGTGATAGTCTCCATGTTCATGCCTAAAATATACTAACATATAATGATAAGTGATATTATAAGTATTTGAACGCGCAAGAAGAAATGCTCATTCAGCTGGCGGGAGGATATGTCACGAGACAGGCCAATGGAGATGTGAAATTCTCATACATCTACTACTATCGCTACAGACGCGAGCATCTTGGACGGAACAAATGGCTATCAGAGAGTTGGGAATCATTCAAGATGGAAGCTTCACTAATTTATGTAAGACTTGAGAGGTGATGAGACTCTAAAGTGATTAGTGTTGAAAATAATAACATGAGATACATTAGGTCTTTGTATACTAGGAAATACTAGGAGCGAATATCACTTTTGAAGAAAATGTTGCATTTTGTAATAGCAAATTGATTCCCATTTTGAAATATCAGAATCAGTCTCGGAACCCCTTCCTTAGCTTTTTTGCACCCCCGACTTAAAGAAAGAACATTATCTTTGTAATTTTTTTAGTATACTAAAGTTCAAACTGCATATTGATAGTTTTGTAATATGCCATTCATGCTTTTGGATGACGTTTTAGAAAATTATCATTGAGAAAAATAAGGCAAATTTCTTACATTATGGAAACTGTGATGTATATAGGATTATACTTCCTTCAAGAAAAACTTTATCAAAACTAAATCATTGATTCGTACGACGTTTTGGCATGACATCTTTTGAGTTTTATTTATTTTTCTTTCATTCTTTATAATTTGTTCATCTAATGTCTATGTTATAGTAGCAGCTTCTGCAACAACTTCCATTACCTGATGTTCTTCGGATCAAGGAGGTATCCATAGCAGCTAAACTATTAATCAATGTCGTCTTCTTATAATTTTTGTCCTTTGCCATAGCTACATAGATACATAAATGAAAGGAGTTGTTTTGCTATGTGGAGTGCTTGATTCCGCATTATTGTCAGGATAGCTATTGGTTAAGTCATCTGCAAGCTAATATGTTTAGACTTTAGAGGATTCCAATGTCTTTTCCGTTTTGCAATTAGCAGCTTTTCCAAAAAAATCTGTCACAAGTTCTATTAGTACTTCATACCATGGAATTAATGGATATGTTGTGTTAGTTGTTTACTTGATTTTCTTACCATATTTGAGTTTTGTTTTCTGTGTTGGAAGTGCAACACATTTACCATAATCATAGAGCGTAAGTCTTCTATATTTGATTTTTCTCTTTAGGAAAGAGCAGAAATGTTGGAGAACTATCCCACTAAACTATACGGGAACTATATGATGGATTATTTAGAAAGAGGGAAGTATAAGATGCTTTGAAGATACAATTATACATATGACAAAAAGCAAGCAATTATATATTCTTTTTGTCTTTTTAGTGTAAAGAGGAATTAATTAGGAGTGCAGAATCTCTTCTAGGCACACTTAAATCAATGTTGCTCTAGATGGACTGATGTGAAAGTGGGTTCCTCTTGTAAACATGCCAAGCACAATTCATAATGTATATCTAACACGTACGTATTACTTGACTTCTGAAAAAAAAAAAAAAAAAGATTATGGACTTCTACTGTGAATTTAAATAAGGTATCATAAATGAAAACTTAGAAGTTATGATAATTGGTAGAGTTTATAATTAGTTAACAAGATAGCTAGGTTGAATATAACATTAAATTTTATCGATTTATGATCGACTTGCATGTCATTATTTCGAAATATATTTTTCTCTTTTTCTTCGTAGCTTTGAGATCATAACCACTCGTTTTGGTTTGTGAACAATCCAACAAAACATAGTTGCCGCGTCGCTTTACCATTTCTGCCGCTCAAATATTTTAGTCCGGATTTTTCATTAAACTTAAAAATACCATCTCTGAACTAATTTTTAATATCATCGTGAAAATTGCCTATTTTTGTTATTTTTTCTTCTTGTTTCTGTGACTTATCTGTCACATAATGAACTACCTCATGTACATCGACCATTTCCTATTTTGAATTATATTGAACAAATAAACTTTTCAAATCTACAAGGCAGATAATGTCAGAATCTATGGAATGAGAAAAAATTATCTTCATGTTTGCATTACCAAGGCTGGATTGAGAGTTGGAGACTTCATAGCTACAATTTCAACCAAATAATTTTAGAAGTAATAATGTATGTATATTCAAGATCCCATACTAGAAATGAATCAGATTCTAATCAAGAAGGTTCACTTGAATTGAATATATTACAAGATCCGTTCTTCTGAGGAAAAAAGAACTGCTCCCAAGGATACATCAAAAGTTTCAGAAGGACTCATCATGTAATGAGCTTCAAAGAGAGGAAAGAACAATAAATGAATACAAATGTTACAAAGCATAATATCATACGGTATAATTTATGGATCCATCAATAGGAAGTTAAACATACACCAAAAATTTCATGTGGTGAAGTTTCTGCGCCATAAGCCACCGATTACTCTTGATAATCGACGTTTTGATCCTCGCGATATATTGCAAATGCATCGATCAGTAGCACCATTACCATCTTCGAGGCCATCTTATCGTGTGGATGTGGAATTCTTATCCCCCACAGTCCAGTATTTTTTGACTGCTACCAGTATTTTTTCGGGAACAAGGGGTCCGTCTTCATGATCCATCAATTTAAAGTCCCATCTCATACCTCCTATTATCTTCTTCACCTTAATTAGCACGTCTACGTCGTCCCTCAGAATAACAGCGCCTTCTGGCCGCAAAATACGGTCCATCTCTAAGAGAATGTCTTCAAAGTCACACCTCCATGATTTCAAAAAAGAAAGTCAATAGAGGAATGTTAGAACACTAATTTGGCCACAAGCACAGGGCAAATTTTGCTACCGAATTGTAATCTGGAACCTTTTTCCATAATAAAGGTGACAGCAGCAACAAGAAACAATAGTTTTATGCATAATCAAAACAGACTTGCTAAACTCGACAATTACGAACATGGTGTGCCGACGGAAAATGCGAGTTGGTCTTAAGAAAAGACATCAATTTTATGCATTATATAGTATTTTTGCTAGTTGCATAAAGCTCAGCTTCAGAATGGGATTCAAAGGAAGCAATTACCTGTACTCTTTCTGCTCAATTTATATGATGGTATTTACTTTTGGCCGAGTTTAGGAAGTTAATTTGAGTTATATATATTATATTGGTTATATTGAAGGCAACATATATTAAAATAATAGTTGAAAAGTTAGTTTGATAAGGAAACCATCATATTGAAGCTTGACAATTGAATAGTTTGATTCTTTAGAATTTTTGGTCGTTGTAAAGGTTGCATAGAAATGGAATCATTTTAGGAAGTCCTAAAATGGATATTTGAAATAGTGCCATAAAAATATACCACTGACTTATTCCTTTATTTCCAGTCATGTCAGATCCTTTTTTTTTTTTTTTTTTTTTTTTTCAGGAAGGAGGAAACAGCGAATATTTGTGATGTGCAATTCAAGTCACCATTGAGCCAATTAGGCAGGACTTACGATACACAAAAATTTTCACCAGTTGTCCTTTTTGGAACAACTATTTAGTAAATGGCCCTCTTTTTATTTCTCTTGCAACTTATGCACCTTTTAGACCATGATCTAAGGATCTCTTTTGAACAGGCTGAAAATCTTATGAGAAAACGTTAGACCGCGGTCTAAAATTTTGTAGTTATTGCAAATGTTAAGCAACAGTCTAATGTTTAGTCTGTAAGTTTGAGAAATATATGAGCAAACATTAGATCCGAGTCTAACGTTTCCGGAAGGGTAATTTCTTAAAGGCTTATATTTGCACAACTTAAAAAAATAGGCACAAACTCTAAATGGGGGCCAAAGAAAGCGACATTTGCGTAAATCAGCCTACAATACAACCTTTGTGAAAGAGGTTGGCATCCAGCCCCATTTTTAAGAGCCACGATACTATCTAAGGCTCTTGATCTCAAGGGCAAACAAACTGAAACGCTTAAGTACCTTAAAAAAAAAAAAAAAAAGAAGAAGAAGAGGGAACACTTACTTGTCCTTGTATAAACTGAAAAGACCATTAGCATGAATGAGATCATACGTCCTTGGGTACGTAGAGAATGCTTCACACCTGAAACACAAGATAACTATAATCAGAGAGGTAGCTTTCAGCAGGGGATGTGGAAGAGAGAATCACTGAATAAAGTAAATCAACAGTTTGAACTCCTCATGAAGGGACAAAGTTAGACAAAAACAATTTGTTCAAAACGTAGCCGGCATAGGATTGATATTCATTTCTCCATTTCCACAGCGCAGAAAAGATTCGGTAAAAATGCAGCAACTTATATTGTTGTATGTAGGTGTGTTGTGTGCATATGTGTAATTAAACTTTAAAACCCTCAGATATTTAAGGCCTCTTATATTTGGTTCTTCACTCAAAACATTGTGACTTTAGTATATCCTCTTAAGGTTATGTTAACTACTATACTTAAACCAGAAGTATTAAGTGCAAACTAACATAGAAAGGAAAGTATCATTAAATCAAGGTCTTTTATAGCCTGTTTGGCCAAGCTTCCAAAATCTGCTTATTTTGAGTAATGCTTTTTGCCAGCATTGCTTTTCGAAAAATTACTTTTGAAAAATAACAGTTTGTGTTTGGCTAATAAATTTGAAAACACTTTTGCCAATATTAGAGCAGAGCTTGTGCTTGGCCAAGTCTTAAAAGTGTGGGGAAAAACTACTTTTTTAAGCTTCAGAAAAACAACTTCTGCTACTAGTCAAAAACACTTATTTTTCTCCTAAAAGCTTGGCCAAACACATCAGCTCTCTAGTATAAGCGCTTTTGGCTGCCCAGAAGCTTGGCCAAAGAGCCTATTACTTTCATATTACAATTCATTCATTTTTCTGAAAGCCATTGATATAAAACAAAGGATTCCTTTGATGGTCCTTTGCATTTACAACCAAAAGACTAGAGAATACAAGATTAATAATCACAACCACAAAAATCAAGTGGCAACAGCACAGCAACTTTCTGTAAACGAAAAACTGTTGTCCTTGATCAGTTACCAAAACCACAATTTATATCAGATAACTAAATAATTGAGCATATAAAGAGAGGAAGCCTAACCAGTCATGATAAATTCCGATAAGCCCTCGTTCATACACGACTCCCAAGGTATTTTTCTCGGCTATCGTAGGCAAAACATTCATAACCCACAACTTGGGAGATTGAAGAGCTGCAGCAAAACCTCCAAGCCCAGAATTCATGTCCATGATATTACGGTACCTTCCTGTGTCGATGAGTTTGTTAATTTTCTTATAAGCACTTACATGCTTCTTCCAGTTTTTGTTGTCTTCCAGATATGCCTCAACGGAGACTCCAGAAACTAGTCCGTTAGCAATTCTTGGGGGAATAGCAAAAAGTCTCTCAGGGAATGGCTTTAGACCCTTGTCATCACCATTGCCTTTGCTTGGTGTTACGCAGGCTTCCATTTTGTTGTACCTGATCAACAGAAACAAAATAACTGAATCCATGAAACTTAATTTCAATATTGAGCTTGCGGTGCAATGTATGCATCATTAGATGCAACGAAAGAGTTTATCCTTTTAGAGGGTGTTCGGCTAAGGTGGTCAAACTAGCTGATAAGCACTTTTACCTTATATACTCATTTGGTAAACACCAAAAACGCTTAGAAGTTCAAATTAGCAATAAGCCATAAGTTAGTCATTCCCAACTTATGGTTTTACAACTTATAAGCACTTATAGTTGACCAGAGACTTTATGATTGTATCACTGTATCCCTAATATCTTTTGTAATCTCGAAAATATGCTTCCTAAAACATAATTTTAAGTTATTTCTCTATCATATTCCCGTCATTCGTCCTTTTTATGTAACAATACTTATAAATTTATTTTTCTGGAAACAGTGTTGAGGACATTTCGGTCATTTTAATAGAAAAAATTCTTATTGGCATCTTTTTACCAAACACATTAGCTGCTTATTTTTAATTTCAACACTTTTATCCAAGCACGTTTCACCACTTGATGCTTATCAGCCACTTTTAATCAGCTAATCCAGACGGGCAATATTCGCTATGGTTGAAGGGGCTAGGCTAATAGGGTTAATGTTGTAAATGCACAAGGTAAAATATCCACCATTTCAGATCATCGCAAAACTGTTAATTGTAGAGACTTCTATATCTTTCCGTGTACTGAGACCTTCTTGAACCACAATTCGTCTTAGGAAAATAGTTTACATCATTCCAAAAAGTACTTATATAGTTTTAGCATTGATGATATAATCGATATTTTTGAGAATTTTTTTTTATCTTAATATTTTTTTTTTTTTTTGAGAATATATAATCGATATTTTTAAGACACCAGAAGAGAAAACTTGGTTTAAAGTAGCATGAATTTTCCACTGGGAAGCAAAAAGCACATTCTCTTTAGCTTTTTCTTGCAGTACGAGAATAAAACTGAAGTAATTAGAATGATGATGTACCAGACGTCATCTGGATCTGCAGATTTACAGAGTGCAGCTTCAGAATCTTCTTTTCCAGAACGGCATGAGTCAGCATCCATACTTTTCTGCCATATAGCAGTTTCTCCCTTCTGGGATTTTTTCTCCCAGCAAAGATGTTTAGCAATCTCTTCAATCTTTCTTTGTTCTTCCTGAAGTTCCTTCTTGGGACGCTGCCAGGCCTTGTAATTAGTCTTCCAATTGATCGGAGGACCAGAAAGCACCCAGTAGCCACCAGGTCGAAGAACTCTATCAACTTCCATCATGAGGATTCCATCTGCATCAAGAAAGATAAGTATGCCTTTGGCCAAGATTCCAAATATTTTTTCACTTTATTTGGAACTTATGAAGTTGGAGTTGAAGATGGATTTGTGTTTTGCAAAGGAGACAAGAGAGCACTTTATCTGGAATTTCTGAAGTTGGAGTTGGAAAACAGGTTTGGAGCACTTCTCCAACTTTGGAATCCAACTCCAAGTTGGATTTGGAAATTTATAACCAAACACTGATTTTGAAATAAGGTGAAAGTTATTCCGGAAAAAAGTGAATAGTTTTCATGGCCAAACGGCTCCTAAGATATGCAACAAATGAACTGCTACCGAAAATGTTAAGATTTCAACAGACCATAAAGAAAAAACAAGTAAAAGGAGAAGAGTAAAACCAGATGTCTTCCAAAATTTTAAAAGGTTACACTTTTTCAGAAAACAATTCGTTATCAAGAAGTTATTCTTACTACCAAACCACATTCATACCAGCAGCTCCCCATGGGATTAGACAACGAGAACAATGAGCCATATCAAAGGCCTTAGATGGATATGGCATTTTGACTGTTCCTAGTACGCCAATAACAGCAGGTACACCCCTCTCAAGAGCAAACTGAACCTGAGCTTCATGTGAGTCTCTTGGAGCAAATGACATTGCGATGACATTCCTTTTCCAAAGATAAGCACCCCAACTTGCGACCTGGTATCATAAAGCATTCTTAGTCAAAACAGCCAACAGAGTTACAAGAAATATTCTCCAAGTAGGAACTGAGACACAGATATCTTTGGGCTTTTCCATTTTTGGCCCGTCGTCCAAAATTAATTACGGGCGGTAGCCAAAATATACATAACATATGCAATGATTGTATGTATATTATATGTATATTTACGTATACATTATGTATATTTATACTTCATATTCAAAAACTATATATTTGCTGGCTATTACTTTTTTGAGCGGTCCAAAAATGTAATTATCTTACAACCTGATATCTTTTTGCTATAAGAGAGGTTTTCACAGTAGAAAACCTACCCCGCAACCAGTGTCCAGAGCAGTCCGAACAGTTCCATTTTGAATTGGGATTACTGAAGCAAGCTGATCAATATACTTATCTGCTCCTTGAGGAAACTGTGTCCCTCCTCCAGGAAACCTAAACACATTACCTTCATACTGAATCCAGTTTTGAATGGCCTTCTCGACCGTCAAGCTCTTATACGGAGCGTTGGCATATGGAACATAATCCCGACTTTTTGGCCATGGGAATGGGGTAACATACCCTTTAGGTGCCGGAATAAGGCAACGCAACTTCTTTTCTGGAGGCGGACAATGCCTTTCTCGATAAATCATATTTTCCCTTGGGAATTTCATAGCAAGTTTTTGATCTTGACATGGTGTATGATCAGTATAACGAGGATGACATGGCTTAAATTCTTTTATTTCTGTTTGTGAATCATCAATACTACCTGCTTGGCCACCATGACTAGTCTCGAAATTGAGATTTGGTAGGATATTGCACTTCTGACCACTCTTGGTGACTGCCAGAGCTATATTATCTCCCTTCCCAATGCCACTTCTTTGCCATGCCCCGAGCAAATAGAAGAAGCAACAGAGACCAGCTACTATTAAGATTGACACAGAAGTTCTGGTCCTATTGTCCCCTGAGCTTTTGTTTGCCATTGCTGTCCTGAAATGATTTCAACGCGGAGTTAGGAAAGCAAAGGAAATTGAATTCCGATGCACATGTGTTTTTAAATGTGTTAGAAGTACATCAATCCAGACATCACACCTTATACTGCAAATCACCTCAATTTAGGATAAAACGTTTGTAGCTAGATCCGAGCTCAGTTCTACAATAAGTTGCTCATTGAGGTCTCAAAAGATCATATCTTTTGATACCAAATGCTGTTTAAGATTCTATAAATTAGAAGAAGTCAATTAAAGCTAATTTGAAAGGAAAATCAAATAAAGCCCTTTTTTCTCCCTGATATTCCATTAACTACAAATTAAGGTAGCAGGAGATCACTACTGAATTTGAACACCCTAGCTTTATACTTACATCAAAATCAAATCTTTTACTAATTTGACAGTTCTTTTACACAGAAGTTTAACAAACCAACCTATAAATCAATATTTCAAAAAATAGGTTGTCTTAGTTTCCTAAATAATAAACAGGTATACTAACAAACAACAATGTAATAGTACACCACCCAAAGCTACCAAAAAAAAAGAACTTGAATCCAAGAACTGATAAAATGCTCAAAACTGCAAGTTTATCATACTTTAACTACACTAACAAGCTATTACTATGATAGCCCATAAGAAAAGATTTGAACTTTGTACTGTAAATGGGAAAAGTGAAGTCAAACTTGACAAATGAATCAATTAAACTGACAAGAAAGATAGGAAATTTATAATCAAGAATTCTAATGATTAAATGAAAGATCAACTATAGAAGGTTAAATAAACATACCAATGGCATGAAAAAAGTTTCCCACACTTCCTTAATGACCTTTCAACTGTGCTTTATTTTGCTTTGTAAGCCCAGACCTCAGCTATGAGATATGGCTTTCAAATTAACCAAAATAATTTTGATTTTCAAGAATATCTACAAGTATAGATCAAGTTTACAAGTCACTATCTCTGTCTTTACAACACTCAGTTGTTTTACATGATTTTTTTTTCTCTTTAGGGGGAGTGGGGCTTTCCTTTTAATCATATCAGTGGGGCACGGCCGGCTTAAGGCCAAGGCTACTAAGGCAATGGCCCCATTTTTTATTATATTTTATTGCTAATTTGTTTAAAAAATTATTGTGATTTATAATATTTTTATATGTAATTTCTAAATATGTAAATTGTATTTTAAAAAACTTAAAGATTGTATGTCTGAATTTTGGATACAAATAATAAAATTTGACTCCTAAAATTCAAATTGTGTCACAAAACTTGAGATAGAGGGAGTAAACAATTTTTATTAAAAAAAAAGGAAGAATTTTTTTTAGTGACGTGATTGATTAGCTATATTGTTGTCACTTGAATATTTTTTAGAATAAATTGATTTGAAAAAATTGTTAACAACTTTGTATTGTTCTTGACGATTATAAAATATTAATTAATGACTTCGCATCTAAAAAAACTTTAAAAATAGACTTTAAATAAACATATATATCACAATTTTTTCTTTTAATAAAAATAGGGTCTCTCTTTGAAGTTTGGCGCCTTCTACTTAATCTTGTTTGACGGCCTGATAAAGTGGGGTCCTTTGCACTTATAACTTATTTTGAGTTGGTCTTTAGTTTATTCCTTCATATATCAAAAAAATGCAAAGGTATTATATTTTAATATTATCTCACAAATTATGTCATGATTTCAGTTTCCAAAAAACTTATGTTTGAGCTCGGTTGCTAATAAAGGAAAAAAAATTAAAGACCATCCCACTTAAGGGTAAAAACTACTCCCTCCAGTTCATATTATTTATCCACTTTTTCATTTACATGTCTATTTAGTAGGCGTTTGTACATGCATTTCATCTCATGGTTTCAAACTCCAAATCATCCAAAAAGATATGATTTGGGGTTTCAAACCATGATTTCAGAAATTTTAAATATAAAATTTGATCCATAAGTTTATATTTTATTAAAAAAGACCCATAAGTTGGTAAATATTTTTAACAATTACTCCCACTAACCATTTACTAACCTCATTAACTTCCACCAACCTTTATTTATGTTTACCATGTGGGAGGATTATATTAAAGAGTAGTTACATTATCATCGTTCATGTTAAATTTTCATTTTTATTGAATTAAAGTTTGATCGATGTTGTATTTCTTAGAAAGGTCTTCTAGTAGCGTATTAATTTTGTTATGAACTATGACTTGCTCATTTGGTGAGATTGTATAAGAATTGAGAATGTTTTGATAGTTTTCATAACTTGTGATTTTTTATGTCTATAAGAGAAAATACAACTTAAGATATCCAAATTACATGTTCAAACATGGTATCAAATCGTGGTTTGAAACCATGGTTTCAAATCATGGTTTCAAACCATGTCCAAACGGCTCCTTAGAAATCATAAATAAATGTGTGTTTTTACTACGTATATTACACTTATCTCTCTCCCATTAATTTCATTCTAATCAATATTGTTTACTTTAAAAAATAATTAAAGTTAAGGTCAAAATATAATTTTTTTAATTAATTCTATCTTAATTTTATAAACAAACAAATATTTTGAACGAATATTTTTAGTAACGTGGACAACTAATAAAAGGGAGTAAAGATCAACCTATTTTAAGGACAAAATGTGCAAGTTTATGTTTGCACGATTACCCTTCAAAGGCACTGGTCTTTATTTTTTGCCTCTCAAATTGGTGGTATTTAATTTTTGTCCTTCGCCTAATATCACGAGGTTTGGTGTTCGAACCCCGATTCAGTAAAAAAAAAAATCACAAGGCAGAGTTTCGTAGTACCAGTGGCTTTGAAGGGCAATCCGCACAAAAAAATTCAATTTTTTTAAAATTATTTAAATAGATTTTAAAATAGAGTTTTGTTAAAATTAATTTTTAATGATTAAAAATTCAAAAAAAGAAAAAAATTGGTCTCTCACACTCTGTTTAAAGCAAAGTGAGCTTCACGCGTGCCGCCCGCACGAAAAAAGGGGTTCAAATGCCACAGTTTATCTTATGTTCGGGGGTTCAAATGATCAACGTTTCAGTTAGGGGGTCTAGATAAAAAATCAGAACAAGTTCAGAGGTCTACCTATGACTTTGGCCTAGAAAGAACAATGTAAATGAAGGGAGGTGGGACCTACTTTCATGAAGAATCTAAGACCGTACTATGTGCTCCATTGATGTAGTGGTCGGCAGGATGAACGGTTTGAGATCAAAGATATTGGTGAATCACGTACGTTGATGGTATAAATAGTGATTTTAATCTTTTAATTAGAGTATAAATCGCGAGACTAAGCGGGCGTTTGGCCATAAATTTTAAATAATTTTCACTTTATTTTATGGAGTTGGAATTGAAGACAGAATTGTGATTGCTTATATATTTTTATTTTTATACTTGAACGTACTTAAATACAACTTTAAAAGTGAAAAATAGGTGAAAAACAGGTTATAAACCGTTTTCTAAATTTAAAAAAGACAACTTAAGTTGGATTTAGAATTTTTATTGACAAACATTGATGTTCAATTAAAAAAAAAAATTATTCTGAAAAAAAAAATTATAGCCAAAGGGATCCTAAAGCAGTCTGTTTTAAGTCCTTCATTTATATCACAATTGTTGTTATAATCAATAAAGTTGAATTTTTTTGAAAAATAATTCAAATTGAGAGGCGACCCCCCTAGTGAATTGATAGTACCTAGTGGCATATGTAGAGTTTTTTTTGTAAGTAATGCTAACGTTTTAAAAAGTGAATATTTATTATAATGACAAATGATGTTATTTTTAATATCTATCAAATATTTTCATTTCACTTAATATTTATATAAAAAACTTATTAAAGAAAATCATTTATTTCTTTTCTGCAATCCATCTTCCTCTCGCCGATCAGGTGTGTATTAGCCACGCTCTGAAAATATCGAGGGTGTAAAAGGTTGACTGCGGTCAACACATGTGTAACAAAGATTTTGTCTCAAGTAGTTGGTGTAGATGGTGATAGTTGGAAAAAAAAATAACAACCGATAGCAAAGTGTGAAGTAATACTTTCTGAATTGTGTTTTAATTAAGTAATATATAGATGGTGATAATTCAAGTAGAAAAAAGAAATAGTTGATAGCTAAAGTATGAAACTTGCGAAAAAGTAACAGTTTAAGTGTGTTTTTTATCATGAACTCTAAAATTAGAGTGGAAATCGTGAGACTAAAGTGTGCGTTTTGTTTTAAATCCATTTACAATAACAATTGTTGTCATAACCAATAAAGTTGAAATTTTTAAAAGTATATTCGAATTGACTTGATAGTATCTAGTAGCATACGTAGAATATTTTGTAAGTAATGCTAACATTTTAGAAAGTGAATAAATCAATATAATGACAAATGATGTTATTTTTAATATCTATCAAATATTTTCATTTTACTTAATATTTCTATAAAAAATTATTTTAAAAAATCATTTCTTTCTCTTCTGCAATCCATCTTTCTCTGGCCGATCAGGTGCGCATTAGCCACACACTGAAAATGTTGAGGGTGTAAAAAGGTTGACCGCGGTCAACGCATGTGTAACAAAGATTTTATCTCAAGTTCCAAAGATATTCTATGAACACAATCTTTCAGTTATATGAATGATGATGGTAAATAATAATAATAGCACAATAAGTCAACTTCCATATTGTGTAATTTTCCGTCATTTAACCTAAACTCAACCCAAAAAATAACTTTTAAACGAGAAACGTCCAGTATCGTATAAGGAACCACAACACATTCCCTCAATAATGTGGGACTTAATATAAACTAATCAATTTCGTTCTCATGATTATACTTTTAGACTGGTCAAAGCAAACTCATGATATGTTTCTTACTTCTATGGTTAAAGAAAGAGTTCCATCTTATAGGAACAAAGAAAAAACAATAAAAATCATTACGTCTCAAAGAAACCAATGAATTCAAACTGATTTATCAGACAAACACAAAAAGTAATGAATTCAAACTGATCAAAACATCAAATGTGTGAAAAAGAAAAGGTAAAAACCGGAGAAAGGAAAATAGTTCTTTGTTTTTTTCAGAGACAACACTGTTTGTTTGTACTTTGCCTACCTTCATATTGAAGCCATTATCTACTAGCTCCCTAGTCTTAACTATATACACATAACCTATGTTGCTCGGACTTTTCAAAAATATCGTCAGATGCATGTCGGATCTTCCAAAAGGAGTGCATCTTTGGAGGACCAGACATGAGTTTGGCATCATTTTGGAGAGTCCAAGCAACATTGTACCGTCCTCACAGAACTATCCAAAATGCGAAGATCAGCAAGCATATATAGTTTTACCATATTAAACTTGGCACAAATAGCAACTCTTTTCACTATGCTTCTTGTAAAACAGGACATTATTTTTCTCAGGACCTATTGTGAATGGGATTTGATCCTTTTCGAACTCTTCGTTTGCTCGAGCTATTCGGATCAAATGTGTTGTTGGTTACTGTTTCTGGCTTGAAATTTGTGTTCACTTCCTTCGTGACTAATCGCGCGAGCATACGCTGCTGTTTTGTGCAGCATTTTAAAGCAAGCTGTGAACTTGTTATAGAGGAAACTTTTTCTGGAAGAACTGCTAATAGTCCTATACAAATGAAAAGGACAATATGTTTATGAGTACTAAAAAACATGGTTATTTCTGGTGTATGGGAGAAAATGGAAAAAAATCAGCACCCTTTAGATCAA
This sequence comes from Lycium ferocissimum, assembly GCF_029784015.1. NCBI lineage: Eukaryota > Viridiplantae > Streptophyta > Magnoliopsida > Solanales > Solanaceae > Lycium > Lycium ferocissimum. The sequence goes on from NC_081351.1 coordinate 18,626,327, forward strand.
TATAAGAGACTAAGCATTTCTAATAAGGGGATCTTTTGTCTGTTAATATGAGCTTTCTAGTTTATTCTTATAGGATTTGGAGGGGACACTGAGAAGCATAAAAGCAGGAAGGGCCCAGAGTATGTCAAGAAGTTTTAGATCATCCTAATCATCATAGACGGATTCAGATTTTAAGTTTATGGATTCTGAATTCTTGGACAGGACAACAACTCAGTTCGGGATAAATTATTTAACTAAAACCAAAAGATACTGAATTTTGCCTAACCCGGAGATCTTACCCTGCTAATCATAAATGTGCAGCTTAAGCAAATTAAGGCTGTTATAAAAGGAATATCACTATAGGTTGAATAAAGGCCTTGGAACAACATCTTTGAGAAGCTAAGCATCTTTTTTCACTTGTTTCCCATATGTCTCAATCATTAGCTTTGCCTTTTGTCTTCCAATCTAGGAGTGGGACCAATTTTGGTCACTTGGACTTTTAGTCAGCCCGCCACATTATCCCACAATGCTTACATATAAATGTCCTAGGAAATTCAAATTATTGAGTTTAACTTTTATACACAGATGATATAGAATATAATAACTATGGGTAATTGCCCATGATAAATGCAATTAGTAATTGCATTCAAGGGCGTGGTCTAGCAGTTAATGAAATGGGTGAAAACCTTGAAAATCAAGATTTAAATCTCAATTGAGACAAAAAATACCAGGTGATTTCTTCTCATGTGCCTACACCTTGATGGGAAGAGTCACTCGGTACCAGTGCTCAGTGGCGAAGTGAATTTTTTTGCTAAGGGTGTTCATGGTTTAATATATATATATATATATATATATAGAGAGAGAGAGAGAGAGTAATTTTTTACTTATATACACAATATATACACAGTATAATTTTTAGAGAATGGTTGTTCAACTGATCACCCTTCACTTTACTTGGCTACGCTACTACCTGTGCTGGTGGAGGTACTAAGGGTCGTTTGGTATACTGGGGGATATCCCATGGTATTAGTTATCCCACCTTCTATATGGGATAACTAATCTCACCAATTTAGTGTAAAAGTTATTCAGGGATTAGCTAATACCTCAAACTAAATGCCGGATAAAGTTAATCTCAAACTCTATCCCAGGATCATTATCCTTATTTCATGTACCAAATGATCTCTAAGTATCCAATAGAATAATCAAGGTGTGGAAACGTTATAAAAACAAATACGATTAGTAAGGCAAACAACCCGCTATAACATCTTGAATTACATTTGATAGTGGGAAAAAAAATCACGTTATCGATGTATATAAATTAAATCCTTAACTGTTATATTAAATCCTTAACTGTTATATTCTTGATTGTACATGTTTTATTTGCTAATCAAACCTTCCTTAGGTATTAAGAAAGAAAGTCTTTTGTGCATGTAAAGCAAAATCTGATGAAATAGAAATGTGGGGGAATAGGATTACTACTACATATTCTCCTTAAAGAAACCCAAACACTAGCTAGCTTTATGCCACCAGGAAATCTCACTTTAGAAACCCAAGCTCTCTTATCTATGCAGCAAAAAACACCAGCCTTGGTTTCTTGTCCTAAATGTGTTTCTTTTATTCTTTATGCGTTTCTTTTGCTCTTTATTTTTGGTTGACAGGACTAGTCAGGGCCTGAAGGGGATTATTAGTTATGAGTTCGGACAAATAATAAGTTTATTTAGATTCTGTATTCGTATTAGGAAATTCATTGAATATAAATAAATACTTCATTTAATTGTCAACCTAATAAATATGATGATTATGAATTCGATAACAAGTTCAGAACTCATAAACTTTAAATTCTGGCTCCACCTCTGAGCCTAGTATTCGCCATTCAAATATATAGCTTTCTCTTATGATTTGCAATTGCTCTTTTTTTCCTTTTTCTTTTTTCTCGTTTAACCAGGCATGCCACTTTTTCTTTATTTTGCTTTTTGATGAGTTAGCGTACAAATTATACTAACATACAACTTGGAACATTCTAAAGTGTAGGATCTGATGCTTTATTAAATTGCACTGTGCGAATGGAATGTGTCTTAACAAGTGTAATATTAAATTTGTTTATGTACTATCTGAAATTGAGCAACGCAACTTATCTTACGTTAAATTATTTGGTCTGTTATTACTTTCATCGTTAGGAAATAGTCTTTTTTCTGGTTTGACGCTTAACAGAGTAACCTGCGCGTAATATAAACCATAATCAAAAGTTGAAGGGTAAATTTAATTTGGCTTTTTTGGCTCAAAGAATTTAGATACGTGAAGTCCATCAATTTGATGCTGCTAGCAACGCAACTTGTCGTACGTTAAATTATTTGGTCTGTTATTACTTTCATCATTAGGAAATAATCTTGTTTCTGGTTTTGACGCTTAACAGAGTAACCTGTGCGTAATATAAACCATAATCAAAAGTTGAAGGGTAAATTTAATTCGGATTTTTTTGGCTCAAAGAATTTAGATACGTGAAGTCCATCAATTTGATGCTGCTGAAGTTTCTCTTAAACAAAATGGCAAATATGAAATGATTTGCTATGACAAGAGTATGAATGGACCAAAAATATAACTAATGATTAAATTGAACAATTTCATATAGTACAAAGGTGAGTTTAACTTCTCTTCCCTATTATAGAGATGATCAACATAATATGGAACTGTTACATATAATACTAAAGGACACAACAACTCATTCTTTCAATTAATGTGATGTGGCACATTTTAACACCTTCATATGCTCAAGCCTTTAATACCGCGACACTTTAACACCCTCTCACGTATAATTAGCTCGGACAACTGAAGCATGTATAACATATATTACATGTGAGCCCAATATCGGTAAACACCATGACGAGAGATGGGTCTGCCTCTAGAACTAATCAACTTTAAAACTAACTCATGGAATAATGATAACAGTCGATTTTCTCAACTAATGTGAGACACTTTAACGGTTTAGCTATGTTTCTTGAAGAAAAAAAAAAGTAGTGATTCGGTGTTCGTTTGGAACGGATAATTCGCATGTGTTACCGTACATGCTAGTCTAAAGTTAACGTACATATTAGATACTCCAAAGCTAAAGGTTCGCCTAGGAGAATCTTGATGGGGCTTTCATGATTTCATCCTATGTCCTAAGGAGCTAACTTTATTTATTTTAATCTTTATAGGCACATAGAATCGAAAGAGGGTCGTTTCTGAAAAAGAAGATTGCATATATCCAAATGGGAAATTATCTCTTGATGGTTACTCTGTTTCAATTCAATTATCTTATTTTCTTTTTTAGTTTTTTTTTTAAAAAAAATTCTTACTTTCTATATTTAGTCACTTTTTAATTTCAATATCGCACATGACATGATCATAATTTTAAAAAGTATTTTAATACATTAAATACATTGTTAGTTTAAGTTATTTAAATGTCTCTCCTCAAAGCTATGTACCCAAACAAAATGAAGAAAGTGTTAAAGATCCAGTAATTACAGCTCAAGTTTCACAAGGTGTCACATGACCTAACTAATATTATGATAAAAAGCCAAATGAAAATACTGATAAATAGATAATCTTGATTTTGGCACTGAAGGAAAATATTTTATTCATAAACGCAATAAATCTTTGAATAATCCCGGTAATTCTCTACTTCTTTACTATTTTTGTTATGAAATGGCTAGCGAAACACCTGTTTATAATAATGCAAAATCTAATTTAGCTAGAAACTAGGAAACCAATTCTATATTATTCTGGATATAAATCCTATTAATTAGTGAATTCTATGAATACTAAAGCCTAAACAAATTTGGCTTCTTACTCCAACTTTGAATTATGAAGTTTTTGCACGGATTTCCCTTCAAACGCACTAGTCTTTAATATTGGTGCGAAGATTTCCATCTTCTAACATCAAAGGTACCTCCAGAGGAGGTGCTAGCACATGAAATACACTCAAAAGTGTCAAGAAAGAAAATTACATCCAGTATAGAACTACATTATTATTAATCTAAATAGATGGAAAAACCCCAAAGCATAATTATTGCGTATGCACTGGCCAAATGAGATGTTTGTATTTCAATCAGTAAACAAAACGAAAAAAGTTAAGGTCTTATGTTGGATGAAGAGGAACAAGTATTGTGTCTTTTAAAAATGGGTTAATGGATTGAATTTGGGTCGAATTACATGCAGATCAATAAAAATAATGCCACATATTTAATTAAAAAAATTCATGTATTTCACATCAGCATTGTTAAAAGAGGGGCAATTTTAAACTTAAGGGTTATTTTTTAATCTAAATAGGCAAATGGGTGCAAAGAGGGGCAAATTTAATCCAATAAGTGGAATGAGGGCATTTTTAAGTCATTTCTAATATGTTAAGGGTATCTTTGACCCTTTTCCGATAATAAAATAAAAATAATGTAGTAAAAAGGGGAAAGGATTACAACAAGAATGTTTGCCTCCACCTTTACTATGGATTATCTATCTGTGGGAGAGAACGAACATGTGACATGCACATAATCCACACATCATAAGTTGCGCTCTAAGAGACCATTTGGTTGGAAAGATTAAGTGTGTTATCCCAGCATAAATTTGGGATTAAATCTATTTTGTATTTGATTGACAGTATTATCTTAAGCCAGAATAAATTTTATACCACAATCATTATTTTGAACCAAACGACCCCTTACTACATATTTTTTTAATGCCTGTCTTCTACATGAATGTTCTGAGGTTCATAACCATCTTCCTGGATAATGGAAACAAGCAGAAGTAATGAAAATATATTGGTCTAATCCTTCTACATAACCTTTTTATATATATTCAGCAGTACTAATTTGAAAAATTGAGCCAAAATGAAAAGCCAGGTCTTTCTACAAGACATATGTTACAAAACTGGTCTTACCCAGATGTGAAAATGGTTACTAAATGTCATAGATACATGCCAAGATCATAAGAAATTAATATACAACTTGGTAAAATTGGTGGTTCTTGAAAAAGACATCAGATGCTGCTATTATATCCACAATACTACTTACAAAACGACGCAGCATCTAGGGTTAAAACAACGAGGCCCGTTGCTGGAACCTTTCACAATAGGAAGTGGTATATGCATATGTCACAATTTTAAACCCGATCCATCGGTGCAGGCACAGACGATGAGTCCGTCGTCGATGCAGGGACAGATGGTGTAGCTGATGCCATGGCAAACTGTACACCTGTTGGCTGCCCAGATTGTACCACAAATGCAAATTGTGCTGTTGCTAATGCAGCTGCCTCCTGCTTCACCAAAGTCCATTCTGTTAGCTTGGTTAGTTGATTGTAAATAGCTGATAAGCTTTAAGTGCTGAAAAACATTTTTAAATGTTGAAATTGATTTTACAAATAAGCAGTTACGTGTTTGGATAAAAGTGTTGAAACTGAAAATAAGCAGTTTATGTATTTGGTAAAAAAGCGATGATAAGTTGTTCTTTTTTCTAAAATGACCAATATACCTTATAAAATTTATCAGAAAATATACATTTAAAAGTATCTTTGTAGAAAAAAAGGAGGAACAATGGATATGGGGTGAAGAGAAGTTCGGAATTTTGTTTTGGGAAGGTATTTTGAGAATTAGAAAAAATATTAAGAATAAAATAGTACTCATTCCGTCCCAATTTAAGTGTCTTACTTTCCTTTTAGGTCTGTCCCAAAAAGAGTGCCTCTTTCTATATTTAATAAGTTTTCCAATTCTAAATTCTACATGGCAAGTTTAAGAGCACAAGATTTAAAGGATTACACACATCTTTAATTTAAGACCACAAGATTTAAAAGTCTCCCTTTGTTTCTCAAAGTCCTGTGCCTGTCAAACTAACACAGTTACATTGGGACGAGGGAGTAAAAAATTTGGTCAAACCATAAGTGCTTATAAGCTAGTCAAACCAACTTATGGCTTTTGATGGATTTTGGCCAGCTTGTACGCTTAATCAAACACCCTCTATAACTAAAATCACAAGCGCGAGCATTCATACATTTATTCGGGTGCTTTTCAGAGGAAGATGTACATTAAAATATTTCAAATAGAAGAACTAACACCAACCTCTCTTTGCCTGCGCTGCTGCAAAATGCTGATTGCCCAGACCATGATATAGCAAGGTAAAAGAAAGCCAATTAACCGAAGCAAGAAAAGCTGCACACCATACATTATTTGGAGATATAATTTCCAGCAGTAACAATAAATATTTTTACGAGAAACAGATAGAAGTAAATAGCACATAATGGATGTAAAAAAGTTACCGAGAAGAAAGCAGATGGATCTTCGTCGTCTCCTCCGTCTGCGTCTGCTACAGGCAATGCATGGCGCAAGAGCAGAAAAGCCATTAACTGCCATATTTGTACGTGGGTCATCAGTACTAGCGCAAATTCTGAATTAATATACATGTAGGCATCACTCCAGCCACAAAATAAGGACAGATGGCATACATTTTATGATATCTTCCATATCATGGAAATTTAAGAAAATATGTGTGTGTTTGGTACGAAGAAAAACATTTTACAAGGAAAAGATTTTGTTGAAAAATGTTTTCCTCGGAAAGTAGTGGTTTTCTTACTTATTTTCTTGTGTTTGGTACATAAACATAAAATATTGTCCCAAAAGTATTTATATATAATCTAGGCAAACACTATGGGGGTGGGGGTAAGGTGTGGGGTGGGGATGAGGCTATGGGGGTGGGGTAGGGTGTGTTGGAGGGTGGGAAGGAGACAATTAGTGTGGAATGCCTCTTGTGGAACTTGTTTTTTGTAGTTCCTCTAAGGAAGTCATTTTTCCTCTTTTGTAAGGAATTTATTTTCCTAAAGAAAATATTTTCCAAAAATTTGAGTAACCAAACATGGAAAAATTCGACACACCCTATTTCTCTTCATATTTTCTTCACAGGCAATTAAAAACTAGAAAATAAAGAAAACATTGAGATAAATGAATAAGGATAGTGAAAAAAGAAACATCAACGTCCCTAGAAAATTCTCTTATTTACCTACAAGATCAGTTAAGCAAATCTCAGCATTTTGCATTGTTGTTCTCTTTTTTCTTTTTCTTTTTTTTTCTTTTGACTGGAAGTGACTAAGAGACATTTAGCCACTCCTAGAAGGTGAATTAAGCTTGAATGAGGCAACGATAGAAATGCAGTGATCAAGGCTCAGAATTCTAGCTTTTCCTCTGGGACCAATAGCAGTAAATGCTTACAATTAAAGCAGCAGAACGGCAGAATGCGACACCACTTGCATTTGTAGCATTATAATCATCATATTCAGCTTCCAAAAGTTGGCGTTCAGCCTCTCTAATTGCCAAAAGGCGAGGATCGTGTAAATCCAGAGGTGTGCCAGCGATTTGCCATCCTCCCCTGCACAACAATGAAACAACCCAAATAGCTAATGAACTGCGAAGAAATGCTGAATCTCGAAACCAACACCACTTAAATAATATTTATAAGAAAACGTTCAGGTAACAGTATAACACAATAAATTGTAAACACTGTTGTCAAAGGCAAAGCATATTTTGGAACTTTAAGTGCAAACTGCAAATAGAATGAGCACGTCCAAAAAACACCAAAATAATGTCTTTATGCATTAATACACACACGCACACCCCACATGCGCACGCAGAAATGTATATATGTGGAGAAAATAACTTAAACTACAAATAACAATTTTATCAATAAAGGAATAAGAAATATTTTAGTGGAAAAAAAAAAAAAAAGAAAAAAAAGAAGAAGCAAAAGCAGGTCAATCTGCATATTTAAGCACCTAATTCAGATTTAATTACTAGTTTTCTTATACCAAAATTCTAAAAAAAAATTTCCCTAAACACTAGCACACTCAAGCATGCCTTTAACTATGCTAACTGAAAAGCTACCAGACAAAAAACTTTAGACATAATAACAAAGGAAACATGCACTAAAGAAAGTTATACTCACCCAATATCTATAATAGTCTCCTCCGGTCGAGCTCGAGGAGGGGCAGTGTAATCAGGCTGGTATGGCTGCATGTTGAGAATGAAAATGGTCACTTATTATATATATAATGACCAATAGAAAATGTTAGAATTCAAAAGCATCAAGCTCAATCCCAAGTTCTCCAAAATCCATAATCAAATATGATCCATAGCGAATTACTGAGCCTCACAGAGGCTTACAAGATAGGATAAAACAACTACAAGTGAATATCTCCAAAAGACAAATAAATAGCCAAACATTGAGTGACAAACCTAAGCGTTGATCCTATTCACAATAAAGCAATTCTACTAAATCTTGCCCATTCATGCGTATGTGATATATCAAAATCATTATTATAAGTTGATATTTGGGACAAATAAAATATTTCCAATGCTAAAAGTCTAGTGCCATACTGAGGTAATTTTCCAAGAAACGTCCTCATAGACATATATGCTCATATAAAAAAAATGAAACATATAAATTGACTACCATGATTTAATTCCATGTGCTAGAAAGTAGAAAGCAATCCTGGTTTTCCATAACAGATGAAATAGATGGACAATTTAACCAAAAAAAAATATTATCTTGCACTTTTTTGATTGAAGATGCTTTTTTCCTTTTGGACACATGATGAGAACTTGCTTATTTAATAGACAAGTCCTCTAACCAATCTCATAATATGCAAGATATGATGCAAAACAACTAAACACAAACATACCTGATGGCAAATCTCGCAAGTAATGTCACCCTTCTCATTGCACCAATGTTGAACACATTTTCGATGTGCATACTGCAGGTCAATTGTTTACATTAAAATCATGCGCACTTAAACAGATTTAATATTCCAACTAAAAGCAAAAAGAAAAGCGAATTGAAGAAAGAAAATAAGGCAAACAGGATGTAGAGGAAGACCTCTTGAAATACATCTATAACAAATCATATAATTTATCAGTATAATTAAAAGAAAACAGCGACACCAAGAGTTGTGCAACTATATACAGAGGCAATATTAGGCAACCATAGATAAGACATCAGACCATCAGGATGGATAGCGCCAAGTGTCCAAGCAATCTCCTAGGAATATATAATTAAGTAGTGTCATAACATCAAAGAACTTCTCAGGTGAGTAAAGGAATGTGATGATGATGCTACCAGATACCATGATATGAGGCAATGATCTAAGGGAGTAAAATCTTGCTTAAGGAGCTTCAGATAATAGCCTAAGAAAGGGTTGCATCACCACCGAGGAACATGGAGACATAAAAAAACAACCGTAAGGATGAAGAAGACCACCACCATGCAGAGAATAGTCATTTTCCCAGATAGCATACAAAGAAGAGGGCTAATGATTGATTGTTGACACGGCCAATGGAAGATCCTAACTCCGACAAAAGTTGAAGCTGACTTCTCATGCAAATTTTTTGGAAGCCAAGAGTGGTCATATTAGGGGAAAGTATCTTAACTAACTTTGGATGGTCAAGGAGATTTCTGGTAAACATGTCAGAGAGATTTTCTCTTCATGTACGCTAAGCAACAGAGCAGAAATTTGTACAAAGTTCGACAAGAGAAAGGTCAAATTCTCTGTCTACACACAATACATGGTACAAAACTTCCTCCATTATCTAGGGTATATATTACAAGAGAAAAAAGGCGTATCCTTTTCCAAATATCCGGTATCCACTTCCCACAAAACAAACAAAAACCACATAGAACTTCGAATTAACTCAAACGTCTATAATTAAGAAGAGATGGAATACGACTTAATAGAAAGTTAAAACATAGTAAATCTTTTTTATTATAGAGCAAATATGAAACTCCCCACCTGTGTTAGCTTTGGACAAGACATCTGATCTCAAGCTATAAAGGAGGAGAGTAGTGGTCGGGTTTCGAAGGCCAGCATGAAAGATGTATTATTATGACGAATCCTTTAAATACTAGATGACCAAAATGGATTCGTAGAAGAGGAGGATTCATATAACTAACACTAACTACCATGGGATTGAGACATAGTTGATTGATGTAGGATCAGATGCGAACAATAAGGAAAAGGGGGTTACCTTATAAGATTACAAAACCCCTAAAATGGAAGACGTGTGTGTATTAAGTTTCCCCATATCAGTTGTTGGATGTGGAATTTTGGCCAATCCTCGATTCATTAGCTAGTTACCCCCCCCCCCCCCCCCCCCCCCCCCCCCCCCCCCGTTGAGTTAGGCCCAAAGTCTATTTCTTTACATGGTATCAGAGTCGGACCCATTTCAATTTTTGGTTTACCCGATGTTGGGCACCCATATTATGTTATCCATACTTCAATTGGCAGGCCTAGGCATCGGTTGTGAGATATGAAATTGGTCTCCTTATATGGTATTAGACAATCCTGATCTCATGAGCTAGGTTTTGCATTTGAGTTAGGTCCAAAGATTCATTTATTTACTGTGTGTGAGTTAAATACACTTTCGACTCATTCAACAAATGATCAAATTTGCTTACAACAAAGTTACAAGGGAGCTAAAAACAGAAATTTCACCTTGAGACTTCCACTGCAAGCACAAGGGCTCTCCAAATTGTTCAAAGTATCTTCGTCTTGGCAAATGCGGCACTCTCCACCCCCAATTAATGGCACCTCCTCATTACCTTCTTCTTCTTCCACAGCCATTTCCTTCTCCTTTACATTCTTTGAAGAAGAGGCTCCTTCCACTTCCGGTTTCTTCCCGTTTTCAACCGCTTCTCCTGATGATGCTCCATCTAGGTTCCCGACCCGGACCCGCTCATCTTTCACCACCAGATTCTCTCCCATTTTTCTATACAACCAACAATATACCTACATGAAAGAACGCCTATTTTCAATCGAATCCCAAATTAGTTCAACTCAGTTATATATGAATAAAGGTAAGATCTTTTCATTCACAAATAAAACACCAACTTCATAGAAAACAATCAAAATAATAACAACCCAGATGATGCTCCATCTGGGTAACAGACCCGGACCCGCTCATCTTTCACCACCAAATGCTCTCATTTTCAAAAATATACAGCCAACATAAAATATTATGCCACGTAGCCCAACGTACAATATTATACCACATTATACCTGGGAAAGCATTATATATAATGTACCAACCTTGTATTGTTTATACACAAATATGGGCTAAACAGGGCAACGAACTCAAACTATGGGCTACGTGGCGTAAATATTGTCTCCCAGTAGACATAGAGCGTAATTTTCCTTTTTTTTTTTTTTTTTTTTTATTATTATTACAACCAACAATATTCCTACATGAAAAAACACCTATTTTCAATTGGATCCAAAATTAGTTCAACTCAGCTATATAAATAAAAAAAGGTAAGATCAATATAAAACACCAATTTCACATAAAACAATCAAAATAGTAACATTTCAAAAAAGAAAAATTGGGTTTAGAAGAAATTCACTGCCCAACTCCTAATTTCAATCTGATCCCAAAATTAGATGAACTCAGTAATAAAAATAAAGGTAAGATCTTCATTCACCATCAAAATAAAAACACCAATTTTATAGAAAACAATCAAAATAATACTAACATTTCAAAAAATTTGCCCAAAAATGACAAAAAAAAAAAAAAAAATCCGTCTCAATTTATGTGTCATCGTTTGACTTGGCACAAAATTTAAGAAAGAAAGAAATATTTTAGAAATTTATGGTCTAAAATAAATATTAGATATTTGTCTGACTATAAATTATTTCATTATGACAAAAAGAGAATTTTAAAGTTAAATTGCTACTATAAATCGGTAAAAGGGAAATTTAAAGTTAAAGAAAAAATAGGGTTTAGAAAAAAGTCACAAAAAAAGAAAATTGGGTACACACCTAGGATAAAAGGGTAATTTTAAAATTAAATTGTAAGATAAAAGGGTAATTTTAAAATTAAATTGTTTCTAGTTATGCATGTGACATTTTTTTCTGGATAGACTAAAAAGGAAAATGTGTCGTGAAGGAATATATGAATAGAGGTAAGATCAAACTAAAACACCAGTTTCACAGAAAACAACCAAAACAACAACATTGCAAAAAAAAAAAAAAAAAAATGGGTTTAGAAAAAATTCACAAAAAAAATAGTAATAATTAAAAAGGTACTATAAAAGAAGGTAAATTACCTATGAAAATCTATTGAAGAAATTCACCGCCCAAGCCGAGAAACTCAGCAAGAACAGAGAATTTCTAAGCATTCAGATAGAGAGAAATTTAACTCAAAATGCAAAACAAAAAACTATTTTTTACAAAAATGAAACAAAGAAAATAATGTAAAATGTACCTGAAAAAAAAAAGAGAGAGAGAATTTAGAAAATGTGTAAAGGGAAACGAAAAATTAGCGAATTTGTTGCAAAGCCAATAAAAAGTTAATGGAAGATGTGGAGTTTTTTTATTTTTTTTGTTTTTGGTTTGGAATTATAAAAACCGAACACTGAATGTACACGTTTTTTTGTTTGTTTGTTTGTTTTATTTCCTTAGCTGTCTTCATGTAAAATTGATCCAATTAGATGCTTTACAGCTTTATTTATTGTTCTTTGGAATAATGCATGCAACCATGCCGTTGATTTTGCTTAAATTTGTTAAAAGTAAGTCTTTTTTTAGTGTTAATTATTACAAACACACCTAAACTATTATGAGTAAATTTCCTAAAAGTCACTCATTTATTCAGAATTGTCTTAGAATATCACTTTTGTTTCTTTTATTCTCTCCGTTTCATATTACTTGTTCACTTTTTCTTTTACACGCCACTTAAAAAATCATAAATAAAAGTGTATTTTTACTGCATTATCCTTATCTATCTTCAATTAAATGCATTCTAATCAATATTAGTTACTTTAAAAAACAATGTTAAGGACAAACTAGGAAAGATGTAATTAATTCTATCTTGGTTTTGTAAATGGATAAATATTTTGGGACATATATTCTTAGTAATGTGGACAACTAATATGGGACGGGGGGAGTAATATTAGAATATCATCCAGCTATCACTATTTTTCAAAATTTACTTAAGCACGCAAAACTCTCATTCTCTCCTACTTGACATGTCACGTCACATGAAATTTTATTTAATACTCTCTCCGTCCCATAATAAGTGTCACCTTAGCTAAAAATGTTTGTCCCATAATAAGTGTCGAAAACAAGACATAAATTGGCTAGCTTTTTCCAACTCTACACTTAGACAAAAACTAATAAGTTAAAGTAACATCTAAATGGTGATTGGAAAAGCCATATAGTAACTCGGTATTGTTGCATTCCCAATTTCAAAAGGATTATGACTAGTGCACGCTCTAATCAAGAGGAAAAAGTAATTTATTTTTATTATATATAGATAATTTAGTAAACTTCACATTGCATTATTATTTCTTAATATGCGTGTATTTGGCTAAAGTGACACTTATTATGATACGGATGGAGTAATAAATTTATTTAACTTATCTAATCCATTTAACTCAAAATCCAAACCCATTTAACCAATCAATCCATATCTTATACTCATTCAATCCGATTAGAAAACATCAAACAAGCTAACGTGATGCCAAGTGCCTCTATGGTGTTAGGGGCTTAGGGAAGCCAACAAAATTTCATGGATGCCAACTTTTCCTATAGTTCTCACTGATGTCACAGACATAAAACGATATGGTAGAACTCAGATTTGAGTTGGGATTTGGGAAACAAATCATAAACGAGTGAACAAGCCCACGAGTACGTAATACCTGATTCAAGCTCAATCCGTATGAATTAGGTCATCTCCAACCTTGCACCATTTTTTACACCAAATGCTATTTTAGCGTAAAAAATGGTGTTTTGGAACTCCAACCTTATACTATTTTTTGCACCATTTTGGTGCATGAATAGTGTTACACCAAATTTGGTGCAACACTATTCATTGCACCATTACTATTCATTAATAATTTTTTTTTATTATATAACACTTTTAATTTAACATATTATAAATTTTAATTTTTACAGTTAGATTCCTAATATACCTATTCATCTACACCATTACTATTCATTAATATTTTATTATTATTTTTTTATTATATAACACTTTTAATTTAACATATTATAAATTTTAATTTATAATTTTAGATTCCTAATGTACCTAATTATTTTTTATGTAGTATCTTATTATATTAATTTTACATCTTAATTTTGGAGTGTAAGTTTTATAAATTAATTTTCGTACATATTATTTTATATAAAATTGTAAGTTAATTTTATTATAAGTTATAATTGTATTAAAAAATATAACCATCACAAAAATGAAAAGTGCAAATATAAAATATAATATGTTGTTAATAAATAACACAATGTTCAATAACATAATAATTTTGAATATATAACACAATTATAATACAATGTTCAATAACAACACAATGATCAATAACTTAACAATGTTCAATACATTAAACAACATAATAATTTAGAAAATTATAACAATAATTTAGTACTCTGGTAGGTCGTTTCCAGATCCACCAATATCATTAAAATATTGAGTGTATAAAGGAAGTATTTTTGTGGTTTTGCTGTTGAAATTGTTGACATCTTTTATCCATTATTCGTTTTTGTTCTTGTCGAATAAATTCACGAATATTTGGATCACCAATAGAATCTAAATTCGACAATAAAATTTTATTTTCTTCTTTAAATTCTTTTAGTTTCAAAGCTCTATCTTTCATCTCCAAATCTCGCTGCCTGTCTGCACCTGACTTTGCCAACAACCCAACAAGCCGATTATTTTCTGATTTGGAGGATTAAAATTGACTGATTTAATAAATAAACAAATTATAAATTTATTTAAAAGTTAATTAGATTGAGATTAACTGGGTTAAGACGAGCTAAACAATGGTCATAATCCAACCCCCCACACCCAAACTTTTACATAGTTTTGAGTTATTTGTTTGTTTTTCATAGTTTGTTTAATCAACTGGTAATAGATTTATTTCTTTTGAAGTTTTCTAACCTTGTTAAATGAGTGTAGTTTGGATTGGGTTGAGTTAAATAAAATTATTATTAAAGAAATATATAATATGTGACATGGCGTGCCAATTGGGAGAAAAGAAAGGTTTTGTGTGTTTAGTATATTTTGAGGAAAATAGGGACAGTTGAGTGATATTCTAGTCCAAAAAAATAAAAGTGATATTAGAAGACAATTCTCAGTACATTGGTGACCTTTTAGGGAATTTTCTCATCTACTTTTATCTTTTCGCGAGTTTCATACCTTAACTATCCATTGTTTAATTTATGTCACACCCTAATTTCCGATAGGGCATGATGGGCACCCGACCCTTACTTAGGGCCGAGCGAACCCGCTGACTCTCGTAATACTCATAATCATGCTAGGCCCTTAAATCATGACATGAATGCATAATGTAAGCCTTTCGAAGAAATATGCTTTTAGTCCTTCTCAAATCAAATAAAATTTGTAATCATAACAAATCTGTAACATAATGCATAATGATATATCGGCTTACATAGCCGCTTACAAAACTGACATATTATATACACGACTCTGTCTGCAAAGTCTCTAACATAACTCAAGATACCATATCACGAACACTCTGACTCTAAGACTCCAGAGGAAATGGAGCTCGCCAATCCGAGTTGAATATCTTCTACTATCTCGTATACACACAACGTGGCATGAAACGCACCCCGAAGAAAGGGTCGGTACGGAATATGTACGAGCATGTAAAGCATGAAATACGAGAACAGATCATACCGAAGTACGAGTACGTAAAAGTAACATAAAGAACTCGAAAACCACAAGGCTTGCCTTTGAAACATGAATCATGCGTATCAAAATCATATCCAGCTTATTATGGGACTGAGTGACATAAGTAAGTAATCATCATAGACATATGCATGCATAACGTGTCCCTACCTACAGCCGAGGGACTCGGTGAGTAAAATCATCATATACATGAACATATAACGTGCCCCGGCCCTCTAGTGAGGGACGCGGTAAATAAAATCATCAGATCATCATGTCATCATACCATCATGCCATCATATATATATATACATACCGTACCCGGCCCTCTAGTGAGGGACTAGGTGAATAGCGTGTCCCGGCCCTCTAATGAGGGACTGTAAGGGAGATCCCTGTCTCCATCATGTATATCATACTTGGCCCATCCCGTGGCCGGCGCCATCATCATATCATATAACATGCCCGCCCCTAGTGAGGACGCGGTGAATAACGTGCCCCGACCCTCTAGTGAGGGACGCGGTGAATAATGCAAGAGAGTTGCACGAATACATGCCCCGGCCCGGACGCAGAAAGAAGTAATAACGCCGCACGAGCAGAGTAGTGAGAAACCATATGCATATAAATCATCATCATCGTCGTAATCATCATAGAAACATTCTCATATTCACATTGAAATCATAAGCTTGGGACTTTTAAACATGAGATCATCATTTCAGACTCGATAGGTAAGTAGACAAATCAACGCTCGAGTATCAAACGATAGTCACATCAAATCCGTTCTAAATATCATTAGGGCTGCATTAAAAGAAATTTAAGGGATCGTAGACATATATCGACCAATCCGAGTCCGCCCATGAAAGTTACTGGCATTAGACATTATACGTTATGGAATCATTCCGCGAACATATCAAAGCAATCCGGTTCTGTCTGTGAAAGTTACGGACATTCTTAGACATAAAATCTTTTACGAACAAAAATTCTTTATGAAACATTTGAAATCCAACCATACATAAGACTTAAGGGCCATAGTCCGACCATATGAAGAATGTCAACATCAAGAAGCAAATAAGAATCATAAACATGCTCTAACTTAAGAATGGAGTTACCCCAAGGCACAAATCATGTCATACCTTACTTCCGTCTAAGACATGCCAAAAGAAAGAAAGAGAAGCTTTACATACCTCGTCCGCTTCCTAAGCTAATCCAAACTTAAGTCTCGGGCTCTCCAAGAGCTACAACAACATCATTAAGTACTAACATTAGCCATAGGCATTTAAGAATTCAATTCTAAGCTAGCACTTCATCTACAGAAATTCGAGCAAAGATTTCCCCTATAAATTCAACATCCCCGAGAATTCAACTCGGCCAAATCTTCAACAACAATACTATATTAACAACATCAATAATCAATTCAAAACGCATTATAACACTAGTAACTCTTTTCTATATAACTCATCAACATTCCATTTATCTTCCATTCAACTACATACATTCAAGTCAATATCGACGCTCACAAGTTCAAGTACTAATCCGAGGTCATTCAAATAAGATTTAAGAACATTTCAAACAATCCGCACACATTCCACACAGCCCAACTACTCACAACATCACCCGAAACCTCCAAATTTCCATAGGAACAACAACAACACATTTCTTTCTTCCAAATTCATGAACTACACTAACAATCCACACTTTAACAACATTATCTTCATAAATACAAGAAACTACATACAATTCACGTTGGCCACTAAAACAAAAATTTCACAACAATTACAACTTCAACTTGAATCATTAAACTTTCATTTTCATCATAGATTCCACAACAACAACAACCAAAGATACCAAATAAAATTAGTTCATCACTCCTACACCATCCAACACCCACACGGCTCAACATCCAAATGCATAATATCATGAGTTTCATCCATTTCTACATACTACAACATGTACAAATCATCCATAACACATGAAAAAGGAGATTAAATCTCACCTTTACCTCTTAGCTTTCCACTTGGCTAGGGTTGGTGAATTGCAAGGATGAATGGATTGCTTGTTCCAATAACCACTCCACGTTGTAGAGGACCTTCCAATTAGTGGGAAAGCTAGAAGAAAATTATTTTTCTTGATCATTTTTTTGGGACCATATTTTTACCAAGCCATGGCCGAATGCTTTTTTTTTTTTTTCTCTCCAAGTTCTCCAAGTTTCTTGAATTTTCTAAGGTGAAAATGATGAAGATGATTTAATTTGTCATCTTTTCATATATATAATTAACACATGTGGCCCATGGCCCACATGTGCCACACGGCCATGGCCATTTGTGGCTATTTCATGAAAAATAATTAACTTTCCAATATTCACTTTTAACCCCAACTTTTTCTTAATATTCCATACCAATTAAAATCATAAGCAACTTATGCCTTAAAACAAAGTCGAAAAAAAAATAGCCTTGTCCATAACTTGTCGCAACCAACTTAAAATATTCCAATGTACAAAATACGGGATATAACATCCTTCCCCCCTTTAGAACATTCGTCCTCGAATGTTCAACTAGTCTCATAAGGTCTTATAAGGATCTCAGAGGGGGGGGGGGGGATTCCTTTATTACCATACATGTAGTCTCATCTACCAATCATATTTCTTCTTCATCTCCTCTTTAGCTTCTCAAGTCATCTCCTCCCTGTTATTATTCCGCCACGGTACCTTAACAGAAGCCACGTCTTAGTACGCAACCTTCTTACCTTACGAACAATGTAATAAGGTTCAATGTATATCTCGGGTCGTCTCCTTATCTTTAATTCACACTCTTCTATTGTCCCTTTGCTGAGATCTTGCCCTCAACTTTCCGGTCACCCATTATGTTGCAATCTTTGCAAGGACATGCGAAGGTGCTCAAATTAGCTGGAAAATTACCTTAGCGTGGCTTCACTAATTCTTATGTTTTACTTGTCTTCGCCTCTCTTATCTTACAATCGGTATCGGAATAGATCTTTGGTTCAACCATAGCCATGTCCTGTTTGTCCTCAGTACTGATTCTATCTCGGCAGTTTAGCTTAAACCATCTTTACATCTTTCTCCCTTGCTACTTATAGGTCGCAGTCTCATTAACGAACAACTCTATTGCCCACGTCTTAGCCTCTAATCCAGCATAGCAGTGTTGTCTTTCACAATATCTCTGTAAGTTACTCGTTATCATTCTCTTGTCGTATTCTCTCCCCCTTTTTTTTTTTAAGCATCCACTTTCCAATGTCCTATCATTTAAGATCTCCACAATTAATTCTCAACACTACCTCAATTATCATCCTGACTTCTACCCCTTTATCGCTGGTTTTTAGATCTTACTAACTTGTCTCAGCAAGGAATCTTACCTGTAGCCCAAGCATCCGTATCAAATATATTGTAGCGTTGGTTGTCTCCATCTTGCACTTGCATCTCTCGCACCCGCTTCCCCCCTTTAAGGGGTGTACTTATACTATTACCCGATCATACCTTGCCCTATGTCCGCATTTTCCAATCTCAATTAGGCGGCACTTTTATTCCGACATTCGGATCCCCTTGCCGTTCATCTACTCACTTTCTTTCCTTTCCAAATATCATTGTGTTAGTACTTTCCAAGCTTAACCTGTAGTAAAAACAGCATCAGCTTGCCTTGTAACATTTGTGCCATTTATATTTTTCCACTCGAACTTCGTTACCCTGTCCGATTAACGCCTTCCATATACCGGCACGTTGGTTGCCGAATACACATATCCGCCGATATAGCCATGTACGGGTATCACATGCACACCTCTATATATATACATAGTTACTAGCATCTCGTTTACAAAATATTCCCAAACGCTACTCAAACTCACCCTAATTCTAGAGCTGTGATGCACCTTCTTTCTCTTTACCGGTCTAGTCCGCCTCGACCTAGGCGACCTCTTAAGTTTTTCGCCCACTCTGTACACTCTAAATTCCCTTAGGCTATTCTTGCTGCTCATTTGCTTCTTATGTCTGAATTTATAAAACTTTCAGAATAATTCCCAGGGGGTCACCCATCCTGAAATTTCTCTCACTCCAAAGACGCTTAACCTTGGGACTCTGATGAAATACAATGCTTTAATGCTAGTATAATCGCGTCCACCTCACCGCATGACCTTCATCACCTAATCTGGAGTAAGTTGGGATCTTCACATCTTCCGAAACATTCTCGTGACATGTCCCCCTCCGAACTAGAGAGGGTCCTTTACTCTTCCGATTACACAATTTCTATGTTGCCCTTTTCAACCCTCAATATTCGTCTTTCACCTATGGATATGACTACTTTCCGTCCTAAACTCCCAGATTCCCAATGGTGAAGAACACACCTTGATCGCCGTTACTTATAAACACTCGGTTATCGACCTTGATTTCTAATCATCTTACCTCGTTCCTCACCCTTTCTATAACCGGTCTTTCGCATTCTCACTTGTAGTACTCGTACCCTTGGCTACACATGTCATGGTCTATTACTACTTTGTTATCTCACTTTCTTCTTATTTCCTTCTTCCAATTACCCTCTCTTTTCTTACACTCGCTATCATTTCCGTTATTATATAACCCTTATTCCGAACTTCCCCTACAGAACTTGATAAGCCTTCCTTAATCGTTCTATAGCTCGCTTTTCCGTTTCACACTTGCCTTTATATTCTAACTACATAGATCACATCATAGCTTTGGCCACTTTCTCACTAGGCTTTACTTATTTTCACAACAATCTTCATTATATTCACATTGTCCCGTTCGTATTCGATCTCATAGTGTAACACTTCTTAACCTTTTACCCTTTCTGATCAACTTTTATCCTTAATATCTCACAAGCAGTCTTATCAATACATTCATATACATCACAATTCTTTTTCTCCGTACTATTGTCTTAATCACACTATTACTTCTTTTAACTATAAGCTCGTCATAATTCATCCCTCGCTTATCAATTCAAATTGGTGCCTAAATAACTCTCTATCAAGGTTTGCTACCTTTTCTAAATCGTCTCTTAGTATCACAAGCCCTTTCCAATTTCTTTTATCATACCGATATCGACCTTCTAATTATTATTATCCTCAATTCAGCAATTAGCTTCTCTCTCGATGTCAGCCGTACTCGTATCTTAGTTAGATCTCACCATTACTATTGGCACGACCTTTCAAGTCGTATTACAAACCTATATCTCATTCTCTTTTTATTTCTGGGAAAATTTCGGCAGAGTTTCCTCTATATTTCTTACTATCTCAAAACCTGCACGCAGGAAATACCAACAATGCCTCACAGGGCCAACATATATATATATATCATATCATATCACGGCCACACAGGGCTCCCAATATCAACAACAATACGAAAATGATGAACTTACCTCGTATGTTCAACTCAAACTGCACCTGTTACACTTTCCGTTTACTTTCCTTTTAGTTTTCAACTTTACATTTAGATCATACTTCAATATCTTACCCAACATGTCTTTCATACCTTTGCTTACCTGCGTGCTCTGTAACTTCCAATATCGCCAGTCACTTTCTTCTGTCGATGCCATTCTTCTGCTGAAATCAACGGTTAGTATAAATAATCTCATTTCCTATGACTTGGCTCTATGGCACGATCTCAGATGTGAAAGAAGAGTAATCATCCTAGATGACCCGTAGCCTCCAGTTTATAAATGTGGCGCGCTTCACACCATAAACAGGACTCTACTGGACACGACTTTGCAGACAACCCCTAGGACGAACTGCTCTGATACCAATTTGTCACACCCCAATTTCCGATAGGGCATGATGGGCACCCGACCCTTACTTAGGGCCGAGCGAACCCGCTGACTCTCGTAATACTCATAATCATGCTGGGCCCTTAAATCATGACATGAATGCATAATGTAAGCCTTTCAAAAACATGCTTTTTAGTCCTTCTCAAATAAAATAAAATTTGTAATCATAACAAACCGTAACATAATGCATAATGATATATCGCTTACATAGCCGCACAAACCGACATATATACATACGGACTCTCCGCAAAGTCTCTAACATAACTCAAGATACCATATCACGAACACTCGATTCGGCAAAGACTCAGAGAGAATGGAGCTCGCCAATCCAAATGAATATCTTCTACTCATCATCGTATACACTCGCGTGGTACGAAACGCATCCCCGAAGAAAGGGGGTGAATAATATGTAATCGAGCATGTAAAGCATGAACACAAGAACAGATCATACCGAAGTACGGAGTACGTAAAAGTAGTACAAGTAACTCGTAAAACCACAAGGCATGCCTTTGAAACATGAATCATGCGTATCAAAATCATATCCAATATTATGGACCGAGTGACATAAGTAAGTAATCATCATAGACATATGCATGCATAACGTGTCCCGCCCTCCAGGGACTCGGTATATATAATATCATATACATGAACATAAATATATATATCCCGCCCTCTAGTGAGGGACGCGGTAAATAAAATCATCGATCATCATGTCATCATACCATCATGCCATCATATATATATATACATACTGTATTCGGCCCCTCAGTGAGGGACTAGGTGCGTAGCGTGTCCCGCCCCTCTAATGAGGGACTCGGAAAGGGGAGATCCTGTCTCCATCATATATCATACTTGGCCCATCCCGGGTCTGGCGCCATCATCATATCATATAACATGCCCCGGCCCTCTAGTGAGGACGCGATATGATATAGCGTGCCCCGGCCCTCAGTGAGGACGCGGTGAATAATGCAAATCAGTTGCACGAATACATGCCGTTCGGACGCGGAAAGAAGTAATAACAAAATGAAAGGTATAGTGAGAAACCATATGCATATAAATCATTATCATCGTCGTAATCATCATAGAAACATTCTCATATTCACATGAAATCATAAGCTTGGGACTTTTAAACATGAGATCATCATTTCGGACTCGTTAGAGACAACGTAACGCTCGAGTATCAAACGAAGTCACATCAAATCCGTTCTAAATATCATTAGGGCATTAAAAGAAATTTATAATCGTAGACATGTATCGCATCCCGAGTCCGCCCATGAAAGTTACGGCATTATACGTTATGGAATCATTTGCGAACATATCAAAGCAATCCGGTTCTGTCTGTGAAAGTTACGGACATTCTTAGACATAAAATCTTTTACGAACAAAAATTCTTTATGCAACATTTGAAATCCAACCATACATAAGACTTAAGGACCATAGTCCGACCATATGAAGAATGTCAACATCATAAATAAGAATCATAAACATGTCAACTTAAGAATGGAGTTACCCCAAGGCACAAATCATGTCATATATATATATATAAGCTAATCCAAACTTAAGTCTCGGGCTCTCCAAGAGCTACAACAACATCATTAAGTACTAACATTAGCCATAGGCATTTAAGAATTCAATTCTAAGCTAGCACTTCATCTACAGAAATTCGAGCAGCATTTCCCCTATAAATTCAACATCCCCGAGAATTCAACTCGGCCAAATCTTCAACAACAATACCAACAACCATATTAACAACATCAATAATCAATTCAAAACGCATTATAACGCTAGTAACTCTTTTCTATATAACTCATCAACATTCCATTTATCTTCCATTCAACTACATACATTCAAGTCAACATCGACGCTCACAAGTTCAAGTACTAATCCGAGGTCATTCAAACAAGATTTAAGAACATTTCAAACAATCCGCACACATTCCACACGGCCCAACTACTCACAACATCACCCGAAACCTCCAAATTTCCATAGGAACAACAACAACACATTTCTTTCTTCCAAATTCATGAACTACACTAACAATCCACACTTTAACAACATTATCTTCATAAATACAAGAAACTACATACAATTCACGTTGGCCACTAAAACAGCCCACAACAATTACAACTTCAACTTGAATCATTAAACTTTCATTTTCATCATAGATTCCACAACAACAACAACCAAAGATACTAAATAAAATTAGTTCATCACTCCTACACCATCCAACACCCACACGGCTCAACATCCAAATGCATAATATCATGAGTTTCATCCATTTCTACATACTACAACATGTACAAATCATCCATAACACATGAAAAAGGAGATTAAATCTCACCTTTTTACCTCTTAGCTTTCCACTTGGCTAGGGTTGGTGAATTGCAAAGATGAATGGATTGCTTGTTCCAATAACCACTCCACGTTGTAGAGGACCTTCCAATTAGTAGAAAAGCTAGAAGAAAATAATTTTTCTTGATCAAATTTTTTTGGGACCATATTCGGCCAAGCCATGGCCGAATGCTCTTTTTTTTTTTTTTTTTTCTCCCAAGTTCTCCAAGTTTCTTGAATTTTCTAAGGTGAAAATGATGAAGATGATTTAATTTGTCATCTTTTAGCATCATATATAATTAACACATGTGGCCCATGGCCCACATATGCCACACGGCCATGGCCCTTTAATTTCATGAAAAATAATTAACTTTCCAATATTCACTTTTTAACCCCAACTTTTTTTCTTAATATTCCATACCAATTAAAATCATAAGCAACTTATGCCTTAAAACAAAGTCGGAAAAAAAAATAGCCTTGTCCATAACTTGTCGCAACCAACTTAAAATATTCCAATGTACAAAATACGGGATATAACAATTTACCTATCTAAACTATCACTATCTTTGTATTAAAACACACCTCGATGCTGAATTATTTGTCGTTTTAAAAGTTCTAGACACTACTTTTAACCCATTTTTATTAAACTACGGAACCCGCAGCAGCTACCCTTTGGTGTGGTAAATCCAGCTCCTAATGTAATAGCCCCCCAAACAACACATGAGATGTAAACCACACTAGGCAAGCCCCGTGCGAGGAGCTCAGACTAAGAAAGTTGTTCGCGAAGGAAATCGATCTCAGGTGTCCCATATGAGAAACCACTCGCTGAACCAACCAAGCCACTAAAATTTTGTCATTAATGGAGATGACACATAAATAGAGTAAATATTTAATGGAGAGAGATTATAAGTTATACATAAATAAGGGTAAAGTTAGTCAAATACCCCTTCTAATTAATACTCCTTCATTCATTTTTACTTGTCCTGTATACTAAAAATAGATGTACACTTTTACTTGTCAAATTTGAAAAATCGAGATATAATTTACCATTTCATACTTCCTTTACCCTTATTATTATTGATTATTCGGTTGGAAACTTCAAGAAACGGTTAATGGCTGCCGAACTTTTAAAATATTTTGGTTGATTTCAAGCATTAAATGAGTTAGTAATAATTGGGCGATAAAGGAAAATTGTCATTCAATGTATAGCTTCTTAAGGGTGTGCCAAGTCAATACAGGATAAGTAAAAATAGATGAAGGAAGTATTTTTTAAGGGCGCGTAAAACTATAATTTGAGCGGAGGGAATATAGTCATATAATTTTATTATTTTATGTAAAAAGAGTGCATTACGATGAGAACTCCTAACTACTTTGGTAATGAATGTGCCCCTTTAATACATGTTTTCTTCAACAACACTAAATTTATTTTGGGGGTTGGGGAGTTTAAGGGCAAGGTGAAAATTTCGCACAAGTAGTATCATTCTGCGTCATTGTTTAAAATTTGGTCCTCGATTTGTGCAAAATTACATAGGCTGTCAGCATTATATATTCGGAAGAATGAAAAATTATGCGTTGGCGAGACATAATTTTATACAAGTTATGTCTGGTGGGGCATAATTTTGATTCAATCTTCATTATATTAGTTTGTTAAATTATTTATAAATCTTGCTAGATTGACAAATCTTACATTGTTCACAAGTTATGTTGGGCGGACTATATCTTTGATACAATCAGCCTTGTAGTATCTTGTTAAATTGTTCAACTAATATTGCCAGGTTGACAAATCTTACATGTGTTATTCAATTATTTATATATTTTGCTAAATGGTCAAAACTCATTCTACCTATCTTGTTACATTATTCTGAAATTTACTGTATCATCAAACTTGTGCGTGTTATTTAATTGTTCACAAAATTTACCTGCATTGTTTACCCATGTTGACTCCTAAAACTCTAAATGAAGAGCTGAGCTAGAACAGAGGCAAGAAAAAATTGGTAAGCTGTTAATGGCATCTTTGCTACTCAGGTTAATTCTCATTCTTTGTTAATGCTATTGTTCAATCACATCTATTGTACATAACAACTCATATTCTACCAAATTATTGAGCAAAAGAAAAAAAAGGGAGTGAAACAGTATTATTATGTGGAAAGAAAAATGCAAAAATTACATGAGGGAGAAATTTATGTGGCATCACGTCTATTTTGTGCACACATGGAGATCGGCACAGTTTGTCTTGTGACCCAAATCTTGTGCGCACAAGCTCAATTCTTTTCTCTTTTTACTAGCCTACTAATTTCTTCTACCAGAAATTTGAAAAAAAAAAAAAAAAAGAGAGAGAGAGAGAGAACCAAATGGGATTCTTGAAGCCAAATGTTAGATTGTGGCTTAGGTGATAAAGAGTTTTATAACTACTCACTAATTTGATGAATGAGAGTAGCTAATAATGTCAGCCACTTAGATAACCACTCATTTCTCTATTCCAAGAATGAATTATGTGGTCTTCATCTGTAATATTTAATCACTTGTTAGTAAAAGGGGGTAAAGGGAGAATAAACAACATTTCCTAAATCCTTGTAATGGAGAAACAATCTTGTTTAATATCTTATCAAGAACTTGCTATGGCTTAATTAAGGTACGTTTCAATAATTAATTTATTCTTTATTGTATTCTCCAATAAAGTACTAGTCTTTTCTCTGCTTTTCTTACATTTTCCTTGTAATGCTAGAATGAACATGAAAATTTCTAACAATTGAATGAACCTGTCTTGAATTTATACTACCAAATAAAGTGCTAAAAAGTTCCAACTTTTAATGCAGGAATATGGCTCATTTTGTGATTTTCCAGTTTGTTTGCTTGCAATTGCCTCACTTGTAAAGGGGAATGGTAGAGGAGGATGGATCAATGCTCATGCTACCTTCTACGGAGGTGGTGATGCCTCAGGAACAATGGGTATGCAAACATTTTTTTTTGTTCTCCCTTTTTTCATATTTTGGTTAAACTAAATTTGCTTCATTATTAGTCCATTCATCCCGGTTAGCAGTTGTAGCTCCAGATCAAGGCCACAATCGATATCGTCACTAGCATCAAGATTGACACTATCATCAATAACATCATTATCATCAAAACCTTTTAGCTTGTCATCTAGGAACTTATTTAGGAATACTATAATCGTAGGAACTTGTTTAGGAATACTATAATGAAAGGAATATAGGAGTTCGTCGTTAGGAATACTATAATGAAAGGAATATAGGAGTTCGTCGTTAAGTGTTTATACAAATAGGATCGTCATATTCCTATAGACGTTATCACTAAAATACCCCTAGAGGGGGATAAGGCCAAGCGGAGGGAAAATGGCTTTTCATGAGATGGGAAATATGTCGGTGAATCCGGGATCTCAAGTTAGATAATTTTAAAAAATGAGTAAGATTTCATTACATTTATATATTTTGATTGATTTTTGCATGCGTATTACATAGTTCAAGAGAAAACCAAGGGTTCAATTGAGGCCATATAACTCCCATAATTTTGTCTTTGTTTATGAGGGTTCTTATTAACTCCGATTGGGTGAGCTTGCTCACGTTGTTTTTTACAAACCTGGATAAACGAGGAGAGTTACGATAGGCTAACAGTTAATGAATCATTGTGTTCGGACTCTACTGTGGATTTCTGACCACAGTCTCCACATGGCCCTCTTATCTTTTCCTTCTTCAATATCTGGTCATGGAAGAAGGAACCGAGAAGAAGGTATCAACAACATCTGGTTTTATTGCGGGATAGCTCATGATGTTCATATCTATCTATTATGCGCCTCTACATCTAGCATGTAGACCTCATACATAACTGTCCTAGCTCGGCTTCTGGAGTTTGAGTCTCAAGCTAGGGATCACCACTTCCTTTAGCAGAAACTCCGCTATGAAATGACAATCGATATAGATAATAAAACTAGCTAATTTCATGATGAATCCTCACGCTATGTCGATTCTTGTTAAATTTTATTGCGTGTATTTCATAACTCCTATGTTTTTCATTCCCATAACCCCAAATATTTAATGTTTAAATTAACGACATTTTATGATGTTTCACCATGTATTCTTCTGTAAGTTTTTTTTTTTTTAATTTTTTTTTTAATTTAAATTGTCTATGATGGGTTACCATTTCCCAATTGCAAACTCTTCCTTTCAAATGTTAGTTTCTTGCAGCATATTTCATTCTGGTGATTTACATGAAAATGGGTATGTAATTTTAATTTCTTATGTTCCCTTGCTTACTTCGTAATTAAGTCTTTTTCATGTATTGTGTAAATGTATAGAAGATATCGATGAAGACCACTTTGTATAAGTTATTCATCCTGCTAATGGTTCATTTCTTTTATCTTAGTATCAGTTCATCTTATAACTTAATGTATTACTATTTGATTCATGTGAATATTGCACCTTAGTGAGAAGCTATATCATAGTGTGCGGTTAAACTCATATTCATGGCAAGCAAGATACTGGATATCATTAACCAAAGTTATAGTGAAACCAGAAAATGAGAAAAGTGGGTTATTATCAATCTTATTTTTATATAAATTTGTTCAAATCATGCATAATATTCATGTTTGCTGCAAACGAGGTAAAGACTAGCAAGAAAAAACAAGAAAGGAAATGGCATCAAATTTGGGGTCATCATATGCTTATAAAGTGATATATGTCAAAGACATTGTAAATTTGTTGCTTTTTTACGCTAAAGCCTTTGGTTATAATGTTTATCCCTAGCTTAGATGATAATCATAAGTACATTCTTTGTTGTATTGAGTTTTTTTTTGTTAGTTTATATTTTGATTTTAGGTTATTATTTTTGTAAAGAGGTTCGATGAAAATTGAATTTATAATCTGATATAGTTTATTTTATTTCAAAAGCGGAACACACAAAATATTTTTGCTTTTATTTCACTTTGTACGATATAATTCAGTTTACGAGGGTAAAATCGTCTAATTAATTTCACTGTAAATTTGAATTTCGCTGTAATCTTCAAAGTTCTTTGAAATAAATTTTATACATTTATAAACTATATTAAAAAACCTATAAGCTACAAAGTAAGTAAAGTAAAATTTATTTTTATTTATTTCCTTTTTATGTGGGAAATGAAAGGGTAGAAAGTAAGCAAGAGGAAAAAGCACACATATATATATAGAAAAAGCGTTAAGTGCATATTTAGAAATAGTAAATTCAGAAAGTAAGCGTTAAGTGTTATTTTAGAGACTATTTGGGTTGTCTTTAGTTCTATCTCTTTTGGTTTTTCTGTAATAACTTTAACTAACTTTTCTATTTCCGTCTTTGTAGGTAATTTTTCTAGATTAAATTTTTTATCTAGAGTCTGAACTTTCTTTTCTAATTCTAATTCTTGTGTTTTTAAGTAATCGAGATTTTGTTCTGGTGGAGATGCGGGGTGTGGTTAAAGAAGACTGTTATTAAGAACTAAGGTTAAGAGAAAGAGATGAAAAGTATAACAAGATTGGTGACTGAACAGAAGTCCAGATTAAGTTTAAAAAAAAAAAAATACTGTTCATTTTTTTACTGTTCAAAAAAAAAAGAAAAAAAAGAGAGATAGACAGAAAATTAATTATAACTACATGATAAGAAGAAATATAGGAGTGAGGAAGTATCGAGTAGGATTGTTAAAAAATTATTTAAAAACAACATTAATTTTCTGCTTTGTCCTTTGAACTTTTCTTATTGAAAATTTACTACCCCCTATATATTACAAGAAAAATGCACGCATATACAAATACAAAAACAATTAAAACAAAATGAGATGAATTTTTGTAAAAGCGTGGTACACACTACTCAGAGTTACGATAAAGACAATTATAAAAAGAAAAAGTAAGAAATACAAAACTCAATATAATAGAAACTACCCTCAATACAATAGAAAGAAATACTATCTTAGAAAATCATCAGCTAGAAAATCCTATTTAGACGAAAATAGACATATAAGAAAATACGAACGTATAGAAATTATAAAAATAAACCGGAATGTTTTACTTGTGGAAGTGTAGAACACTTAGCAAATACATGTCCAAAAAGAATAAATAATAAGACACGAAATTCACAGCTAATTGAAGACTTTCAAGAAACCTTAATAAATGTAGATGAATATATGTCAGACACAGAAAGTATATACTCTATGGTAAGTGTAGATACTGAAGAAAAAAATTAAAATAGACTCATCAGACTCAGAAACAGAAGAATTAATTAATGAGATAGGATTAGAAAAACTAGACCTAGAACCAATTCAAATGGATAATTTAGCAAATATATCAGAAGACTGTAATCACGACTTCGAAAGAAATAAAGGTTTAGATAGTAATGCATGTAAATGGTTTCCTAGTAGAGATAAAAGAGCAAAATATAAAAATTATTTTATACAAGGATGTATCATGTGTATAGAAAAAGAATTTAAGACAAAAATCCATAAAGAAGAAAGACATAAAAAATAGAAGACCCTACTATTAGTATAAGAATAATGACATTAGAAACCAGAATGAACGAATTAGAAACCAAGTTATATAAATTGAAAAAAGGAAAACAAAAAGAAGCAGATAGCGAAGATGAAGAAATAGGTTTATCTAATATACAACCGCTAAGAACAATACTAGAAGATTCAACAGCGGAACTAATGAGTATAGAAGACCATGGAGCCCTAGTATGTAATGAAGATAAAAAATTAGGAACAATAAAAATACTTGCAAGAATTAAAATAGATGACTATGAAATAGAGACATTAGCATTAATAGATTCAGGATGTAGTAAATGTATAATAAATAAACGAATAGTTCCACCAAATTTAATAAAAATTCTAGACAAACCAGTTGCAGCCATGCAAATGGATGGAACTCATAATATATATAAACATTATGTTCATAAGGCATACATTAGCTTTATCAACACTTGTTCAGAATTTTATAAACCTAGTTATAAAATGGATAAGATATGGGTAAGAGACTTGAATATAAATATAGACTTTGTCATCGGATTAGATAATATCTAGCAGATCAATTAAGTAGATTAAAAATCACATCTAACTGGTTTTCTATTTGAACAGCATGAGACCATCAAGTTCTCAGACAACAGACAAGGGAAAAGGCATAGCCTCAACCCAAGACACTTGCAGACAGAAGGTACTAGGTAATCTTCATTTTAGACCTACATCTGCATTAAACAAAAACGCCTTATAAAGAATACATTTTGGAACCAATAATTTAGTATTTTTCCCGCCATCTAATTTAACTTTTAAGGTATTACCAAAATATGTAATAGACAAACAACAGACATGTTTAGTAGACAATTTATGGATATCGCATAACAAAAAAGATGCTGGTCATTTTGTAGCCACTCTAAATGCACTTTGTCAGTATTTTACAGACAAAAATCTAGATAAGAAATTTAAATTTTATGTTGTAATCCATGGTCGAACTAATGGTATTTTCCAAACACATAGAAGTTTTAGATTCTATCAAAGATATAAGAAAACCTCTTTTTAAAGGTTTTAATGATTTCATTGAGGCATTAGACTATGCTAGAGGAGTGTTGGGACCAAACTACTATATTTCTCCAGCTCTCAGACAAAATCCAAATAGAACCCCTCAGTACAAGATACGAAAAGACACGTACAAGATGATTTTTTTTTGCGATCAAACTATAATTACCGATAAAGACTTAACCGGCAAATCTTCACTATCCAAAAAAAAACTCTTGGAACAAGCAAGAGAACAAAGACTACAACATTTGTTCGAATTAGTACAATCCCGAGTTCTCCATCTCGGACAAAAATGGATGAGAGGGGTGTGCATTCCAAATGAATGCAAATAGATCCAACGTATAAAGATATAGCTAGTCCGGTTCAAACGGTATTTTAAAGACTCATCAAACTTTTGATGGGCTTTCTCACTTTGCCAAAAAGTGAAGATGAGGGATGTTCATCTCTCTCGGACAAGACGAAGGCTACCAAAGACACTGACGCAAGGAGCGACTTCTACCAAGAAGAGCATACTTGCAAAAAAAAAAAAATGACAACATAGAAAATATAGTTAAAGAGACTTTGGAAAGATTTTTTCCAAACAAAAGCAGAACAAGAAAAGCATATAGTCAAAAACCCTAGTCCGATATTATCTCCAAGTCCAAGGATGTCACCAGTCCATAGTTCAGAAAAAGGAGATATGGTAAATTTCCCGGAATAGTGCATTTCAAGATTCACAAGATCCAAGCGACGACAATTCGGGAATGAGCTTTGATTCTATTGCCCTACATAATTTAGACACATATATATATATATATATATATATATATATATATATATATATATATATATATATATATATATATATATATATATATATATATGTGTGTGTGTGTGTGTGTGAAAAGCAAAATAATCGGACGAAATAGTGAAAGAAATAGTTATGATAAGACAAAAGACTAAAGATTCGTTGAACAAAAGCAACCAGCTTCAAGACATTTGCGAAAAATGAGCTTTATTAAAAGTAGCTTTAATAAAACCACGTAAATGGACGGATCAGGCTAACGGACAAGTAAATAAGTTTTCTTTTAAAAAAGATCACGTGAAGATGGGGCCCAAAGAGCACTCTGCATAACTCAAAAGATTCTTCAACATTTTGAAATCCGGAGTTAAAACTAATCCGCCGGAAAGCTATAAATCGCAACATTTGTGGAGAAGCAAAGACATCGCCAACAAGAGCACCAACCACCTCTCTCTAGAAATCTTTCATATTCCCTTCTCTTTATCAAATGCTCCCGATCCCTTGCCCAGTCAAAAACCTGTGTATAAACTCCTATCGTAAATTAGTATTAAGTTTTTAATACCTACCCCTTAGTGTGAAGTAGTTTTTGGGGTTCCCCGAAAGGGAAACCTCTCTCCTTCTTGAAACCATGTAAGTTTATTTAGTATATTTTCTGTACTAATCTCCCTATTATGTAAATTATTTTGTGATTATTATGTTTAACTAATTACTTCTTTATCATCATGAATTTGTTATTCTTAGTATATGGTTATTCTCTTAACTTCTTAATAACCTCGATGGATTAACACCGTAAATTCCTAGGTTTTAAAGAGGCCTTTTTAATGTCCAAATAATAAAGGACGATGTTGGCTTTAATTGCCTGTGGTTAAAGAAGATTTATTAAGAACAAAGGTTAAGAGAAAGAGATGAAAAGTATAACAAGATTCGTGGATTGACCCCCCCCCCCATTTTTAAAAAAAAATACTGTTCATTTTACTATTCATTTTTTTACTGTTCATTTTACTGTTCAAAAAAAAAAAAAAAGGGAGATATATAGAAAATTAATTATAACTACATGATAAGAAGAAATATAGGAGTGAGGAAGTAACGAGTAGGATTGTTAAAAAATTATTTAAAAACAACATTAATTTCCTGCTTTGTCCTTTAAACTTTTCTTATTGAAAGAACTTATTGAAAAATTTACTACGCCCCTATAATATTGGTATAAAAAAATGACAACATAGAAAATATATTGGTATCAGAGCGAGAAGATTTTTGGAACCTAAGACTCATCTAAGACTATATGAGAAGACCTTTTTCTGCTAGAAGAAGAAAGCAAGCACCTGTACCTACTGTTAGACAAGAGTTAATGAGACAACACCGTTTTGCTAAACATATAAGTTTTCACTATCGCATGATCTACATTACTCGAAAAAGACTAGTAAACCTTAGAAGCTCAAGAAAGTTCCTTACCGAACACATTAACTATTTAGACACAGCTTATAGAGAAGAACTAAATAATAATACAGCCGTATTAAGTTTTTCGAAATAATCTCCTTTGGGAAATTCATTTTACCAACGACGCGTATTTAGAACTAAAGACTATATTAGACAAGAAACAAAAAGTAAAGTTTATGCCTTTAGGTTAATAGATGCAAGATCATTATTTAAAAATCAAATAAGAATTAAATAACCTATACCCGTAATATATTAAATTAAGTAGTACCAAAGAAAACAGTTAAGACTACAAGAATTAATAGATATAATATCGGATTAGAATATAAGTTACTAGGATATATAAAATCTAGAAAGATCTCAAAGAACCAAAAATTTAGACCATATTAATTATAGAACACTACCCTTTGTTAGACAAATAGCTATCAATCATTGGTATTTATATAGAGATATAGAGAGAAGACGAGAATATAGACAAGTAGAAAAAGCGTTAAGTGCATATTTAGAAATAGTAAATTCAGAAACATTATCATCACTAATAAACAATAGACTCTTACAAAGTCAGATTAACGAAGAAACAATCTCTGCTATAACGTGGGAATTACAAGGTATAAGAGAAGATATTGAAAGATTTACAACTAGTATAGAGTACTAGAAGAAAGTTTGTAAAATAAAGATTCCGTTAGGATAATAAATAAAGCTAGAAAAATAGATACATTAAAAAATCTAGAATACTTAGACTTAAGAATATACCCAGAAAATAAATATAGAGCATTAAAAGATCATAGTATTATAAAGTGTAATTTCAGTAACGAAGACCATATATTACATAGTGAAGACAAACAGTTGAACACATTAGTTGATTTAGTCATAAATTTTAGTGAAAAAATACAAGAAAATAATAAAAATATTACTAGAATATTAGAGGTGGTAGAAGCATCCCAGACTAAGCAAAAGAAAACTTTCGAAAAAGTAGAACAAAATCTCGATTACTTAAAAACACAAGAATTAGAATTAGAAAAGAAAGTCCAGACTCTAGTTAAAAAATTTAATCTAGAAAAATTACCTACAAAGACGGAAATAAAAAAGTTAGTTAAAGTTATTACAGAAAAATCAAAAGAGATAGAACTAAAGACAATCCAAATAGTCTCTAAAATAACACAACATATAGAAGTTTTAAATAGTGATATTAAAGAATTAAAAAAGACAGTAGAAGAACTAAAAGAAATCACTCTTTCATGAGTAGACCAACCTTAGCTCAAGAAGAAGCCACAAAATTAATAGAAAAGTCTATACCTTTACCAGTAGACTATAAAGATTATATACCTAACGCTAAATCGAATCAAATAACACTACAACAAAATATTACTATAATTTCATTAATATTAGAAATAATAAAGAAAATCGAAATAATAAGTGAGCGTGTTCGGTTGCTAAGTGAACAACAAAAAGAGAAAAATAAAGAGACCTCTAAAAATAAAGAATTTGAAGAATTAATAGACCGATTAAAAAAGGTAGAAATAAAACCTCAAAAAAAAAAGTCAAAATAACTAGAAAAGCACAAAAATGGACCTTCTTCCAATTAGATCAAGAAATGAAGGAGGATCAGAAAGGCAAGAAAGACCGAGAGTAAGTTTTTCAGATAATAGAATAGGTAATAATTTCTTATCAAGAATTTTAAGTAGAAGAACGCCCAATCAACGAGTTAAGTGAGGTAATAGATGTAGACCGAGACATACAAATTTTCCAACAAAATCAATTAAAACTATTAAAGCCAAAGACTTTATACAACATAGGACAGTTTTCAAGAACAGTACAATTATATAGACATTATAGACAAGAGCAATTGTCAGCCATAGGAACTAAAGTTACTATTATAAATTTAATAAATCTAGAAGCTTTAAGACAAATAAAAAATACTGGAAGGACGCTAATGCATATGGGATTAATAGTAATAGGACTAAAGAGATTAACTAGAAAAAATTTAGGAACTAAAGTCTTAATAATAATTTACGATGATAGATGGTCAGACATGAAGAAGTCAATAATTGGAATAACAGAGGTAGATATGACAAATAATGGAGGAATTTTTTATATTAGTCCAGACTTTATAATGAATTTAGCAGAATTTGGAAAACATATAAAAATAGGAATACAGACTAAAGGATACGAAGAAATGTGTAATGGTAATAATTTATTAATGTGCATAGGATTTTTAGGAAAAATGACGAATAATAGTAATACTAAGTTTAAAATTAAAGTAGAAGATGTAGTAGAATTAATGGGAAATAGAGGAATAAATTTAATTAAACCTATAAAAATAAATCCTGAAGAATACGCAAGGTTAGAATGGAAATTAGAAGACTTTAGTAGAAAGAAGATTTTACAATCAGAGTCACACCTAATGTACACTAATTCTAAAGGAGAGACATCTATAAGATTTACCAATTATAACTATACATCACAAAGAGATATAGAAGAAGAAAGTACTCTAGATCAAAATGAAAGTACTGAGTCAACCCTTATGAACATAGAATTAATACAAAAAGATTTTGAAGTAGACATAGCTATAGAAGAAGCAAAAATACTTCATAGAAAAAATAAAAATATAAATTTTAGATGTAAAGGATGCAAGTTAGGAGATCTAACAATAGAAGAAACTATAAGCCACTTTAAATTATGTGAAGCTAGAACCGATAATTGGGGATATCGAGTAGAACATATACTCCAAAAGAAATCGGACGCTTTCGATAAAATATTAGAATATATACAAGATAGTGATGAAGAAATAGAATTAGACTCAATAATAAGCCAAAAAGAATTAATGGAATCTAGTGCATTTAGTTCTAGTCCATTTCAAAGAACAACAGGAGAACAATACACAGTAGACATGAGCACAGGAAATGTACCTAGAAGAGTAGTTTTTAGAACGAGAGAGAACCTATAGACAATATAAAACCATCGAGAAAAGAATGCCTATAGAAGAACCTATTATTCTCCAAGAGAGGTAATAAAGGAAAAATATTAAATATAGCGGCTCATGATCCACAAAGATGGAATTCAGGTAATAGACCTTTGGAAAGGAATAGTAGTAGCGGACTATATAAAAACTTATAATGATACGAATGCTTTTTGTATGTATAAATACTTAAAGACATTTTTAGGAGAATCAGCTAAAGCTCTATGGGAAGCATATAAGGAAGATTTTCCAATGGAATTTCAATACTTAGTATCCATGGGAGCAAATCCATACAATTTTACTAATAAAATATATACCTTAATTACAGGAGAAGATCCAAATAGTGGATTAGTAATACTACAAAGAAATGCTTTAATTAAATTATAGCGTTAAGTATAAATAGCTGGTTTCATATTAAAAAAAATTTAAATGATTATTTTTATTATTTTACAATTAGTGGAAACGCTTTTGACCAAGAACTAGGAAGGAAATTATTTAATAAACTACCAGGAGCTCTAGGAAGAGAAATAGAAGACAGATGGAATAAAAGAGACGGAGTAGTACAAAATACTAATTTAAAATAGTCAATAGGACATAGAATACAACATATAATGGTTATACAACAAGAAAAATGCACGCATATACAAATACAAAAACAATTAAAACAAAATGAGATGAATTTTTGTAAAAGCGTGGTATACACTACTCGAGTTACGATAAAGACAATTATAAAAAGAAAAAAGTATAAGAAATACAAAACTCAATATAATAGAAACTACCCTCAATACAATAGAAAGAAATACTATCTTAGAAAATCATCAGCTAGAAAATCCTATTTAGACAGAAATAGACATATAAGAAAATACAGAACAGATAGAAATTATAAAAATAAACTGGAATGTTTTACTTGTGGAAGTGTAGAACACTTAGCAAATACATGTCCAAAAAGAATAAATAATAAGACACGAAATTCACAGTTAATTGAAGACTTTCAAGAAACCTTAATAAATGTAGATGAATATATATCAGACACAAAAAGTATATACTCCATAGTAAGTGTAGATACTGAAGAAAAAAATTAAAATAGACTCATCAGACTCAGAAACAGAAGAATTAATTAATGAGATAGGATTAGAAAAACTAGACCTAGAACCAATTCAAATGGATAATTTAGCAAATATATCGGAAGACCGTTTCACGACTTCGAAAGAAATAAAGGTTTAGATAGTAATGCATGTAAATGGTTTCCTAGTAGAGATAAAAGAGTAAAATATAAAAATTATTTTATACAAGGATGTATATCATGTGTATAGAAAAAGAATTTAAGACAAAAATCCATAAAGAAGAAAGACATAAAAAATAGAAGACCCTACTATTAGTATAAGAATAATGACATTAGAAACCAGAATGAACGAATTAGAAATCAAAATATATAAATTGAAAAAGGAAAACAAAAAGAAGCGAAGCGAAAATGAAGAAGTAGGTTTATCTAATATACAAGGGCTAAGAACAATACCGAAGATTCAACATTTTCAATGAGTATAGAAGACCATGGAGCCCTAGTATGTAATGAAGATAAAAAATTAGGAACAATAAAAATACTTACAAGAATTAAAATAGATTACTATGAAATAGAGACATTAGTATTAGTAGATTCGGGATGTACTAAATGTATAATAAATAAACGAACAGTTCCACCAAATTTAATAAAAGTTCTAGACAAACCAGTTGCAACCATGCAAATGGATGGAACTCATAATATATATAAACATTATGTTCATAAGGCATACATTAGCTTTATCAACACTTGTTCAAAATTTTATAAACCTAGTTATAAAATGGATAAGATATGGGTAAGAGAGAATATAAATATAGACTTTGTCATCGGATTAGACGTTATATTACATAACAATGGAAGTTGCATGATTACAAGAGATGGAGTAATTTTTCTAAAAAACATTACTCATACACGGTACAAGCTCAAAAAGCGAAACTAGAATCGGACATAAGAAGATCTCTACCTGCACCAAATAAACCTGCAAAAGAAAGAAGAGAGTTGTTTTAAGGATTGTCAAGACAACAATACATGCTTTGTAAAAAGCAAAAGAGAAATAAAGAATTTAATTCTAGAAGAAGAAGAAATACTAGACGACGATAATCTAATAGAAAAAAATTATACTTTAATAGACATAGAAATAGAATTATATAATTTTAAAACAGGGATAGAAAGGATAGGAGTATAAAAAACCAAAAAGATTTAGATAATATAATATGAATACTAGATGAGATAGAAATTATAGGTGAAAAACCTTTAAAACATTGAAAAAATAACAAAATTGTATGTAAATTAGACATAATAAATCCAGAATATATAATTAAAACAGCCTTAATAGAAGCAACTAACCAATATATAGAAGACGTTAGAGTACAAATAAAAGAATTATTAAATTTAGGAGTAATAAGAAGATCTACTTCTAAACATAGATCTACCGCATTTATGGTAAGAAATCATAGTGAGATGGTAAGAGAAAAAGCTAGAATAGTAATAAATTACAAAAGACTTAATGATAACACCGGAACTTATGGATATAAGTTACCAGGACAAAACATTAACTAATAAATAGAATACAAAGTAAAAAGATTTTTAGTAAATTTGATTGTAAATCGGGATATTGGCGGTACGAATGCATGAAGAAAGTATAGAATGGTTCGCATTTAATCTTGAAGGAAATTTTGAATGGTTAGTAATGTCATTTGAATTAAAGATGGCTCCACCAATTTTTCAAAGAAAAATGGATAGTATATTCGGAGAATATAGAAGATTTGCATTAGTTTATGTAGATGACATATTAGTATTTAGTAAAGACATGAAAGAACATTTAGACACCTCCGGGTTGGATTTAGATTATTTGTAGAAAATAGAATAATAATTAGCAAGAAAAAGATGGAATTATGTAAAAACCATATAAACTTCTTAGGAGTAGTATTAGGAGATGGCAAAATAAAATTGCAACCTCATATAGCTAAAAAGGCCTTAGAAATGCCAGATAAACTAGATAATGTTAAAGAATTACAAAAATTCTTAGGAATAGTAAATTATGCTAGAAGTTTCATAAAAGACTTAGGAAAAATAGCAGGGCCATTATATTAAAAAACGGAATCAAATGGTCAAAAACACTTTAATACCGAAGATATTAGATTAGTACAAAAAATTAAAGAAAAAATAAAGAATATTCCAGACTTAAATATGCCCCTAGAAACAGACTATTTAATTATAGAAACAGATGGAAGCTTCGAAGGATGGGGAGCCGTATTAAAGGCAAAACCAAATAAATATAGCAATAAAAGTGAAGAAAAGATATGTGCTTATCAAAGAGGTAAGTACCAGAAAAAGGAAATATGAGTAGTATAGACGCCGAAATTTTAGGCAATATATGGCTTAAATAGTTTTAACTGTATATATACTAAATAAACTAGAAATATTGGTAAGAACAATTTGTGAAGCTATAGTCAAATTCCATCAAAAAATTAATGATAAAAGAAGCGATGAGACGAAGATGGTTAAACTTTATGGATACTATTTCAATTTATAATTTAACATTCGAACATATAAAAGGAAAAAATAATAATCTAAATGTATCCAATTAAGTAGATTAAAAATCACATCTAGCGATGTTCTATTTGAACGACGAGACCATCTAGTTCTCGGACAACGAGACAAGGGAAAAGGCATAGCCTCAACCCAAGACACTTACGGAGAAGGTACTAGGCAATCTTCATTTTAGACCTACATCTGCATTAAACAAAAAAGCCTTAGAAAGAATACATTTTGGAACCAATAATTTAGTATTTTTCCCGACATCTAATTTAACTTTTAAGGTATTACTAGAATATGTAATAGACAAACAACAGACATGTTTAGTAGTTTAGTAGACAATTTATGGATATCGCATAACAAAAAAGATGCTTGTCATTTTGTAGCCACTCTAAATGCACTTTATCAGTATTTTACAGACAAAAATCTAGATAAGAAATTTAAATTTTATGTTGTAATCCATGGTAGAACTAATGGTATTTTCCAAACTTGGATAGAAGTTTTAGATTCTATCAAAGATATAAGAAAACCTCTTTAAAGGTTTTAATGATTTCACTGAGGCATTAGACTATGCTAGAGGAGTGTTGGGACCAAACTACTATATTTCTCCAGCTCTCAGACAAAATCCAGATAGAACCCCTCAGTACAAGATACAAAAAGACACAGACAAGGTGATTTTTTGCGATCACCGCTCTACTATGGTAAGAGACCGTCGGAAGACTTAACTTGAAGAGACACTCATCCAAGAAAAAATGAAACTCTTAGAACAAGCAAGACTGTTAGAACAAAGACTACAAGCAGTTAAGTTCGAATTAGTACAATCCCAGAGTTCTCCATCTCAGACAAAATGGATGAGACGGGTGTGCATTCCCCAATGAATGCAAATAGATCCACCAACAAGAGCACCAACCACCTCTCTCTAGAAAGTTTCCATATTCCCCTTTTCTTTCATCAAATGCTCCAATCCCTTGCCCTGTCAAAAACCTGTGTATAAACTCCTATTGTAAATTAGTATTAAGTTTTTAATACCTACCCCCTAGTGTGAAGTAGTTTTTGGGGTTCCCCGAAAGGGAAACCTCTCTCCTTCTTCAAACCATGTAAGTTTATTTACTATATTTTCTGTACTAATCTCCCTATTATGTAAATTATTTTGTGATTATTATGTTTAATTAATTACTTCTTTATCATCATGAATTTGTTATTCTTAGTATATGGTTATTCTCTTAACTTCTTAATAACCTCGATGGATTAACCTGTAAATTCCTAGGTTTTAAAGAGACATTTTTAATGTCCAAATAATAAGGGACGATGTTGGCCGTGGTTACCGGGGTGTGGTTAAAGAAGACTGTTATTAAGAACAAAGGTTAAGAGAAAGAGATGAAAAATATAACAAGATTCGTGCACAAAAGTCCGTATATAAAAATATATATATATATATTTTATTGTTCATTATATATATATGTATACCACGCTTTCACAAAAAATCATCTCATTTTGTTTTAATTGTTTTTGTATTTGTATATGCGTGCATTTTTCTTGTAGTATATCCATTATATGTTGTATTCTATGTCCTATTGACCATTTTAAATTAGGATTTTGTACTATATCTCTTTTATTCCATCTCTTCTATTTCTCTTCCTAGAGCTCTGGTAGTTTACTAAATAATTTCCTTTCTAGTTCTTGGTCAAAAGCGTTTCCACTAATTGTACGCTTAAAAATAATCATTTAATTTTTTTTAATATGAAAAATACTTATACTTAAAGGTCTCTCTTTAACTATATTACCTATGTTGTCATTTTTTTTCTTTTTTACAAGTATGCTCTTCTTGGTAGAAGTCGCT
This sequence comes from Lycium ferocissimum, assembly GCF_029784015.1. Taxonomy (NCBI): domain Eukaryota; kingdom Viridiplantae; phylum Streptophyta; class Magnoliopsida; order Solanales; family Solanaceae; genus Lycium; species Lycium ferocissimum. Next base: position 18,668,245 of record NC_081351.1, read on the forward strand.
CCTTGCGTCAGTGTCTTTGGTAGCCTTCGTCTTGTCTGGAGAGATGAACGTCTCTCATCTTCACTTTTTGGCAAAGTGACAGCATCAACGGATTTGATGAGTCTTTACCGGCTACCGTTTGAACCGGACTAGCTGTATCTTTATCCGATACAGTGGATCTATTTGCATTCATTGGGGAATGCACACCCGTCTCATCCATTTTTGTCTGAGATGGAGAACTCTGAGATTGTACTAATTCGAGCTTAACTTCTTGTAGTCTTTGTTCTAACAGTCTTGCTTGTTCCAAGAGTTTCATTTTTTCTTGAATGAGTGTCTCTTTCTGCTGGTTAAGTCTTCTGATGGTCTCAGTCATAGTAGAGTAGTGATCGCAAAAAATCACCTTGTCTGTGTATTTTTGTATCTTATACTGAGGGGTTCTATCTGGATTTTGTTTGAGAGCTGGAGAAATATAGTAGTTTGGTCCCAACACTCCTCTAGCATAGTCTAATGCCTCAGTGAAATCATTAAAACCTTTAAAAAGAGGTTTTTTTATATCTTTGATAGAATCTAAAACTTCTATCCAGGTTTGAAAAATACCATTAGTTCTACCATAGATTACAACATAAAATTTAAATTTCTTATCTAGATTTTTGTACGTAAAATGCGACAAAGTGCATTTAGAGTGGCTACAAAATGACCGACATCTTTTTTGTTATGCGATATCCATAAATTGTCTACTAAACATGTCTGTTGTTTGTCTATTATATATTCTGGTAATACCTTAAAAGTTAAATTAGATGGCGGGAAAAAATACTAAATTATTGGTTCCAAAATGTATTCTTTCTAAGGCGTTTTTGTTTAATGCAGATGTAGGTCTAAAGTGAAGATTACCTAGTACCTTCTGTCTGTAAGTGTCTTGGGTTGAGGCTATACCTTTTCCCTTGTCTGTTGTCTGAGAACTTGATGGTCTCATCTTTGTTCAACTAGAAAATCGATTAGATGTGATTTTTAATCTACTTAATTGGTACGCTCGATTATTATCTTTTCCTTTTATATGTTCGAATGTTAAATTATAAATTGGAATAGTATCCATAAAGTTTAACCATCTTCGTCTCTGCTACTTTTATCATTAATTTTTTGATAGAATTTGACTATAGCTTCACACTGTTCTTACCAATATTTACGTTTATTTAGTATATACAGTCTAAAACTATTTAAGCCATATATTACAGCTAAAATTTCGGCGTCTATACTACTCATATTTCCTTTTTCTCGGTACTTACCACTTTGATAAGCGCATATCTTTTCTTCACTTTTATTGCTCTATTTATTTGGTTTTGCCTTTAATACGGCTCCCCATCCTTCGAAGCTTTCATCTGTTTCTATAATTAAATAGTCTTTTTCTAGGCGCATATTTAAGTCTGGAATATTTTTTATTTAATTTTTTGTACTAATCTAATATCTTCGGTATTAAAGTGTTTTTGACCATTTGATCCCGTTTTTGAATATAATGGCCCTGCTATTTTTCCTAAGTCTTTTATAAACTTCTAGCATAATTTACTATTCCTAAGAATTTTTGTAATTCTTTAACATTATCTAGTTTATACGGCATTTCTAAGGCCTTTTTAGCTATATGAGGTTGCAATTTTATTTTGCCATCTCCTAATACTACTCCTAAGAAGTTTATATGGTTTTTACATAATTCCATTTTTTTCTTGCTAATTATTATTCCATTTTCTACAAATAATCTAAATACTGTTTGGAGGTGTCCTAAATGTTCTTTCATGTCTTTATTAAATATACATATATTACCTACATATACTAGGACAAATCTTTTATATATATATATATATATATATATGGATAACGTAAGAAAGGGAGAGGGAAAGACAAATATTAAGATGTAAAAAAAGATGAAAAGGAGCAAGAGAAGAAACAAGAAAGTAAAATAAGATGTAAACAAATTAATGAACAAAATGCTGCAATATTTGGATTTCCTCTCATGCACCTAACTTAAGGAGAATAAACACATTATATGCCATGTGACATTATGCGGTGGCACGAGATACACTTTTTTTTACAACTATATATAGAGTAATATATATTACCGAAAATTAGGTGTACAAGTTGAGGTGTATGTTAGTTTTGTATTATTCCCTCCTCTTAGATTTTACATCAGGAAAAAAATATAGAGGTACTAAAATTTAACTCACTAATGAAATGAAAAAAAAAATTACTTATGTATATATGTCAATTCTAAATATACAACAAGACTAACAACCGTTAAGTGATAGTAAAAAATTAGAGAACATTATAAAGTTAAATGTTAATAGTATAATAGATTAAAACATAACCAAATTATTTGTATTTGAATACAATTTTCTTAATATTCATATATTAGAAAAGGGATATTTAATTATTATTTTCGCGCGGCCAAATTTACTAGTATATATATGTACACACACACACACACATATTTCATGTCTCTAATTTAATAATTTTGTTAGGCATATACATGAATTTATTAAATTTATAGTAGGAATTCATCGACATATTCATACCATTAGGAGTTACATTATCTTAGTTAGCTTCACATATTTCTTGCTCGATTGCATGTACAACAACCCATTAGTATAAATTAAATGACATCAATATTTATGTTTGAACATTTGCTGTTTGATTAAGTGCAAACACATTTCATGCATCTATTGGCTTGATCTAAACATGGGGTACGGATAAGTTTTTTAGTTCTCTTTTGTTTCATGGGACAATGAACAATATCTTTGATTGCTTATTAATTTCTTCTCGATGATCTTAGGTGCTGATAATGTTTAATCTGTTGGAATGCCAAAGCCGGAAAAACCTAAACTTATGCTTCAACTTCTACAACATTTCATCAAACAGTCAAACCAAATCAAACAAATACATTCCCTTCTCACAATCAGTGGCCCTCTCCTCTTTACCTCTCAGTGGACCAACACACTTCTTTACAACACTCTCATCAGAGCTTACCTCAACATTACTCAGCCTTAAATAGCCATACTTTCCCTTCACCTAGCAAAGCTTCCTCATATATAGGGGGGGTCTTGAGAAGAGGGGTCTTGGGTGACCCTTATGTGTGCATGTCTTTTATCGGGCTGTACTCGCACTCGGGTGAACTGGGGTGTGCATGCAAGGTGTTCAATGAAATTCCTGAACCGTGTGTTGTCTCGTATAGCGCAATGCTTGATGCTTGTGGGAAAAACGGGTTGTAGACTTCATGGAGCTATTGAGTGGTTGTGTGGTTGATATTTTACAAAAGATGTCACATGAATTTGGACTTGTACAAAAGATGGAACATTATAGTTGTGT